>NC_079892.1:9847529-10165165 GCF_024868665.1 Triplophysa rosa
CCAAGGTCATCTTAATCAATGAATTATCTAGCCATTCCCCAGACGTGATCTGCAGATAGCATTTTCCTCACACACCCGTCAAGATCAATGAACGGGCCCGGCCCTGTGAAAAGGTTGCATCAGGTACGTGCGATTGGTTACTCATTATCACATGAAGACGTCTGCATTTGAAAGTTTGCTAAACAAAGTTGCTTAAGCTGAACGCGCTGGAAATTCCAATGAAGGACGACCGCACCACCTGTTCACTGCCGTGATAACGGGCGGCAATTTTTTGACGCTCGATTTATTTTGATTTTGAAATTAGCATGCATGGGACGACAGGGAATATTCTTTAAACCGACAAAATTGATAAAACCTCCAAACTGTCAGATTGGAAAATTGGTTTTTACATTTCTAGAATTGAAAATTAGGAGCAGATGCTTCTGGCGTGACACAGCTGAAGGATTTACATCAATAACAATTTGCTGTTGATGGACATTTTTCATCTTTGCAATTGACAGACAAGCAGGAAAACGACAACCTGGCATCTCAAGTCACAAATGTTTAATACATTAGGCCGGGATTAATGAATAGACAAGAGGAAGCTCCAAACAGTGACATAAAACAATAGCTAAATCTGAATAACCTAGGTACATGACAGAAAGCTTAATGTTTTTGTTTTTTGACACATAAAAAACCCTGGCTGAAAATTGTGTCTCATGTTATTCTGACATAGCTCTGGCCATTTATTTCTTACCAAACAGAGTACAACTAAACAAAATACAGTATATTAGAAAATACTACAAAATTATCTTCCATTAAATGTAATGCAGATATGACGATATAAAGAACATTCTCAAGATTCTCTCAAAGTTAGCGAAAACATTGCAGTAACGTAATAAGAGCATTTTATCAACATTATAAATCATTTTTAAATGATATAGAAACGTTATAAAAATGTTGGTATGAAAACATTCTTACATTATCAGTGGAACTTTTAAAACACTTTTAAAATAACGTTTATGTTAGCAAAACGGCTTTGAACATATTTTCTTGATGGCAAGTATAGCAATAACAATCATTTCTTTAGCAGTAAAACTTAAAGTAAAAAAAGCATGTAAATACACCATTGTCCCCTTGAGCAAGCCATTTAACTCAAGGGCTTTTCCATACTGACTGTCTTTATATGGTGACCTTAATATGGGAGCCATTAATTATGGCCATGTCAGAATTCGTCCAAACAAACTCCATTAGCTTTGACTGTGTGCCATATGGCAATTAAGATTGCAAAAACTGGAAGATTCGTATTGTTACGGGCACTTGAGATTAGTGAATGTGTGTGGAACTGATAAAGCCGGCAGACTCCAGATTAAAATTGTACAATTCACACCATATGCAGCATTCCAAAGCGAGTCAGAATTTCAAAGGACATTTCTGTGGGATAAAGCAGTAAAACAGATATGTTGCCATGACACCACATTGAGAATCCTTAATTCAGACATAGGCAGATCTCTGCAGGTGGCCTGATCTGTCGCTCTAAAGGGACTACGAGGAATAATTACAGTCCTAAATCAAACGGAGTACAGACAGTAGATTTTCCAGGTCATTGGAACAACAAACATTACATTTCCAATCCCCGTATGTCGCCAACATCAGTGACTTATGGCCCAATTAGTATCTTCAGGATTTGACACGAATGGATTCAGGGGTCACTAGAAAATGTGGACAATGTCCTCTGGGAATAATGAAGATATATTGGTCATGATGCAAAAAGCAGAGAGGACAGCACATCACTGGGCTTTCACTCAGAGGCAGCCTTCAGAAACACGACTGGACATACTGGCTCTTCTCCAAAATCTCAAGAGCTGCCTCTCTATCTGACGTCTGCTTCATATCTTTTGAGACAGCAGCCTAACAGAAATGCAACCTCATAAATCTGAGAATGAATGAAACATGATTCATAAAGACTGATCAGGAATATAAGGCTCTCTCAAAGTAAGCAAGAACGTTGCAGTAACGTTAAAAGAGCATTTATCAGCATTACAAATCATTGCTAAACGTTATAAATCTGGAACTGTAAAACATACATTTATTATTATGTAACTGTAAAATATACAGGCCCCATCCCGTAAAGACTAATTCACACTAATGTCCGTTTGTTGGATTAATGCGAATGAGAATTTAAATGTTGGTGTTTTTTTGGTGTTTCTTAGAGTTTGTTGGCGTTGGTGTTTATTGGTATTTGTTGGATCAGTGTGTATTAGCCTTAATGCAGAAAAAAACACTTTTTACTGTAAAATTACCGGGACTTTTTACAGTATAGAGCAGAGCAACTAACTGCAGGAAATGGATCCTGTTTCATCTGCACCACAGGTGGACCTCCTCAAAAGAAGGTTTACAGTAAGTGTGATTACCGCACACACACACACACACACACACACACACACACACACACACACACACACACGCACGCACACGCGCACACGCGCACACACACACACACACACGCCAGCAGTAGACGTGTGGCAGGCTATTGTTAGACATTCACTGGGAGAAAAAAAAACACCCTAGCAACTGCAGAGCAAAACCATGGAAACGAGCCAAAACATTCTAGCAACTGCATAGCAACACCCTGAAAACCAGACAGAACACCCTAGCATTGTACAGCAACATCCTGGAAATGATCCAGAACACCCTAGCAACCGCATAGCAACACCCTGAAAACAAGACAGAACACCCTAGCAACTCCATAGCAACACCCTGGAAACCAGACAGAACACACTAGGACTGTACAGCAACACCTTGGAAACAACCCAAAACACTCTAGCAACAGCATAGCATCACTCTGAAAACCATACAGAACATCCTAGCAACTACAGTTACACCCTGGAAGCCACACAGAACACCCTAGCCATTATATAGCAACACCCTGGAAATCAGGCAGAACACCTCAGCGTTGTCTTTTGCACCACAGATAAATAAATCATTAAAAAGTTTAGAAATGAATGTCATAAAACTGAAGTTTGCTCATCTCTGTTCTGACATTCAGTATTTTCTAGAGCTATTACGAATATTGAAATATGTACCCCCATCCCATGATATCATTGCAGTTCACCCTTTAACCTTAAGATAGATACAGATTACAGTCTAACTAAACAAATCTTAATTAATTTCACCGACCTCAGAAAGTATTAGTAACCTTTGGCAGATTGAGAACTGTTTTCCCTGAGGAGCATGAATTTCCGTAAGACTGTTTTTATTAGTACACACACCTTCTGGGCATGTTTGGTCCTTTAGACGTCAGACATAATGTTCTCAGTAATGTGACACAAGTGAGTGAACTCATGGCATTATTAAGTGAAAAAAAATATTTGACATTCTGTTTCTCTAAGGCAGAAATGTTCATTTCAGATCTGAGCTCAAAATACAAACGATTCATTTGGACAACAAAGCACTTTGTGTTTTTACACTTTAAACACATAAACTATTACAAAAGTTACAGTTCAAAAAGACAGACAGACAAGGTTAGTTTTATGAATTCCATTGTTTGCATGTATCAGTGTTTGCAGGGTTGCACAGAATACCTACATTTGTAGGCTTGTCATAAAATCTTTTTCTCAAACTTTGTTGAAGAGGGTTTTTAGAATGAAGACAATGGCACCTATTCAGTTTTGTTTTCAGTTATTAGTTGGCTCTAAATGGCAAATTCCTTCAAGTCAAATATGTATGTTAGGGTAATTTATAGATTTAATTTATGGTCAAATTACAAGCGTGAAATAAAGTAGCCTCTTGTCTTGACCGATCAGTAATGCTGACTAAGCTTCCTGTTTTAATCTCACATGGAGAGTATGGCCCTGAATCAAATTAAAAAGGCAAGGTTGCTTAGCAGAGGAGAATCGGTTTTGCAAATGGGATAAGAGCAAAGCCCTTACACTTTCTGAAGAATGTAAAATCCATATGGGGCATCTGCGTCTAGGTCAATGCTGGGCAAATTGATCCCACAGAAAGTCTTTAGATCTAAAAAACACACAGATTTTCTCTTACACTTTGCTCTCGGGCTTCAAAGAATCCGATCCTGTGATCAATTAGGGCTCGCATAGTTAAAACAGCTGATTTGACCAGATTAGAGTTCTAATGATAAAATGAGTGCTGTAATCCTGCTGAACCTATAAGGGTGTTCATTGATGAGGATGTCTGTGTCTGGGGTGATACACAGCACGCTTTTCATCTTATCATAATGAAATACAATAGTGGCCAAAAGTCATGTTCATCTTTAGACAATTGCAATATTTGCTTTTTCAAATATTTTAAAACATCGCATTAATAACGTTGTATGCATGTTGCATTGGTGTGTTTGGAGTATAAACTGAAGCTCAGCTTTGAGAATGAAATGAGATTTTCCACAACACATGTGCAACGTTTATGAAGACAGCTCAGGAGAATAACTACAAAACATTACCATCAAATAGAGAGACAATAAAGAGATCAAGATATATTAATAACAAATAAAATTGCAGTCAATGTTTGCTTCATTTGCAGTATGATTTTTCTTGTATACAGTGATAGAGTAAAAACCCATATGCCCTTATATGCTGTAGTTTGTCTTTTTGCAAAATAATTTTGTCCAATAAATACCTCAAAAGTTGAGCGTTTTGTCCATTTTGTACCACACAACTCATATTTTGATGGTTTATTCAAACCTGAGAGAGCATTAAAGGAAAATATTGTATAAATATGCCACCCTGGACATCATGTTTGGCCACTATGTATGGGTAGTTGACAAATAAACAGTAAATGTGTCCTAAGCAAAACATTTTTTAAAATAATTTATTATTTTATATTGTTATCCTTTATATTTATAATATAAAATAGCATAAGAGAGATTTGGTTTCATTGTTAGTTTTTTTTGTCAATTTTTGCTGTCACACAATAGGACACATTTCCTGTTTATTTGTCAACCGTCCATATTTTTTACATGTTAAAAATGTACAGGATTTTGTAAGGGAATATTAAACAAAATCATTGCTGTCTGACTAAAAGCTTGAATCTCCAAAACGGCCACTTTAGAGGAAATGAAACACTGTATTGTTAAATACACCTCTACAGACCCTTCTGTCAAACTCCTGAAGTTTGCAGATGACACCACAGTCATTGGCCTTATTCAAGACGGTGATGAATCTGCCTACAGAAAGGAGGTTGCTCAGCTGGCTGCCTGGTGTAGTCAAAACAACCTAGAGCTGAATGCATTCAAGACAGTGGAGATGATAGTGGATTTCAGAAGGAACCCTCCATCACTTCCTCCCCTCACCATCCTGGACAGCACTGTGGATACTGTGGAGTCATTCAGGTTCCTGGGCTCCACCATCTCTCAGGACCTGAAGTGGGAGTCCCACATAGACTCCATTGTAAAGAAGGCCCAGCAGAGGTTATACTTCCTCCGTCAATTGAGGAAGTTCAACCTACCACAGGAGCTACTGACCCAGTTCTACTCAGTGGTCATCGAATCTGTTCTGTGCACTTCAATTACTGTTTGGTATGGCTCGGCCACCAAATCAGACCTACGAAGACTACAACGGACAGTTCGTAGTGCTGAGAAAATTATTGGTGCTCCTCTGCCCACACTTCAGGACCTGTACGATTCCAGAGTGAAAAACAGGGCAAGAAAAATCATCATTGACTCCACACACCCAGCACACAAACTCTTTGATCTGCTGCCCTCTGGCCGGCGCTTTAGAGCACCAAACACCAGGACTTTCAGACACAGAAGCAGCTTCTTCCCCCAGGCAATCTCCCTCCTAAACAGATAACTGCTCCTTAAGAGCAATATTCCACTTCCACTACTCCTAAAGTGTGCACTACTGTGCCTTATTATATCTACATCTTATGTATACATGTATATAACACTACCTCTACTTACTAAATTATCCATTTGCACAAGTGTACATACAATCTGTTAATATGTTTATTCTACTATATACTACCCTGTACAATGTCTCTTATATGTTATTATCCCCCATTTTCTGTAAAATAGTCTTTATTTTATATATGCACAATTTAGAATCTTTTAGACTGTAAATCGTATTATATTGTATTGTCATTGTGTTGAATGTCTGTACTAGAAGCTTCCAACACCAAAGAAAATTCCTTGTGTGTGCAAGCACACTTGGCAATAAAGCTCTTCTGATTCTGATTCTGATTAAAGTTGACAAGCTCTTTTCAATACGTTTTATTAGTTCAATGTTTGCAAAACCTACAAAAATGAAGAGTGACCTATAGTATGATCTACGAAAAAAATCCCCAAAAAGGAAGATAAGAGGTTTGGTCTGACAGAAACAAAATGTTCCTAGTTGTTGGTCCCATGACAGTGCTTCACAAACCTCTGTGCTTATACAGCATAATAATATTGTATATCAGTGGTTTGCAAACTTTTCTAGACACTCATTAAAAAAAAGAATTAGTGCTTCCTCAAAACCCACTCCACAAAGAAGTAAAATATTGCCAGTCATGTATAAACTTTAGTTGTAAGATCAGGAGTAGACTTTAAACTTGTGTGTGTGTGTGTGTGTACTGTATATAGCCTACAGTACCATCCATAATTCTTTTCCTAAAATGCTTTAAACAAAACAAAACAATATAAACACCTACCTTGTAGCACATATGTATTGTATTCTGGGTAACACTATAATAACTTTCATTAATAAATCATTAACAAACATTATATAATGCTTAACATATCATTAGCTACTATACAGTATATTCAAATAGCTAGAAACGTAAGATAATGTGTTTGTTAATATTTACTAATAAACTTATTAAACATAACCTAATGATTAACAGATCATTATTTAATGTAAATTAAACTGCTTACAAATGTCATTAAACTTTTAATTCATATGATAATACACATCTTGAAACACAGACCAGACTTGAAAACCTACAAAAGATTTTAACAGATTTATACAATGATTGAAAGCTTTTGTCATTGCACAACACTTTTGCTGCTGTTAGTATGATATGGCTAAGGTTAGGGACAGGTTTAGTGGTATGTGGAGGTTTAAGGGTTGGTTAAGGGGTCAACAGTGTACAGGGGTCAATTTGATGACTGTGATTTGATTAGTGATGATTGCTGTTTTCTGTATGGTTCTCTTTAAATGTTGATTCATTTTCTCTGGTTGCTGTACGATTCAAGGAATATTCTATTTAAATGTACACAAGTGTATGCTAATGTAAATGTTGAGGCAAAACATGCCTTGCACCCAAATTACAATGAGTGTTATGCCTTTAGCAAGCATCAAATGCAACAAACCACCCTTTACACAAATGTTATAAAAGTCCAATGCCCATAAAGGTACTAAATGATTAGTAAACATTTATGAACATTCACAAAAAATTAAGAATAAATGATATTTAAAGATGTGTAAATAGGGTAAATTCAGGTCATTTGGGACAAATATTTACAATCGAGATGACTACTCAAAGTAACTAATGATTAGTAAATGTTTATAAACATTTACAATTGATTAATAGTTTCCACTTTAGATTGAGTACTGCAAAAACATGAACAAATAATTACTAAATGATTTGCTAAAATGTCAAAATAGTAGAAGTCTACACAACAAACAAAGAACAAATATATGACCCTTACGGACTGTGATTATGAATGAATGAATAATACGTTGAATGAATAGTTTGTGCAGTACTTATAATTACCAAACAAGTTTATAACAACATTTGTAAATGTAAAAGTTTTTTCAGTACATATAAAATAAACTAGTAATCATTGTATAATTTCGGTTAAAATCTTTTGGAGATTTTTATAAAGTGCATGATCATATGAATGAAAAGTTTAATGACATATGTAAATATTAACTAATGATCTCTATGAACTGTTTCTTAATTCATAAATGAGTTTTTCATTTAAAGATTTTTAAAAAGTGTATGATCATATAAATTGAAAGTTTTATGACATATGTAAATATTAACTAATGATCTCTATAAACTGTTTCTTAATAATTCATAAATGACGTTTTTCATTTAAAGATTTTTAAAAAGTGTATGGTCATATGAATTCAAAGTTTTATGACATTTGTAAGCATTTCAATTTACATGAAATAATGATCTGTTAATCATTAGATAATGCTTAGTAAAACTACATTAGTAAACATTAACAAGCACATTACCTCATATTTCTAGCTATGTGAACATAATTAACTAATGATTTGTTAAGCAATATATAATGTTTGTTAATGATTTATTAATGAAAGTTATTATAAAGTGTTACAGTGTTGTATAAGATGAAATATGCTGTTATTAAATTCCAACAACAACCATAAACAATTTCAGTTGCCATATTCAGCACTGAGTTGGATTATTGACGTTTCACCCACAGATGCAAGTCGTCCGTGGCTGCATTCTTCTTCCACATTCCAAATATTGATCGCGGACAGCACGTGGCCAATTTTCTCCATTTTTTTCCCGTCCCGCTGGGTTTCTCAAAGGGAAAGACGCCATCCTCCATGCTGTGCGCTGTGAAAACATCTGAAAGGCCGGAAATATTTAGGGGCCTGTTTATTTTTGTTATCAATGTTTTTCTCTGTGTCATAAGTCCTAAATAGCGACCGAGAGGCATTCATTAGTGAGGAGGAGAGATAATTGGGTTGGGTGCACATACTCACAAGATGATTCAGGAATCTTAGGTCTGTCGGTGAGCCAATTAATGGCGCCAGGCCTCTTCAAAACCTCATAAATTATCTCGGTGTAGAAAGCGCTGTGTGGTCTGTGCGTAAACCGTTTTGCGGCTAGGTTTGGAGATATATTTGGAAAAGGTAAAAAAGAGAGGGAATGCTAAAAGTACATTAAACAATGACTGTCATGGTCTAGTCGGTTTCAAAAGATCCTCTTTTCTTTGTAGTCACCTTGTCTTAGGCTGCATAAAGTTGGACATAATAAAGCAGGCTTTAAGATTCAAGGCTGTACTTGTGGCACCGCTATAAATAACACATTTTGTAATGCCCTGAATAAAAATGGGCATTCGCTATTTGGAACACAGTACACCTGCTTGGATTCAGCTCATGCATTATATGAACTTGCCGGCTTGGCATTTTTATCGGCTAGCTTCACATGGAAATGTCTGGACTCACCAGAACACATAATGCATATGACACACATTTTCTAGCTCATTTTTCTCACGTTTTGCTTATTGTTACAAACGTTAAAGAGATTGAGTCACCCAACAATACTGTAAAACTTCAATCTTCATTCACTCACGCTCATGTCGATCCAAAACTGCACGACTTTCTTTCATCTCTGGGGAAAAAATTATGTTTACGTAGCTCCTATTTTTTACCTACAACAATAAAAACACCAGATAATAAGACGGCTATCTGAGAAATATACCAAAGAATTTCTCTATTTTATTTGATTTTTTGCAGATTTAAACTTGAGTCTTTTGATGTGCCAATGAGATTTAAGATTGAAAATAACCCAAAAATGTATTTTTTGTCATTATTTACTCACCCTCTTGTCATTTCAATCCTGTAGGCCTTTCTTTCTTCTGCAGAGCACAATAATGATGAAAGAATATACATTTTGGGGTGAACTATCCCTTTAATGCTGTGAACTGATACGATTCATATTACTTCCAACCAAAACACAATGTTCAAACACCCAAGAGCCCTGCACATTTCAAAAACATTCCTTTATTATAAATAAATTATTTGTATAAAAATTTGAATCGGCATGCTTCAACCATGGCATTTGCACACTCACAACCCGAAGTTATAGACCAGAGTAGCCAATACAAGAGACAATGCATTTTCCAATGCAGGTCTGACGCTGTGGGACAAGAATTAAAAATTGTTCACAACCACAAATACTTACAATTAGAATAACATGTAACATGGTTGACTCCAATTTTTATTTATCCAATGTTTCTTTAAACGTCTTTAAACTTTTTTTTCTCTTTCTTACTCCTGTAGCAATGGCCCACTTTATTAGCTGCCAACCTAAATGGCAGCGTTTATCTTTTTTTTGGGATCGTTGCCGTTCTTACAAAACATCAGAAAAACAAAAGAGATTTCCTCAGTTTATGAGTCCTCTTGTCCACGAACAACAATGATGTCTCATGCTCACTCATTGGTGTCTGTCCGCTCTGAGCCAGCCAGTTCCATGGCAAACCGTTTTCAGGACGGGTGCTCATATGGCATGATTCGTGTAGCTGACGTAGGTTGTTTTTGTGGATGCTGCTGAAAATGAAAACAGTCAGTTTTAGAAGACAGCTGTGTATCAAATAGAAGAACACAAGCAATATTGTGGCGGGAGATGGGGGAATTGTGGTGTATATTGAGCTAATTCGTTTTCAGAGTCTGGGAAGTTACAGATTCAGAGCGTAAGCTCGGCCACCATCAAGATGAAACTCTCATTTTGTTTCGTAGATTGAAAATGCTTTTGCCTCCTGCTTTGATTTAAAGGGGCGAATGAAATGAGAGAATAATAACAATATACAGCAAAAATGGTATTACAACAAAAATAAAGGTCTGCTGTGAGACACTGAGTTCAGGAACATTTCATGGTTTAGTCCTGTTTCAAAATTTCACCTCTATTGACTAAAAGTTGTCCAATATGGGGTTTTATTATATGATATTTAGAGAGCCAAAACAAAGAAAAAAACTGCTAATATGCATAGACTAATGTAATGATTTTAAGTTATGATGTACATAGGTTCAATGAATACTGCATCCAAAAATATTTATTCAGTTGGGTAAAAAGGAACTTTATAATATGTATAAAGTATATATATATATTTTTGAAAAGCTATTATCTTACACCGTGTCTACACCAGACACGGTGCGATGTGACCCGTTAAAAGACAATAGAACACATTAGAACCCATTATCATTTTTAATTTTGCCCACACTGGATGCGTGTAGCATGGTGTAGACACGCCAATTTACCTTCTCAGGAAGACTGTTTTAAGAATTTTTTTACTTGGTAAACAAGGCAAAAATACTAATTAGGTATAAGCAGATGAAAACAAAATGAAATAAAATAAAAAGTTAGCCTAATTAAAAGGTATTTAATATAAAAATTAAAATACATTTTTTACGGGATTTACTGCAAATTAAATTAAGTTAAGAAGTTAGCATAATACTGAAAATAAAAACTTTAATTTCTATTAAATAATAATTTAAATAAATTGTATAATAAATATAATAATATAATATAATACAATAAAGTTAGTCTAATTAAAACTTATTATAATTAAAATGAAATATTTGAATTTCGGTCACTAAAATACACATGGTGATAATGCCTTTACTGCAAGCAAACGTACATTGTCATTTAGCAGACGCTTTTAATTGAATTGGAATTAAGAAAAGCACCGAAATGTGCTCGACCTCCTAAAAGGCATTATTTGCTTATTCATTACATGGCACATTTGAAACCCATTACGACACTGGCCCAGCCTCAGGACCCGTTCACAGATGGGTCATGGCACATTAGTGAAGGTCTGAACATTTGCTTTAACTGTAGCACGGTGCTGTAGACCTGTATATTCTGCCCTTGGTTAATGATCGGATCCCTTTCGTAAAAGGCAACACCACATTTATTGCAGAAATACATCAGCGCAGAAGTTATTTCCCTCGCCTCCGTTTGGCTGTGGAAATGAGCCCACAGTCAGTAATTCAGATTCGCGGGGACATAACTTTATATGAGATGTGATTCAAACATAAATGTCCCATCTAGTCCGACAGTTCAGCAGCATTACTAATGAATCAGCACTGATTCGCCAGTGAATCTCCTCTTTTATTAAAAAGCTTCTGACAAAACAAACCCTTTGTAACTGTTGCGGATATTTTAAAACCTTTTCAAGTCATCAGGTATCTAACAAAGCATGATATGTTTGTGCTTGAAAGAGAATATGTCTGTACTCACTACTGTTGTCCACACTCTCACAGAGTTCGGTTTTCACCTCTCCGTTGGGTCGCTCGCTGGCCAGGTGACTGAGCTTGTTAGTCACAGTGGCGGCGGTGACGATGGCCTTGAAGCTGCGCTTGCGTTTGGGTACGTTCTGCTCCGGATGCAGGATGATGACGTAGACTTTGGGCATGTAGAGCATCCCGAGAGACACAGACGCACTCAGGCTCAAAGAGACGGTGAGGGTGGCCGTCTGAATGTACATCTAGAGTGAAAAGATGGATGTGATATCAATATTTAAAGAAGAGGCAAATATCTAACGTGCCATCCTAACCCATTATAAACCCATTTGCTGTTCCATTTTTTTGTATTATTGTCTTAGCCAACTTCCTTTTTAATTTCCAACTTTTTAACTGATCCCATTTGGATAAGAGTTTTGTAACGATCCAATTCAATTCTATACAATAGAATAGACATCTACTTATACCTTGGATGCAACACCGAAGGACCAAAGCAATGAAAAGAAAATCAGTTTTAATTCAGGGCAATGTCTTTGTTTCTAACAAATCCTATTAATACACACTTCTTACCCGGACTACGAGCGATCAGTAAACAAATGAGCAGAAAATGATGCTGTATGTAAATGATAAAGCTCTTTACCTTTACAATATTGTATATAAAGAGAAAGGAGGTGTTAGTTTCATCTAAAGAATGAGCCAGGACATCATTCAGGTCATGTGTGGAGAATCTAGAGCACAGCAATGTGTCATTTCATACCACAACAGAGGTTATGCAACCTCAAATAAAATTACCTTTGCTCACATCGGTACCAAGCAATACATCTGAACAAATGAGCCTACGATCTCTTGTACTGTCGTGCTGTTGGAAAGTATATCTGAGCTCACACAATACACTAAATCTCTTAGATTTGTAATACAACTCAAGTTTAACTACGTGCGTCTGGCATCTTATGGCTGGAATACACTACAAGACTTTTAAAATCTGAATAGATTTTTTTTAAACTAGACATCACACACTTGCAGACTTTTTGAAAGTTTCAGATAGAAACACACACTAACTGATCAAATCTGCAGACTGGCACAGACTTTCTGCAACAAATCCAGACTGAAAATCCGGGCAAAATCTTAGCAAAAGTCTTGTAGTGTGTTTTAGCATTTAGATTCTACTGTATGGAAATCTTCATGCATGAGAAGAAATCACAACGATCTACACGGACGAAAGGTGCTTTTTTATGTCAGTCCTTCTGGGACAGTATTCTGTAGTGCATATGTGTCTTAGCTAAACCAACCTAAGTTATTTTTAGCCTTATTTCAAATAAAGCAACAAAATTCATCATGCTGTTTTTTGTCAGAAATTTGTTGACTTGACATTTTGTTGATGTTGATGTGAGCTTGACAAACAGTTTGGGATATGTTCCATTAAAGTAGATGGGAGCTATATTTATGATATCATGCATCATAACTCATGTGATGTGACAGAAACAAATTGAGAAATACAGTATATACTACACGGCTAAAATTGTGTGGACACCTCATCCTAATGGGCTTGGCTACCGTAGCTACATTCATAACCAACAGGTACCTAAAAATAAGCATACAGCTATTTTAATAGAATAGTTGTACCAAACAGCCAAATGTTTGTACAAAGCATGATCTATACAGAAAAGGTTCACTGATTGTGGTGTGTAAGTCAGACACCTTCACCAGACCTCAGTGGCAATATTTTTATGGTGCATCATTTCTAATCACTATGCAGTTTTGTCAAATTAGACATAAAGTGTGAAAATATCTGTTAATTGTGTGTATTCAGGTTCCAATAATGTATGAGGTATCAAATTATCCAAAGCAAGACATTAATGAATGCAAAAAGCAGTTTTATCCGAACATAATTAGAATGTAATTTAAACACAGAATTGTATCGAACACATCATGGAAATGACACTTGTTTTTGATGGTTCAGAGGAAAGAAGACAAAATTTCCCAAACACAGCAGTGAAAGTCGGAAAAGACTATTACAGGCAGCATTGTTATGGATGTGACATTTGCAGTCAAAACTTGAATACAAATGTATTTATTACCAATATATTGAACCGTCTGTTTGTATTTTACTAAATCCCTGATGATAGAGTCCAGACATCAGAAAAATATCAGTCAATACACAAGCTTTCTAGGTAACATTTTACAATAAGGTGTTAACAGTAGTAAATGTATTAGCTGACAATTTAGTTTTTCAGCATTTATTAATCCTTCCTTGTTAATGTTAGTTTATTGTCAATACAGTTACCCAACATACTTTGTAGGATTTCTGTGAATTGAAATGTGCAAACCATAAGAAATGATACCCAACAATAGAGAAGGGACGGCTCTTTACGAAACATAAAATAGTAAGTAATTTTTCATTTTCATGTGCTCATTTATGAGGAATATGGACAGTTATGGATATGACAATTCTTAAAGTGAAACATACCTGACTATGGAAAATTACACTTTAAAAATGCTTTAAAACTTAAAGAGACCTCACATGGGTATTTAAAGCACCAAATATTGACATCTGACCTAACAATATAGTGAAAACCTTTGGAAAAAGCTGTTTTGGTTGACATTAAAGGTATAGTTTACCCAAAAATGAAAATTCTGTCATCATTCACTCACCCGCCTGTCATTTCAAACCTGTATAAATGTCTTTGTTCTGCATAACACAAAGGAAGATTGGAAGAATGTCAGTACCCAAACAGAGCTCATCCCTATTTACTGCCATAGTAGGGAAATTAAATACTATGGGAGTCAATGGGGATGAGACCTGTTTGGTTACTGACATTCTTCCAAATATCTTCCTTTGTGTTATGCAGAACAAAGACATTTATACAGGTTTGAAATGACAGGCGGGTGAGTGAATGATGACAGAATTTTCATTTTTGGATGAACTATCCCTTTAACATAGAATTGCCCTTTAAGTCAATGGGACCACAATTTCCCATAGCTATAGTAACTATACAGTATGTGTGTGGCACATACAGTACCTTGGCCATGTATTGTATTTTAAAATGCAGTTTTTTGTTTTGATTTACTTATTCTAATTTACAGCATCAGTCATTTTCACAACTGCAGGGGTTAAATAAGAAAACATTCAGCAAAAACCGCAGGAAGAAGTAAATTTCGATGAACTAAAGATTTTTGGGGAGCTTAAATCGTTTAAAAGTCAATAGCACAGCATGCGATGGGAGAATGAATAAACACTACGATATACAGACTGGATCTCATTTCAAATGTACGTGAACGCGGACGACTCATGTAACTTTAAAAACCCCGTCAGGCATCCGCATCTTTTCATCTCTTTCACTCAATTGAAGGGAAAAAGTTGACATAAAACAAACTCTCGAACAAACGAGTTATTTCCCTCCCTCCAGTTAAACAAAAGCAAGCTATAGATGCACTCCGTCCCTTTAAATGAAGGGAGTATACAGACAAACCCAAGCGTTAATGCGGAAAATCAGCATAATGAGGACGTGCGCGCAAGGTTCAAATTACCCACGATGCATAGCTGCACGAAAAGGCCCGGACGTTTTAATGAGCGCGAGATAGGAGATGCGAATCCAAGAGACATGCCTCAATAAAACACTCATAACGGTGTCCTCATATAGCAGCGGCTCATTGCGAAGCGTAATCTTTTTAACATCAGCGAGGGCACGAGAAATAAGCCGGGGAAAGATAAGAGAACGGGAAATGCGCTCTGCGGATTTTCCTTCCATTTGAAATAAGTCTATTGTAATTTCAGAGGAACGAAAAACAGTCATAGATTTGAGGAAAACAATATCCTCTTTTTTACGCAACTTTTAATTTAATACCTCCCCGAGGGCCTGCTGTGTGCCACGGTGTTTGTTTTGTGATGTTGGTTTCCCAAAATGAATGCTGGAGTGTTTTTATTTCAATTCTGCGGTTCCACAAATCCCCCGTGTATATGTGCAGTCACCTCGATGAGCATTGGTTATGATAATCTGAATAAGATGATAATTAAGGGGATAGTTCACCCCAAAATAAAAATTCAGTCATCATTTAGTCATCCTTGTGTCATTCAAAACCTGTATATGATGCTTGTGGAACACAAAAGAAGATATTTTGAGAAATGTCTCGGTAGTTTTGTGTCCATACAATGGAAGTCAATGGGGGTCAATGTTGTTACCAACATTCTTCAAAACATCTTCTTTTGTGTTCTGTAGAAGAATGAAAGTCATACAGGTTTGAAATGACATGATGAAGATTAGAAAATGAAATCATTTTTATTTTTGGGCGAACTGTCTCTTTAAATGTCAGGAAACCTGAGAGGCAAATCTGGACATTCTGTTAAATATATAAGCCCAAAATAATTCATAATTATTTGTGACTTTCACGAAAGTCATAAGTTATCTCAAAGAAACAACATAAATGTTAGCCTTGGCACTCATGATATTCGAGTCCATGCTACAATGTGTAGACTTTAGCTCCACCATGACATCTCTAATAAAGATGCAAAAATGACTTCCAAAGGCCGGAATACACTACAAGACTTTTCAAATCAGATTTTTTTGAAACTAGACATCACACACTTGCAGACTTTATGAAAGTTTCAGATAGAAACACACTAACTGATCAAATCTGCAGACTGGCACAGACTTTCTGCAACAAGTCCAGACTGAAAATCTGAGCAAAACTCTCGTAGTGTATTTTAGCCTTAAGAATACACGTATCCGTTCTTAGGATTTGCAAAACCCCACAAAACGATGAACGCTAAGGTGAACATAGAACCACTAAACCCTTTTCAGTAGGTGAGATTACAGGCCATTGCGTTGATTGACAGCTATTGTGTCTGCATGGGAAACTACCTGAAGGATAATCTGTTGTAATGAGCCTTAGGCAATGTCACATGCAGAGAATATCGCAAGAGGAGAAAATGGCAACTCGATCAATGTCAGCGCGTTTCAAATCCGCACGGATAATTACTACATTGAACCACTTCACCAGCTAAATCTGTATTACGCACAACTGGATTCCACCGCACGTTGGGCTTCACACAGGTGTGTTGCCTTCGTACGTGTTTGTAGGAGGAGAAAATGAAAGGTACAGCTCCCCTGAAAATGACATTCTGTTATTATTGACTCTCATTCACGTGTGGTATGTTATAAAAGTATTTTTCAGCAATTATTTAAGTCTTATGCACTTGGGTTATATGGGGTATATGCACACGGGGCGATGATGTACTTCCGCTCAGAACCAAGCATTTCAGAAAGCCATGAAACGAAAGATAATCACAAATAAAAAACATCCATATATGCCAAGAGAAGCAACATATTCATATTTCAAAGTTGTTATTAGCTATTTCACCAAATATCATACCGTGTAGCTTGTTGAGAAAACTTAACGGATATTTCTTTCACTTGGGCCAGATGCCTGTGTCCTTTTAACACAACCACTTGACATCAAAATCTGACAGCAAATCTTTGCAGCAAATCTCAACATATGCCACGGACATGCGGAGAATGTGTCTTAACAGTGTGCTGTTTTATTAATCCTGGCTTCTCTTGGCAGTTGCACTAATGAGCTGTGGACACATTTATTCATCTGTATGCAAGAACACACAGTGAAGCGACAGTTTTGTAGACCACCACTGAGGTCATCAGCATTATGGGCACCGTACTGGCCTGAACCGAGAAGAAGTGAGATCTATTTATGGCCTTTTATCAGTGGCAGTATTCCTATGGGTTATGTATGATCATTCGGCTCTATGTATCTTATAATGAGCATCTCTTTAGAAGAGTGCTTGTTTTTGTTCTTCAGACCACCAAGGACAGTGGGTAATATAAAGTTACATCCTGCAATGTATACTTTAATACAATATTTGATGCAATCTGATGAGGACGGATGTTGTGTTCTATATACAGGTCTGGAAAAGTTATTTTTAGTTTTTTGGATTTCGATAGTTATAGGGTATGTGTTTCAGTAAGAACTTTAAAGACATAAACTCACCCGCTCTGCAGACTGTGCCGTTCCGAAGAAGATGGGTATGAAGGCCAGCCAGATGATACATGTAGTGTACATGGTAAATCCAATGGGCTTGGCCTCATTGAAGGTCTCCGGCACTCCCCTGGTTTTGATTGCATAAACAGTGCACGTGACCATCAAAAGGATGCTATAGCCCAACGAGCAGATGAGGGAAAGGTCCGAGATGTCGCACTTGAGCACGCCGCGGGAGTTTCCGGGGTCCTGTGTGCGCTGCTCACCGTAATCCACAATGGTGTGCGGAGGGTCGGACACAAACCACACGAACACGCCCATTAACTGAACTGAGATCAAGCTGAAAGTGATGACCAACTGGGAGGCGGGACTGATGAAACGCGGGGCCGCCACCGAGCACTTTCCCTGCTCGAAGATCCGATGGATGCGATTGGTTTTGGTGAGCAGAGCAGCATAGCTGAAGCACATGCCCAGGCCCAAGAAGATCCTCCGGAAAGAGCACACGGCCACTCCGGGCGCCGCCATCATCGGGAACGTGATGAAGTAGCAGAGGAAAATTCCGGTTAGAAGCACGTAACTCATTTCCCTGCCTGAGGCTCGTACGATGGGCGTGTCGTTGTAGCGGACGAATGTCACCACCACGAAGGTGGTGGCGAGGATTCCCAGGATGGCGATGAAGATGGGTACCACGGCCCAGGGAGAGTGCCACTCCAGCTTTATGATAGGGATGGGCTGGCAGCCGGTGCGGTTTCTGTCGGGACGCTGCTCGTACGGGCACAGCTGGCACGTGAACTCGCTGGCCTGGTACTGGTAGCCCTCGCATCGCTCGCAGTGCCAGCAGCAGGGGACGCCCTTCACCACCTTTTTCCGCTCGCCCATCTGACAGGGCAGGCTGCATACAGATATGGGCACAGCATGGTCTTCGCTCGCCCACTGCATGGCATCAATCTGAAGAGACACATCATTACTTTAGTAATTGTAGAAAAGCATTTACATTATGTTTATATTCACATTTCACAAAAATACAATAGCATAAAACGGTGAATAACATAACGTGTCATAACATAACAGCATGCAGTAAAATATCAACACAACATAGCAAGACGGCATTCTTTATCGACACAATACAATACAACACAACGCAACACACAGCGACATAAAATATTATAGTATAGTGACATGACATAAAGCACAACACAACACAATACAATACAGTAGCAATTAAAAAAACAACACAATGCAGCACACAACATAACAACACAAAATATCATAACACAGCCACGTAATATCGGATAACATAACACAACACAATCCACAACAGAACAATAACTTAGCAGTTAACAACACAATGCTACACACGACACAACATAAAAGAAATTCACAACACAACAAAAGTAACATAACATGGCATAACACAACATAACTGTAACAGCAATTTACAGCATAACACAACATAACTGCAACATAGCGATTCACAACATTAATGAACACAAAATATCATAAGTTAGTAACACGACATAGCAACATAAAATAATAGCACAACAACACAACATAACACAGCATAGCACAACACAAAATATCATAAGATAGCAACATAAAATAACAGCATAGCACAACACAACACAGCAGTAACAGCATTTCACAACAGAATGCAAAAAAGCTACATAAAATATCAAAACACGTAACGTAACATAAAATATCAAAACACGTAACGTAACATAAAATATCAAAACACGTAACGTAACATAAAATATCAAAACACGTAACGTAACATAAAATATCAAAACACGTACCGTAACATAAAATATCAAAACAACGTAACGTAACATAGCGTGGAAATTATTACCATATTATTTCTGAGGAGCAGAAATAACTTTTAAATGAACTCTACGGGTGTTAATTCAACACCAGCTCTTTTACAGTTAAATATCCATAATTAGCATGACAAATGTCTAAAACAAACACTAATACCAACAACCATTTCATTGTTAGCTTATAAAATGTAGAAATGTCACTCCTTACATTTAAATGCAGATGATCCGTCCAGTGGCCGATGATTCTGTACTCAGCTGACCTGTTAGTGTTCTGATACTGATAGATGTCATAGCGTCCAGGTGCGTCTCCATTCTCATTAAACACAACGGGGGTCTTGGCGCTTCCTGTCCAAAGAGATACAGCAAAATTGTGATTATCTGTGATTATTCCTCTATTGTGTGCAGCACTGAATCAGACGCCCACGGCCACGTAATCTCCCGCGGCCGAGATGAATCTGTTAACACGTCAGACACCGCTTGAGACATGAAAGCGTTAGGGCTTTCGCGTAAACAAAATATGCATAATGTTCCCGATTCATTCAACCAACAAGGTGAATAAATTACAATCAACGACAAGCTAAAAATGAAATCAGCTTCGTATTCCAAACAAAACAATTCGCCAAAGCGAAGCGTGAGGATCTTTCATTTGTTATCTATTATTATACAAAATCATTCCATCATTATGAAGCCTTGGCGAGCGTTCTCGGGCCTGCAGGAGTTGTCTCAGATGAACTATTTCAGCAGCATACAGAGCAGCCCCTGAGGGGGGGGGGGGGGGTGTATCAAATGAGTGTCTCTCGAGATAGGAAGTCATGCATTATTAAAACACCTGCATAGAGTCAGACATGGAACGCGCCTGCAGGACTCTGCGGGAAATGCAGCTTACTGCTACGATGCACCTCGAGCCACAAAATAATCAGGTTACTTATTCGGAGTTTCGCGCTTTGCGTGCACACGGTATTATCTGTCGAGGTGTAGCTTTATGGCGCATCAAACGAGCCAATTCATTGACAAGGTTAGGGCTTGTGCGCAACGTGAGGTGACTGATAAAACAAATCGACAATTGAAGTTGACCCTAAACAGGTCTGCTGAGTTTTCAAAAGGACAGTGATGAAGCACTTTTTGTAATTGATGCTTTATTGGCAAATGATCAAATGATGGAGCCAGCCCCAAAGACACAAGTGGACGTTATGCATTATAAGGAGCCGGTTTAGCAACCTGGATGCAGTGGTCAAATGATGCTTTACTATATAAACGTAACGGTGCACAGACATCAACATCACGTTGAACCTAATTGTGTTCAGCACAGATTGCCACCTGATTTACATAATTCCTTTAGAAAATCAGGGGCTAAAACTATGCAGATGCAAACCTCTGTATAGTTTTAGCACCTGAACTTTTGTAATTTTTCGGCAGCTGGGGAGCCAGTAAATACCATAAAATAACAGTTTGTCACGTAAAATTAAGTTTTTCATGTTTTTCTTTGTCTTTTCTGTAATTTGACAGAAAAAAATATGTTTAAAAAATATGTGAAAAATCTGTCAAAAAAATGTTATGTAAAATTAACATTTTTTACATTATATGTGAAAAACCTGTAAAAAGTAACAGTAAAATTCTGTAAGATTACAGTTTTTTTTTACAGTGAACGCTATCAGGGGCTATGATTGTATAGTTCAAATTTTCCTATACTTCCTATATTGTTTCCTACAGAAAACCCCCCAAAACACCACCAAATGAAAAACAGCGCAATTTTGAAAATAATAAAATAAAATGCACAATAAATAAAAATAAAATACAAAATAAAATGAAATAAACAAAATGAAATAATATAATATAAAATAAACAATAAAACAAACTATTAAATAAAACAAAACAAACTAAAAATAAAAACAAATAATATAAAAATGCTTGTACTGCTCCAACATATAGTATTACGCACACAAATGTATAGTATAATGCAATGTAAGTCGCTTTGGATAAAAGTGTCTGCCAAATGCATAAATGTAAAAAAAAGTTTAGGTGATCAATGTTCAGCTCAAGATTTTTTCATGATTCTCTTGCTCCCTGTTTCTGTCTACTGTCCTGAGAAAGGTAAAATGACAAAAATGTAATTTTAAAATAAATAAAGCAACTATAGAGAAACGGAGAAACAAGCACTGAGAAACAATCACTCAATTTACATATCTGTGAAATGCCTCTGTTAAAATAACTTCAATCCAGAAGCGGCAGCGCGTCTGAACGACAAAAGAGGTGTCATCAGATGTCAAGCCTCTACATCTTAATGCAGGACACTGACCAACGGTCATTCTCCAATCAACTACATGATTGCCGCCTCTCGTCGACGCAATCCAAAAAGCCTCGTGTGAAGACGGCGACAGTTCTGCAGGAATGATTAGAGGGTGGAGAAGATGCTTTGATTAAGCCAACTTTTGGTTTAATCACAGGTTAGATCCCATCGCCAAGACTTGCAATTAGACGGTCGTAATATAAAGTGGTCTGTGGAAAAACAGAACGCGGAGAGGCGACGTTTCGGTAATGCTTCGCTCGACTGTAATTTATGCGCAGCGTGTAGGCACAAGTTCTGACTTGATCCCTGCATTACTTTCCACAGTACATGCATTGCAAATCTCATCTGCGGTGGAGTGAATCATTTTTGTGCACAGCCTGAAGATGTTTCTCATTATAACACACCATGGCTAATATTCGCCATCGACAATGAATCAGCTCGAGCGTGCTGTATTTAAAGAGAACAAAGGCAAACCAAACCAGTTCGTCTGGGATTGAAGATCAAACACGTGAATCATGACGGCATATGCGATGTGTTGACTTTTTGTGCATCGCACCTGTGAGGTCATTTCCTGGCATCTTTGTTTGTGTTGTTTCATACGCTATGTTCACACAAGCTGTGTTTGTGATTATCAACCGTATCTACTACCAGATGTGACTCACAATCACCTGTTCACACAAGAAGTAACAGGCCTGATTGAATACTGTCTGTGTAAATAAAATCTAGACACTTTTTTTAATAATAATCCTTGAAATAGTTGAGATAACAACTGTAGCCATAGTGAGAGTGACTAAAACTACTAAACTATTAGGTAATTGTCTCATCACACAGTACATTTATTAAAAAAGTTTGATAAATAATGTAAATTAACTTTAAATGTCATTGATTCTTTGGTGTCAAGAGACAAGCAAGAACTAATGAGATTCCAAGTTATCAATATGCCGCCATAATTGAAGTTATGCCACGGTCACAGACGTTCCGAACCATGCTTATAAAGACACATCATGGATTCCAACGTATTTGCACTGCTAAATTTGTTTTTGTTATTTTGAATTTATTGTACAAAATTGGATTTTGCGGTATTATTATTAGCATTGTCTCCAGCTGAAAAGGTAACGTTGTTGCGATCTATTGGTCAAACACTGTCATGTGATACAAATTTGCAGGTCAGAGTTCATCAAACTTGACCTTTTGGAATGCAACAAAATGTGTTTTTTATGCAAGCTTGCATTTCCAATTTTTCTACATTTGCGTGCTACTTTTTCAAGCTTTACTATTTTGAGTACCATATAATAAGATAATATGACAACATTTTAATATAAAATTATTTGTTTGTGTTCAGCTGAAGAAATAAAGCCATATACACAGTTTCATCGGACGCGCGCGCTGGGACTGCAGTCAACTTCCGGTCTATGTTTGGCTAGTGTCTAATAATATTACTATTTATATTTTATTTTATTTTATTTATGTTCATATTAATTTATATTAATATTTTATTGTATAATGATTGTATTAAATAAACGACTTGTTGAATTTTGTTGTATGTTGATTTTATTAAATAAACAATTGTTGAAGGGGTCCTGTAGATTTAACGCATTTAAAGAAACCGTATGCTACATTGCCATCTAGCGGTTGAGCTTGGTATCGCAGTCTAAATTCAAAATATTGGAGAGACAAGTTTAGCCAAGTAACGGTTCTTCTGGGTTTCTTTTGCTTGTTATCAGAAATAATCTACAGGCACTCTATTGTTTGTGAATGCGTCCGGAAGTTAAGGGCAGTCCACGAACGCACGCATGTGCAGTAACGTTTGTTTATGTTGTCACTTTAAATCCGTTTATACAGTAAGTCCAGGATGGCATGACGGTGAGTAAACATGAATTTTCATTTTTGGGTATTTCTTTTCTTTATTTGAGTGTGAACAGAATCGTATGAACCACTTTCAAACAAGACCATCAACCAAGTCACACTGCTGTGTGAACATAGACATACTGACGTTGAACTTGGATTGGCGGTTGATGTACACTGAGGACTCAAAGAATCGATGCATGCAGAGGTCTCAGTCTTTTTTAATACAACCAGATAGACAATTAGAAATGGGCTACTTATGAACCGCTGGCTCCAAGTTAATTTCCTGCGAGGGAAACACCTTCAACATCTCTGTGGACACGAGGTAGATTCATACTAATAGCTATTTGATGGAGATCATGTTCAAGTGGTGTGTTCGGCAGCTCCCTTATGGTAAAAGCTAACCTAATCAACAAAAGTCGAATGCTCAAGACACTTTCTCCATTTGAAATAAGGCCCGAGTGAACGGTAAACAAGATGGTTTTAGCTCTGGGAAGGGCTTTCAGTCATGCAGAAGCCATGAAGGGTCATTTCTGTAGGGCACATCTCTACAATACTATCAAGCAGGCATGGACTGCTGCCAAGAGTGATGTGTAACAACATCACAAGAAACCTGTTGCCACCGGCGCTGTGGTTTCTGCCAAAAGTAAAAAACTGAGTTAAGCCATTTCATTTCAATTGGATTCAAAATGTTTCATCTTCTGAGCTGTTTGTGCCCATATGAAATGTGGTCTCATAAAATGGCCGTAAGGTTGGTTTCAATGACATTTTGAGAAGCCAATTCATTCAACCAGTTAAACATGTACTGTAGTATGTACAATACTTATACAACTCTTCCAACTGACTCGAGTCTGCACCAAGACCTTCATACTCCATAGTAACTTTATACCGTGCGATAACATTCTCTATGTTCTCCTAACTCAATATCTTGACATCTGATCTAGTTTGATACAGTCCATAATGGGAGGGAACAGACAAAGCCATAAATGAGATTATAGACATGCAAAGGAATTCTTAACATGCGCGTGAAGATACATGTACGTTAACCATTCAACACAGCATGAATACCGTCTGCACGGGGCTTGGCCTCAGCACAGATTATATTCGTGATCGGTTGTCAGAGAGCCTGACGGCAAAGCACGTTTATGTCAGGAACAGATGAACGGAGCATATGCCCTGTCAAGAGGTTAATTCTCCAATTAATAGTGATTGCCATCCAGTGTGAGACGGTAATGCCCTTCTCCGAGAAAAAGACAAGGCTTCACATATTTCAAAGAAGATACAGACGCCCCCGAAATCCCCCGCTTATTGAACTCATCTGCCATCATTGATTTTTTTCCTCTTTATAAAGACAATTAGCTGCCAACATGCTCAAGTGTACAATGTTCCTGTCCTCTATTTATTCAACCGTTAACCAGTTCATTTGTTCTCACAGATGGTGAGAATCTAAGGCAGAATCGATAATAAAGATTCACACGATGAAATCTTTCCAGGTCGGCAATGTAATCTTGCTATTAATGCCTAGTGATCGAACTGGATATGTGGAATTCTATGCCACATTTAGTTTTTGAAGCTTAACAGCCCCTGGTCTGTCTCTTTCATTGTCATCTGGTACAGCTAACAAAAACATGTTCTAAGATTGTATTCACATTACAATATGAAAATGTTATTTTAGAATGTTTTAAACGTTCCACTAACAAACAAAGGGATAACGTATTTAGAACGTTTAGCAATGACACATAATGTTGACAAAATGCTCTTTTAATGTTACTCCAAGAACATTCTTTTGAACTTTAAGAGAACGCTAGCCAAAGTTTAAATAACGTTCACTGTTAGCTGGGGTGTTATATGTAAGAAATATACATATATATGTATATATATATTTGAGTTTCTGTCACAGCTAAAAAAAAAACTTTTTGTAAAAATTCCAGTTAAGTTATGTAAATGTTATTTTTGAATGTTTTAAACGTCCCACTAACAAACAAAGAAATAACAATCCACCAACGTGTTTAAAATGTTTAGCAATGACACATAATGTTGATAAAATGTTATTTGAATGTTAACGCAATACTTTTTTTTAACTTTAAGAGCACGTTAAGAGAACGCTAGCGAACGTTCCCTGTTAGCTGGGATGTTATATATAAGGAAAAAACGGTAACACTTTAGTATAGGGACCAATTCTCACTATTAACTAGTTGCTTATTAGATGCCTATTTTTAGCATATTGGCTGTTTATTAGTACTTATAAAGCACATATTCAACATGACCATATTCTACTTCCCTAATCTTACCTAATACCTAAACCTAACAACTACCTTACTAACTGTTAATAAGCAACAAATTAGAAGTTTACTAAGGCAAAAGTCATAGTTAATGGTTTATTAATACCGAGAATTGGACCTTAAAATAAAGTGTGACTGAAAAAACATATATGAGTTTGGAAAAACGATGTTGAGTAAACAAAAAGTAAACAATGTCGTTTTTAGTGAATTACACTGTATTTAATTAAATAACTTTCAATTTATAATTTAAGTTGTGTCACAAGCAGTCACTATGACACATAGAACATGTTCCTCATGTAGAGCAGTACTGACTACTGAACATTTAATGTGATCATGTCCAACATGTCTATTTTGCAGCTATGCTATGAGTGTCCTAACACAAATCTAAAAATAAGCATATGTCTGAAGTCACTCAAGTGCATCTGATCGCAGTCGACTTGGCAATTGCCCGCTAGCAACAGTAGCTCGCATGGCTCTAAGATGAAGGTTTTGGGTTTTTATATGCACAGACACACACACTCGCATATCGTACAAACACACTAAGGGCGTTGAATCATGATGAGCGCAAAACATAAAAATAGCATGTGAAATGCAATTTGCAAATCTGATTAAATGCTACAAATTACACGACGTTGTAACTCAACAGAACACAAATCCAGCTGAACACAAACAAGATCAAGAGTTTACTGTCACATCACATCACAGAAGAACTTCATGTGCACAGGGTCCATCAGTAATGAAGTTGTTTGTGCAAAAGCGTAAACCCTTCAAGCCACGGTTTTACATTCTTTAGTTTGCGATTTGTTTCCTTAAAAAAAATCTTGCCTCAAATGTTTGCCTGCCACACTACACATACCAAAAACTAGCAGCACAGTCTGACAACTCTGTTTTCAAAAACAAGCTAGATTGTACACGTATGAATGTAAAGTGGAGGTCTCGAGAATCTTTAAAAGTTAATCCTACTTAAACTTGACGTGCTGACAAAACATTGAGATTCTACGTAACCGCCAAATATGACCATATATGTTATTATAGGACAGCACAGATGGGACAGGATCACTTTTTTGTGACCTTCTCCTGTCTGCTTCGAATTTGATTGACAAACTCGATTGCAAGATTTCTGTGGCGTGGAGACCTGGAGGGCAAAACGCTGTTTCAACATAGCAGCCAACATGAGACACTTCGTATGACTGTAGCACAGGCTTGTCAACTTGCCATCTGTTACAAGCCTTAAATATTTAGAAAGATATGTCAACAAACGAATATTTTGGGTGCTTGTGATTTACATACAGCACAAGCCTCAGTGTTTTAATCACCAAAAATAGTGAAGATCTTAAGCGCCACTTAATCATGTTTTCATGTCTTGTGCAGAATCACTTCCCTTACACCACCGAAGGGATGAAAATGTCCAGACAGGTATGTATTTGGATCTGGATCTGAAACTCATCAATGCCTATGACATTTGTTTCATTCTACCACTAACAGACCATTTCTGAACAATCTTTGTTGGCTTATGGGTCAATTTCTCGAAATTGAGATTTGTGCATAATCTGAAAGCTGAATAAATAAACGTTCTATTGATGTATGAGTTGTTAGAATAGGACAATATCTGGCTGAGATACAACCGTTTAAAACTCTGGAATCTGAGAGCGCAAAAAATCAAAATATTGAGAAAATTGCCTTTGAAGTTGTTAATCAGGGGCACTGTGGCAGACCATCCACTCACAAAAATAAAGTTTTGATACATTTAAGGTAGGAAATTTACAAAATATCTTCATGGAACATGATCTTTGCTTAATATCCTAATGATTTTTGGCATAAAAGAAAAATCGATAATTTTGACCCACACAAGGTATTTTTGTCTTTTACTAAAAATGTTCCCGTGCTACTTAAGACTGGTTTTGTGATCCAGGGTCACATGAAAATAAAAACATTTTTCCAAAGCCACCTTTTTGTAAAATCCACTTAATGCTTTCCTTGTCTAGCACAATGTGTCACGGTTCTCGTGGTGGAAGAACCCAAATGCAGGCAGCAGTGAAGGGGTTAACACAAGATATATTTATTTACAACAGAACAAGACAAAACAAAAACCCACGATGGGGGAAAATCAACTAAGGATATATATATATATATACACAAAACAAAAGACTTCCCACGTGGGGGCAAAATGAAAACAAGACAAAGAACTAAACTCAAGGACACGACCAAACGTCTTAAATAATATCAGGCACAAAACTCACAAAACACGAACAGACAAGGACCAGGAACACGGGTAAGGACCAGGAACACGGGTAAGGACCAGGAACACGGGTAAGGACCAGGAACACGGGTAAGCACAGGACCACGACACCATCCAACATAACGTAATACACAGTACAATCCACGAGCACAAGACAAAGAAACAAGAGGGTATTTAAAGGGAAGACAAACGAGGGATAACGACATGGGGCAGGTGTGGGTAATCAAACACTTAGGGAAGGATAACAAGGAAACGAGAGGAATGGGGCCAATGACAACACACTGGAGAGAACGTATATTACTGTCAAACGGACAACAATATGTTTCTCTCCACACATAACCAAAGACTTTGTCATGGCTCTGCTACAGGACCAAGAAAAACATGACTAAGGAAGCAGAGCCATGACACAATGTCTGTGAAAGGCCTTCGTTTGGAGGCTTTTTTCCACAGTAAATCGTTTTTTCGGCGTACGTGTATGCATTTGTCACATTTTTTTAATTGATGCTCAGCAGGTTGTAAAGGTTTTTGGTTTGGTAAAATTGCTGCACTGTACAGATGAGAGCCATTGTTATATTCATGAAACATTTCATGAAAAATTGCACCAAACAAAGCGCACCAAACGAATACTGTATGTTTGGCTGCTAATTTATTCATTTCCCACTGAAATCGACATCAAGCAGAATGAGCAAGTAACTATAAATGTTTGACCAAATGACTCATCACATTAACCGCAAATAGTGGGATTCATTAAACTCTGGAAGTAATTTGAGGTGAATAAAAATATTCATTCACAACTTCAATGAGTCAGATGCTCTTGAATTGAGAACTGGACTGTGGGAGATTTATCTGCTTTTCATCCAAATACTGTCATATTGTATGCAAGGTATTGATCTTTGGGTACTTTAATTAGTTTAAAATTGCGAATAACTATAAATATAAAAATGTATTCTGTTTTTTATGGTGGAAAACAATGCTTGTCTGTTGTGTCAGAAAACTTGTAAACTCAAAGTTGGCAATACCCAAGAAAAACAATTTTATAACATTTTGAGGACACTGATGCCATGGATCAAAAACATTATGACAGTAAAGATCAAATTTATACAGTTAACTTGATTTTTCTTGGTCATATTGCACATACTTGCGTAGTTTTATTCCCAAATTTCTAAATCTGAATTTTATTTCAACTTGTCTAAAATGTCAACCAATACATTTCTTCTTAAATATCCTGTTTTGCTTTCCTGTTACAGTGTTGTGAATGCAGTTCACAATGTTCCCGATAAAAATTGTAAATCGGCTACATTTTGTGTAAATCATGAAAAGGTCTAACAAGAATAAAAGGAACATTCACATATCACAGATTATAACACCGCCCCAAAGCCCAAAGGATTTGAGAAGTTAGTAGAGCTTGGCTTTATATGAGAAGATATGAGAAAGCAGAGAAAGATAGTGACCGTCTGCATAAATCTCTCTGATCAACCTAAAGAAAAAGAAGAATATGTTAAACAGAGAACAAAGCCAAAGCTGAACTCCTTAAAAAGGATGTCATCACTCGAAACGGTTCAGCAAGAAAAGGCTTTGCATAGAAGCTTTAGGAAATTTGATGCACTTAATGGGGCCACAAAATGTAGCAGCATGAAACATTTTCTTAAAAGAGAAAAGTTGAAAAGTTCAATGGGGACGGTTTTATTTTCTTCTGTGGAACAGGAACACAAACCATTTTTAAACTGCACTTTTCATACAAGGAATGGCAAGACATCTGAAGGAAAATCTGAGGAATTAAAAACCTAATCACAAACTAATCAGATTTGAGTTCAAGTAAACTTTCCACCAATCAGTTAAATCGGCGGAGAATAAGATGTTCCTCACCGTTAAAGCTGACGTTTCTGATGTATCCCAGCAGCTCCTTCCCATCGATGTTGCTCATGCGGGGGCAGAGGCCCGGATACCCCGAGCACAGATCTCGATGCATCCGGTGCAGCGCGTGGGCCATGGCGTACACTGCATCCATCACAAACTGCACCTTCCCTTCCTGCTCGTAGCTGGAGTCCCTTCCGACCTTCTCCAGCCCTGCAAAGAGACGACATGAAGTTCAGACTGAAGCTTTTGCATATTTCATTCGTTTGTATCTTGTCAGGGTTATGGGGTTTGGAAGGTGCGATTTAATATGTATTTATCAGAATTTGTTTTTGAATCAATCTCGCACAAACCTGCAGAGTTAACTGAGCTGACTGAGTTGAATCTCAAATCTTTTGCTGGCGTTGGGTAGAGGTGTTCATTTATATGCAAGCTTGTTTTATTTGCAAAGCTATTCAGAGAGTTTGTAGCACAATTTGGACCGTTCAAAAGCATGCCAAACTAATTTACACAATGCTTCAATGCCTAATGATAAATTCATTGCGTGCTCTGTGGTAATTAGTTTATTAGCGCCGACTGGAATGACCTTTTCACAGAGGTTAGCTGGAGAAAACAACAAAAAGCAAACAAATTCAGTGCAAAGTGACTATGGTGTTTTATTGCGTCCTGGCCAAGTCTAAACGTGTTCAATTTTTTTTATTTTGAGCTTTAACGTCAAACGGTAGTTCAGTTAAAGTAAACCAAAGATAATAGATATTAAGAAGATGCGCCACTGCTATTACTATGAATTGGGGAGGAAACACAACGGTCAATATAGCCATTCTAGAAAAGGAAGTCCCGCCTTCCAGTAAAAAGAGCCAATCGAAAAACTGGCGATTCTCTGAGGGCGGAGCTCTACACATAGTCTAATGAGGCGCTTGCTAACCTGTAAGCATGCGCCGTAGCTAAAGCGACCTTGAAAAATGTGATTTTTAGCGCAATTTAAACATACAAAACGAAAGTTATGGTACAGTCAATGTCAGATTTAGTTGTTGGTCAAAAATGTGCAATTTAATTATCATTTTTGCCTGTGAATAAAAAAATCAGTATTCCTCCATTCAAGTAGACATGACTGTGGTTTTGCTATGACGTTGCAAACATGACCGCCGAGTAGCATTATTTTCATAAACAGACTTTAATTTAACCCCTCTTTGTGTATTTTTACATGCTAAAATTAGTGAATTACAAACTAGGTTGTGCTATTCGAAAATGCTAAAAATAATTTATTTCAAAACTTTTTTGGAGATAAACAAAGCAGAGGAACACAAAAAAATAGTAGAAAAAGTCATCATTTTCACTTTTTTCAAATGAATGATTCCATTTAAATATGCATGACGCCAGTGCCATGGCCAAGCTGAAAATGGCTGGTTAATCTGCATTGAAGTTTGTTAGTGAATAATACACTGAAACACCGCAAACGTTCTGCAACTGTTTGATAAATCCCCCCTCAGTGTGAAACCAACCCCCCTCTATAATATTTGAAGTAATTGCAATGCGCCGGTACCTCAGTCTCCCCATTTACATTAAATCCGACAAAAGAGAGCTTTAAAAATCTGTCCGTAATGAAGGGGTATGTTAACAGGTCCAGCAAGAGCACTCACTCATTGAACTTGTCAGGCTACAATTTATACAGACTCATTCATAAAGAATGAAATACAATGCACCCCTACAGTGGACCGAGGTCTACAACTCAACTGATTGAGAGGCTTTTACTTCACCATAGGGAGCGCTTACTGATGTTGTTGGTGTAATGGATCACCTGAGGTCAGGTACATTAAGGTGATCTCGTGCACAGTATCTTTTAAGAACAAAGCTACTTTATCTCGAGCAGAAGCTGGGCTGTGAAATTAAAATAAGGCGCCGTGCTGAAACGAAGCCAGCGTTGGCACAGGGTGTCAGACTTATGATTTTATAACAACCTGTAAAATGTCTATAAACAGAAAGGCACCGAGACAAATAAGATCAGATCTAGCTATTTAAGTCTGGCAAGAAACAAACACTAAATGAACAAATTATTATATTTTGTTAAAGTACATTTTAAAGAATACAAAGAGAAATATATTTATACCACTTTGCAAGATGTAAACAACGCTGGTCCTGAAGAACTTGCAGTTTCAGTTGAACTAAACAAATGTTTAAACAAAATACTGTAAAACCAAAAGATATGTGAGATAAAAAAAGAATAAATAAAACAAAATGTGAAGTGGTCTATCCAAAATAGAGACTCTAGGGTGGGGTTTTTCCAACTAGCATCCATCATTAACACCCTAGCAACCAAACAAAACACCCTAGCAACCAAACAAAACACCCTAGCAACCAGAACACACACCCAAACACTCAGAACACCTTAGCAACTCCATAGCAATATCGTGGCAACCATCATAGCAACAGTGGGTTTTCTCACACTCTCAAACTTTGTTCAGAGAACATAAAATATGATTGGATATTCATTTTTGAACACCACACAGTCCTAAAATTGAGTGCATGGATGGCAGAGTGGCAAATCTCGCTGTATCCAGCTAAACCCAGGCATTCTGTGCAGGAAAAACATCCCGAACACATAATCTTAGTCTTTAAATCAGTCCCAGATCTCAAAGCTGTGCAGGTCTGGAGGCATCTGGAGGACAAATCTTCCTTCTCGATGAGTGACGAGTGGCAATACAAAGGACACAGAGCCCGATCATTAAAACAAGCATCTTAATTAAACTTCACTTACGAGTGCTAATTCAATTTGCCCTGGAAGAGGCCAACAAATAATCCGCTCTGTCTCTGTTTGGCTGTACGGCAGATGAATAAGCGCTCGGTCGCAATTAGATGAGAAAATTAGATAAATGACAAATTAATTACAGAGAATTTCTTTCATGATGAGATTAATAAAGCAACATAACAGGAACAGCATCCTAAGCTGTTTCGCCGCTGACAGACGGAATACATTTCCATTAATAGACTGTGGTTGTAACCGTAGTTGTTTATCATACGTGTTCAGATTTTCTCCTTATGATGGTGATAAATTGACAGATTGGACAGGAACTGCTGGGCGGATTTTGTTGCGCTATGACTTTAACATTGAGTGTATTTGCAATCGTATACTAAAGCAAAAGTGAGCATGGGATAGTTAGGGTATGGGATAGACAGGGATAGTTCACCCAAAAATAAAAATATCTGTCATCATTTGTTCACCCTATTGTCATTTCAAACATGCCTTTCTTTAATCTGCCGAACACAAAAGAAGATATTTTGAAGAATGTTAGTAACAGAACAACAGCGGTACCCATTGACTTGCTTTGGTTTTGTGTTCATGCAATAGACGTTAATGGGTACCGCCCATTGTTTGGTTACCAACATTCTTCAAAATGTCTTCTTTTGTGTTCTGTGGAAGGAAGAAAGTCATACAGGTTTTAAAAGACAAGAGGGTGAGTAAATGATGACAGAATTTTCCTTTTGGGGCTAACTATCCCTTTAAGATAGTGCAAATTTTCCATTAGATACGTTTGCACTATTAACTGTCAACATAGTCAAAACTGACTATCTTACTGTAATCGGACTAAAGAAATTAAACTAACTTTAATTCTTTGATACTCTCACGTGTCAATAATGCAAAGCTATATTTCCAAAATCAGTGGGAGCCTAGTGCTGTCTGCAGCACACCAGAGTCCCATTCTACACAGCCATTGTGTTGAGAATAATAAAACGTCTCTTTTGATTTGGATGATTGTAAGAGGCTTACAATATGACGGCAATAACAATTTTCAAAACAGTTCTCATTAGAAGTAGATGGATTTCTGCAAGTGTTCTGTAATGAAATAAACCTCTAAGTAGGACCCTTTAGAACCAACACATTCCGACTTAAAAGTGTCTGCTGTCAACACTAATACATTTTACCGGTTGTCAAAAGAGCAACATAAATCCAAAGTGATTTGGTTAGAGTTTTTTCATCGCTTTCATACTCCTCGCGACGATGAAGATGATGAGCTCCTAATGGTGGTTTTCAGTAGCGTTGATAAATCACCAGATGCACTGCATGGTTAACAGCGGTTCATCTAAGTGATATGTATTAGCTTGATCTGATCCACTAGGACACAATCGCAGCTGAATAATATTTGTGCCGAGGAAGTGACTGCCGAGAGCCTGCCAATCAGATTACAGCTTGCCAGATTGATAAAGCGCTTAAGTTTGGTATACAGTTGGGTTGTCATGGTAACATATACATATCTTACAATACTATACCAGCTGAAGTATCACGATACCAAGTAGTATCACGATGCTGTGCCATGTTCATATTTGAAATCTAAAATAATACATTTTGTATTTACTATTGTAAACTGTATTATACTGTACACTACAATATTTTGTACTATTAACTATAGTAATTGGATCAATTGTAGCAAATACTGTAGTATACTTTAATATTTACCAGTGCAAGACTCAAAAACATGGAATTTTTGTAAAGTTTACTGTAGTAAATACTAAAGTACACTAGAACATTTTTCACGTGGGAACTAATTCAAAAGTGCGACAAATTTTATTTATACAGCAATGCTTATAAAGATAAATGTTAGGCTTACTTTAAATGTGAAACTAAAACCGCCAGTAGATGGCGAGTCAGTGAATCATTCAACCAATTCGTTCCAAGCAACTGATTAATTCAAGAACGAAGCAAGTGTCTTGATGAATGAATCACTGAATTATTTGCTGTGTCTGAAACCGTTCACTCCTTCACTATTCCCTATATAGCGAATGACATTTGAGTTCACTGTATGGGGAAGAAGTGAATGAAAATGAGTGAGTGATTTCGGACAGACATATATAACCTGTGTCTTGCAGTACTGTCACAGACGTTCGTCATAAACATAACGATTAGCTTACAGTATATTGCACCTGTGTGGCTTTATGAATTGTTTTATAAAATACTCAAATTCATTTTCACTGTATTTGTCACGTTTGTATTAGTTTAAAATAAAGAGAACAAAACAACCGTCACATTTCGGATTCATTTAGGAGAGAAACACCGCAAAAGGGCAGATGTAAGTGTTCAAATGAACCTTAATGCGCAAATGCAACATTCCTTAACGGTACTACGATACTACCGTTTGCAAATAGAGTGGCATTGCGAGTATTTTAAAGCTTTAGCATCGGGATGCTACCGTAGCAGCCGATGCTAAACCTTAGCGAGAGTGGGGTAAGATGAGCCAGTGGGTAAGTTGATCCACCCACTGTATCTCAGCGACTGAACACTTTTGTTGTCATTTGACCATACATTTTGGAATCACCCGTTATTTCTGCCAGAATGTGAAAATGGGAAGCACATGGGAGAATTGGACAGCATAAATTGACTTTAAAAACTGTTTTTGGCTTGTCAAAGTACATTTTTTGCATATAAACTGTAGGCCTAATGGCTGGTACATCGAAGCACATGTATCCAGGTCTAAAAATATTTATGATGCATGTTGGTGATTTACCAACATATAAAACCATGCAAATAAAGCCCTATTCACACGGGATTAGTATTACCTGGGGACCTCTAGTCATTTGTAATAATTGCAGAGTTTGTCTGTGATCTTAATCCCGTGCAAATCGGCTATGTCTGTAATTTGTAAAGTAAAAATTCCCCCGCAAATTACCTACCATATTTTGACGAACACAGAGGTCCTGTGATAATATTAGTCTCATGCGAATCGGCATCTTTGTGATTTGGTGGGCTCATATATCATTTTTCAAGGTTTTATCCACCGGGTGCGAATAATGGAGGCTGTGTTGAAGTGTTTTGATATTATTTTGGGTGTTGGGTCATATCCATACCTGCCAACACTGTTGTTTTGGCCGGGAGTCTCCCGTTTTGTTATTTCTCATGGAAACTCGTAACATGTGAGACCCGCGATCGCTGTGATCTGTCCGGTTCTCGGGTCTCAAATGCTTACAAGTACGGTCATATATCAGTATACACCACACAACTATAGGCTATACAAACTATATGCAAAACCTTGCCATCATATCCGGGAAATAATTCCGTAAATTTGAGTAAAATCACAGGCTTCACTTATCCCGTGTGAATGCGCCACAAGAAATACAGATGATGTGGGGAGGTAATTTCTAAATCACACGAGGTCCCCAGATAATACTAATCCCGTGCGAATAGGGCTTAATTTGGCAAAATAGTTACCTGAATTTGTAATCTAGCTATTTTTTTCCAAAGTGGCAGCTATGGGGCAAAGTGAACCACATGCTTTGGTTTAAATTGAGCCAGTGTCGACACTTAAATTAACTTAAATTTCAAATTTTTAAATCTGTATAATTTCAATGAAATTTCACATAACTTTCTAGTTTGTCATGTTTACTTTAGTATAGGCTACTAAGTGCACTTATATTCTCTGATTAAGAAAAGCATTTTACACCTGATTTTACTCTCTCTACTTTCCAACTTACTTTCACTAATGGCCTAACATGTTTGGCATTAAAAAGCACTGTATAATGCCAAGAATCTACAAAAACAGACATAGTGAGAGCAGAAATTCAATTATTTTTAATCAACAAACTCTCGGTTTAGTCTGTTTTTGGAAGGTTACAACTTTGGTGTTTTACAAGATAAGTTATTTCAGAAATGCAAATCGAAAGATATTTCAAATTAAAGATATTGAAATGTAAAGTTTATTTGGTTATTTTTTGTTTAAGTTAGCTTAAAAAGAAACAACTATTAGTATTTGTAAGGGAAAATAATGATTGAATTACTTTTTTAGAAGGTAAATCTTTAAAAACATGCTCTTTATTCAAATTCAGTTGCATGCTCGGTATATCCTCATATGGTTCAACTTACCCCCGGACTCTGATCAACTTACCCCTATCATTCATGGTGCAAACTGAGCCACAGGAGCACTTTTTTAAAAGAAGCCATATTTTTAAAACCATATGTCATAGATGTGTTCTAATTTTTTAGATTGATAGGAAACATACTGAAATTAGATTAAATATTTTGTTTCATCTTGAGGACCACATAAGTAAAAAATGGCTCATCTTACCCCACTCTCCCCCCTATACAGTTCGTTATGCGCATCAGGCTATCAGTGAAAAAGAGATCTGTGGTCATGGCTACAAGCTGAGATGCTAAAAACATACATTGCGGCATGGATGAGAATCTAAACTAAAGCATAAAGGTTCTTAAAACTCAAATGTAATATGAAAGTTACACAGAAGCGATGAAATAAACAAAAATGTCATTTTTAAACTTTCCTCTGACAAAGGCATAAATCGCACTGAGGCCACTGGGGTGACAGGTATCGTCTCATTTACAATCCAATTGACTTTTAGAGTCTGTTGAAATCCTGCCAATGTCAATCTATAGGACATTTCACAATGTAGCTAATGAAAAAGTGAAAGTAGCCTACAGCTTCTTGTAGCCGGCTGCATTTCTATCAATTACTTTCTCATTTTCCTTATTAAACACAACAGTGTGAAGCGACCATCAGCAAATGGACATGTGTTTACATAAAATGGTGCATCTTGTTGTCTCTAAGGCAGGAAAATGTTATTTCACTGCATTGGATGTTGGTGCATTATCCCTTTTTCCAATTAAGGGAGAATGTAAATCAGGCCACGCATTTGCATGCAATGGTAGTATTGCCCCGCTTCCTGCTGGGACTGAGGCGGTACGAGGGAGGCAGGCAAAATACTCGGGGTGTTAATAAAGATCTGAGCTTGAAAGTACACTTATTGAAGACAGCCAATCTGGTTATGTGACCGGATTAAAATTTATAAGACCTCCGCTATGCAAATGACACTTAGGGTGTAATTTGGATCTGATCCTAATGTTTAAATGATCATGTGTTCGTGTGAAGTATTCAAGTAAGGGATGCATAATTGAAAAAGCTATGATACAGTTGCATCAGAAATTATGAAATAGCTACAGCAGTGAAATGAGACTCAAACGATGGCCAGGTTCTGTGTAGGAAGAAGATCAGGATCATCTTAAAAATAAGTCACGATAATGAGAGCATTTCTTGAAATGATTGCGCTGCATAATGAGAACTTTATCTGGTTACCTGACAACATTTTTTCCAAAGTTATATACAGTTCATTACGGTAATTGCCGGCACGGCACCCTACAGCAGTCCTGCTTGCTTGTGCCTTGCTCAAGGGCATCATTGGATATGGAGGTGAGATCAACAATGGAAGATTCAAACCTGAATGGTTGGCATTACTAACCCAACTTCATTATTTTAATGATTAAGCTACATGCCTGGCCTTTATAGCACACATTTTTTGTTAAACTTTCATTTTTAGGAGAACTATCCCTTTAAAGGGACAGGTTACCAAAAATTGAAAATTCTGTCATCATTTACTCGCCCTCAATTTACCATAGCAACTACCATAGTAGGAAAATTACAATGCTATAGCCAAAAGTGCCTGATAACTGTTTGCTTTCCTACATTCTTCAAAATATCTTCTTTTGTGTTCAACAGAACACGGTAGTCAATGATGGCCAATAACTGTTTGGTTGCAATCACTCTTCCAAACATCTTTCTCTCCGTGTTCATCAGATCAAAGAAATTCATACAGATTTGGAACTACTTGAAGGTGAGTAAATGATGACAGAATTTTTATTTTTGGGTGAACTGAGCAATTGAAATTTCATCTGGGCTTTTTCATTTGTATGAGATTTTAGTGGACCATCATTTTGTTGTCTTTTCGATATAAGGACTACCTATGGGAACGGCATTTTACTTTATTGTTGAAATGTACATTGTTCACTGATCAGGCCTCGCACAGAACAGATTATGAAGTGACATTTTTAATCTAGTGACAGAAAAACATTAATAACATAGCAAAGGACATTTCCTCCCTCACAAAGCAATTTTTTGCAATCACATATCTTGTCCAACTGACAAAATAATAAAAGCATTCATTCAGTACAGAAGTACATGTGACTGGATTAGCATAAACGCTTCACAGTCAAAGCAACACGCTGTGAGACATTTACAGAACGCTTCTCGCCATATACATTATGGACATCTCACGCAGGTTACAGACGCTCTGAATCAGAAGCACTCGATGTGACAACACACTTCAACAATACGTTTGGTTTCCCTCCCCTCTTAGCGCCAGCGAGAAAGGCGAACGAGGAGTTAGCCACTCAATTCCGGCGTGACTCACAAGAGACATTTGGCAAAAAGCATGCAATTTTGATACTTCCAAGAAAACACGGACAAAGGTGTACTTTTTGAAATGTCTTCAAGTGCCCTTCACTTAACAGGCATTTTGGGCTTGCTTGCTCGCTTTGCACGGACACCCATTTTGCTCCGCCGTAAAGGGCGACAAGCTATTAGAGTCAAAGCAAGAGACAAGTACCAAGAGTGGAGCTCAGACCCTCAACACAAGCGGGGTTTTAGAGGGGGTTATGTATTTTCGTATTGAAAGAGTGTGATGCTGTTGCACACGAGGGCTAGAAAATGTGCTATTAAACAGGACTTCTATAAGAGCCAGAGCTCAAGAAGAGAATGTTATTTAGGGAAATGACACACAGTTTATAGTGAGTAAAAAATATTAATATTAATTAAAAAATATATTACTGTCAAACTTCATACACTGAATAATTTAAAGGAGTCATATGACACGGCTAAAACGAATATTATCGTTTGTTTTATATGTAATGCAATGTGTAAACATTATATATACACTATTTTTATTTACACTATTATTATATACACTACATATTATTTAATAAAAGTTTCTGTTAACCCCTTCATCACCGCCTGCCTGCATCTGGGTTCTTCCTCGCCATCTGTGACACGTAATTTGCAGGTTGGACAGGCGGGACATGTCCCCACCACTTTTTGGAAAAAAAAGCTTGCGAAAGGTGTGTATTGTTTTGGGGCCATTAACATCTAAAACGCAGGATGCCTTGCTTTCTCCTACTTTTCAAAGTGCTCGCTGTCTGTCGTTGCTCGCACTTGCTGTGAAAACAAGCTTTTTTCCAGACGTGTCTGAAAATATGTGCATCATGGGGGGGTAGAATCGTGTCAGGTGGGCAAAACAGATCTGGCTCCAATATTACCCCCCTAAGAATGTGTTGTAGTGCATGTGGCCTTAAAATTTTAGCATGTATATGTAAATATGATGAAATTCCATATTAAAAAACATACAGTGTTGCTTGTGTGCATGCATTAAACTAATTGTTTTTGATTATGTGCATCCATGCATACGTTTGGGGGGGGTAGAATCGTGTCAGGTGGGCAAAACAGATCCTGTACCGATATTACCCCCCTTGAAATAATATCAGTCATGTGTAACATGTACTGCTCCTGAAATACTTGTTTAATGTTGTATAGGTCTAGTCTTAAAAGTTGAACACATTTTACACATTAAAACTCGCTAAAAATATGAAATAACACCTATGTGTTATAAAACTGGAATTATTTGTGACCAAAAAAACATAAAGTTCTATTTGTGGAAGACAGAGAGCTGCGACCTCAGAACCGCCGCGGCCAGTATGAAATGCGTGCATCATGCGCGCTGTAATCGTGTCGGTGTCCGGCTGCGCATCTGCGGAAGCACAATGAACCCGTGCTTTATACTCTCTATAAACGTATAAGTAGAATTTATAATGGTTTCTATCGCTTTTTCAGCAGTGTATGCATTCTAAAATGCTAAAAATATAGCTTATTTCTGCTCATTGTACATCCAGTGGAGGGCGATGTGTTAATGTAGAATGATTGTGCTCATCTATCTTTTTACTCGGCCATCCAATCACAGCGCAGGAGGGGCGGGACAAATACCGCATCAACAAATCGGCAAATACCTGTAGGCTACAACCTTATGTCTGTCTAAGAGGCACAGAGAAGGCTCGTAGCACAATTTAACTAACAATCGCTGTCAGAATCGCAAAAGTAAACAAACGGCCATCTGGTGAATTATGGTAGAGGTAGAGCCCACTATAATGCAACCTATAGCCAAATGACAGGGTAAAACGCAGAACCTCTTACTACTTACTTTCGTTTTGTTTCAATTCTTTTTTAGAATCTGATCATATCTAATAAGCTACAGAGATCTTAAATAATAAAGATGTGAGATATGCTTCAGAGAAAAAAATCTTTGCGAAAATGCATGCATTTCAGGAGAGCACCAAGAAAAACAATGCTACTCTTGTTCTGGGTGTGTCTAAGTGAGACCATTTGGATAAATATGAATAAAAATCACTTGGCCCCATTTTGCGAAAGTCGCAGAGGCCACTCGCAGAGACAGCACATAGGTAATTCAAAGTCATTATGAAAAGTGTTCTCTCAAATGAATTGTCTGACAACGATCACAGTCTCCTCTCATCCCTGCTGAAGTGGAAGTTAGCGCTACACACTAATTATGACAGAACAGTTCTTAACTCAATGAAGCGACACACGCACACACATAGACGAGTTCGCCCTAAATGATAGTGTGGGAAATTACATGGTATTCTGAACTGGAGAACAATGTATCAAGGACGCCAACCCTCTGCCCACCTTATGCCCAGGAACCAGACGCATTAAAAAGTCTAATGATTGCCTTCCTTCGCTCGGCGGTATTACATTAGAATTCTGCCCAAAGTTTTTGACTTTCGGCTGACCTTTGAATCCATTTTCAGAACTTGCAATTGCACAGATACCCACTTCATCCGAAAAGAACGTACTGTACGTGTTTTGTTGACACTCCTGTGTAATCACTCCTACAGCCGTGCGTGAGTTAGTCGTTAAACAAGTCGCCCGTTTCGAGCTCTCAGTCAGCAGGGGTACCGGTGAGGAGATGTGAGAGCTATTAACTTTGAGTTCGGGTGCCGCATATATAAGCCTATGCCTACTCAGGGCCCTGTGAGGGTCCGTTCAGCGTAAAGCCTCAGGCTACTTGTATCACTGCGGGATTACTAGCGTCTGTGCACCTGTAAAAAGAAAGAATGTGGGCGTACCTGCTCCTACATCGTAATGACTTCCATTATATGGACACAAAACCACCGAGACATTTCTCAGCGTATCTTTTGTGTTCCACACAAGAAAGAGTCATATAAAGGTTTTGAACTACATGAGGGGGAATGAATGATGACAAAATTTAATGTTAACAACAATAACCCACAAAGTTCCTTTGAAATGGTCTATAAATTGTAATTAGTCTTGTGGGAATCCTGGCCAGAATTATAGTGCCTTTCTAACTGTGTTATCACACACTACAGTATGTGCAATTTACTGCCCGCACATCATGTACAGACGCAAATGTAACCGAATACAAAATCAAACTCCATTAGCCTCCCTTCCAGGTCTGATGCAAAATGCAGGACTCATTAGATAACCGCAGACATCATTTTGGACACACGTGTCCTATAGACATGTTCCAACACGTAAAAGCAAATTCAGTGAAATCAGCACTTTGGCAGAGTGTGTACAGAATTCATTTTATATTCATAGAAAACAAGATGAACTCTCTGTGCTCTACACACACACACACACACACACACACATGGTCCAACACTGACCACACGTGCTGCTGATTCAGTGCTTTCTCATCATATGATTACTTCACAGACAACCAAACCTCAATCACCGCTTGATCATAAAATCAATTCAGACAGCTGCCCGCCTCAATGCAACAGAAGACTCAAACACACATGCTGCTTTAAACCTCATTCCTTACAAGTAAAACCACACATTTTTAGTAGGAAAGCTGAGTCCTCAGAATTTCAGGAAACCCATCACTGCACATTTTTTAAATGCAGTTTTATTTGCCTGACATCTTTCACCGGGGGTTAGGGCAAAGCGGTTGTCTTTTAGATAGTTCTTAAACTAGGCAAAGACTGCTGTGATGTTACATTTTTCTGTCTGCAAGATGTTATAGTCAGCATAATGTAAATTTCAGGACAGGAAGTGTAATGCTAATTGGAGTGTCCAAGTCAACTGGAACAAGTGCCAGGGGATGTGTCTTAAAAAGTGCTTTTCTTCCTAAACCCAGGATTATTATAATCGTAAAAACGGACTTTTTTATTTACTCAATGAAATGTGACTGGTACATGCTCGGGTTCACATCACTGTCACAATGCTACTGTTGTTTTTTTGGTCGGTTCTGTGATTCAATACTCTTGCTGGTGTTCTTGCTAGGTGCTACATTTTAATTTCTATAATGCATTTCCACCCCTTCAAGATCAATACAGCCTCGAACACTACATCCAACCCTCATGCGTGGCTCACAAACGCAATTCGTTGGTTTTTACGCATCTACAGTTGATTTTTGTTCTGAATTTAGCGCATGGAGAGTGTTATAAAGTATAAATCAGGCTGCAGCTGAAGTGAATCGCGTGACAGAGATCCCCCAAAGTGAACTGATGCATTCTCACGGCTTGCTTCCTCGCCTAACAGCCCAGGCGAGGAAGTATCACTGCTCGACTAAATATAACAGTGCTGTTGGTATCTCCGATGCACAATTGGTCGTCTGCGAGAGTGCCGGGGAGATGCTGCAACAGAATCAGCAGTGCATCACAGATCACGTGACTGGAATTGCCCCATATAGAGAATAGACTCGAGTCACAAAAGAGCTATTGGAGTATAGAAAAATCTCTCAAAAACAGCACATAATTAAATAACTTCTTTAAAAATATCCTTGGTCTTATGAATGATTCATCCGTGCACATTTTTTTAAAAGAATGAATTTGTCCTTATTTTCTTTAATTAAATTGGAAATACTTTGCTGCCTTTAAAATGACCTGTTTTGTCATCTGTCTCATTGACAAAATGTCAAATGCTGTTCCATTTGTAAGTTGTTTTGAATAAAAGCATCTGCTAAATAAATTCATGTAAATGTACACACTCAATTGAATAACATATAATAACTATATTTTTATATTATTTTAATAAAATGTAGTGTAGTGTTTGTTTGTTATAAATCAAGTGTTTTGGGTGGTTTCCAGGGTGTAGCTAAGTGGTTGCTATGGTATTCAGGGTGGTTGTCAGGGTATTGGAAGGTGGTTGGTTTTATGTTCCGAGTGGTTCCTATCACTACTTCAAAAAATGAGCTATAGTCATTGTAACACTTGCTTTAGAAAGCACTCCTAATAACACCGTAGCCTAATTTTTCCAAATCCAAAAATAGAAAAAGCCCCGATTAAAATTTCTGTTTGTATTCCTGGGGTGCCCCAGAACTGTTTAGTTTTCCATATTCTTCAAAAAAAAATATTTTGTGTTCAACCGAACAAAGAATTGTATACAGTTTTAGAACAACTTGAGATTAAGTAAATGGTGACAGACTTTTCATTTTTGGGTCAACTGTCCCTTTAGATGTTCACGTTTAATTATAAATATGTTACATTTTGCAAGTAAAACGCATAGCTAATGCATTTAGATTTCAGTATGTGAAAATATGGAAAATTTATACTGTGCTGGGGTGTTTGTATAAGTATGTGCATATGTATTCAGGCTTGTGTCTGTGGTGTATTTAGTGCATCTATTCAAATCTGCATTTTCCAAGCCCTGGCGACGCACAGCCGCTGACAGCTGGAATCTCTCAGCATCTGTTTATGTTATGTGATAAAAAGAGTATCTTTTTGTCATGACTTAATAGCTCTCTCCTTTCATACTTCTTTAAGGAATAGATCATCATAATCAGCATTTCTGCCAACGTGCGGTTGTAGTGAAGCGTAGTCTAAGCATCTTCTCTCAGATCATTCAGAAGAGAGAGAGAGCGTGAGAAAGAGGGAGCGACGTGTCGAATCCGCAGCTATGTAATTATTCTCATTATGTCAAATCACCATGCCAGAACAATAACTCTGCTTTCAAAAGACCCCAAATGTCCATCTGTAGCTCAACACATCAAGCATGAAGAGGAGTTGAGCAGAGATGAGTAGAGAAATTATAATAAGAAACAGGAAGAGTCGAGATGAGGAGAGGAGATGAGAAGAAAACAGAAAGAAGAGAGATAAGGAGTAGAGATGATATAAGGAGAAACAAAGAAGAGAGATAAGGAGTAGAGATGAGATGAGGAGAAACAAAGAAGAGAGATAAGGAGTAGAGATGAGATGAGGAGAAACAAAGAAGAGAGATAAGGAGTAGAGATGAGATGAGGAGAAACAAAGAAGAGAGATAAGGAGTAGAGATGAGATGAGGAGAAACAAAGAAGAGAGATAAGGAGTAGAGATGAGATGAGGAGAAACAAAGAAGAGAGATAAGGAGTAGAGATGAGATGAGGAGAAACAAAGAAGAGAGATAAGGAGTAGAGATGAGATGAGGAGAAACAAAGAAGAGAGATAAGGAGTAGAGATGAGATGAGGAGAAACAAAGAAGAGAGATAAGGAGTAGAGATGAGATGAGGAGAAACAAAGAAGAGAGATAAGGAGTAGAGATGAGATGAGGAGAAACAAAGAAGAGAGATAAGGAGTAGAGATGAGATGAGGAGAAACAAAGAAGAGAGATAAGGAGTAGAGATGAGATGAGGAGAAACAAAGAAGAGAGATAAGGAGTAGAGATGAGATGAGGAGAAACAAAGAAGAGAGATAAGGAGTAGAGATGAGATGAGGAGAAACAAAGAAGAGAGATAAGGAGTAGAGATGAGATGAGGAGAAACAAAGAAGAGAGATAAGGAGTAGAGATGAGATGAGGAGAAACAAAGAAGAGAGATAAGGAGTAGAGATGAGATGAGGAGAAACAAAGAAGAGAGATAAGGAGTAGAGATGAGATGAGGAGAAACAAAGAAGAGAGATAAGGAGTAGAGATGAGATGAGGAGAAACAAAGAAGAGAGATAAGGAGTAGAGATGAGATGAGGAGAAACAAAGAAGAGAGATAAGGAGTAGAGATGAGATGAGGAGAAACAAAGAAGAGAGATAAGGAGTAGAGATGAGATGAGGAGAAACAAAGAAGAGAGATAAGGAGTAGAGATGAGATGAGGAGAAACAAAGAAGAGAGATAAGGAGTAGAGATGAGATGAGGAGAAACAAAGAAGAGAGATAAGGAGTAGAGATGAGATGAGGAGAAACAAAGAAGAGAGATAAGGAGTAGAGATGAGATGAGGAGAAACAAAGAAGAGAGATAAGGAGTAGAGATGAGATGAGGAGAAACAAAGAAGAGAGATAAGGAGTAGAGATGAGATGAGGAGAAACAAAGAAGAGAGATAAGGAGTAGAGATGAGATGAGGAGAAACAAAGAAGAGAGATAAGGAGTAGAGATGAGATGAGGAGAAACAAAGAAGAGAGATAAGGAGTAGAGATGAGATGAGGAGAAACAAAGAAGAGAGATAAGGAGTAGAGATGAGATGAGGAGAAACAAAGAAGAGAGATAAGGAGTAGAGATGAGATGAGGAGAAACAAAGAAGAGAGATAAGGAGTAGAGATGAGATGAGGAGAAACAAAGAAGAGAGATAAGGAGTAGAGATGAGATGAGGAGAAACAAAGAAGAGAGATAAGGAGTAGAGATGAGATGAGGAGAAACAAAGAAGAGAGATAAGGAGTAGAGATGAGATGAGGAGAAACAAAGAAGAGAGATAAGGAGTAGAGATGAGATGAGGAGAAACAAAGAAGAGAGATAAGGAGTAGAGATGAGATGAGGAGAAACAAAGAAGAGAGATAAGGAGTAGAGATGAGATGAGGAGAAACAAAGAAGAGAGATAAGGAGTAGAGATGAGATGAGGAGAAACAAAGAAGAGAGATAAGGAGTAGAGATGAGATGAGGAGAAACAAAGAAGAGAGATAAGGAGTAGAGATGAGATGAGGAGAAACAAAGAAGAGAGATAAGGAGTAGAGATGAGATGAGGAGAAACAAAGAAGAGAGATAAGGAGTAGAGATGAGATGAGGAGAAACAAAGAAGAGAGATAAGGAGTAGAGATGAGATGAGGAGAAACAAAGAAGAGAGATAAGGAGTAGAGTTGAGATGAGGAGAAACAAAGAAGAGAGATAAGGAGTAGAGATGAGATGAGGAGAAACAAAGAAGAGAGATAAGGAGTAGAGATGAGATGAGGAGAAACAAAGAAGAGAGATAAGGAGTAGAGATGAGATGTGTAGAAACTAGAAAAGGAGATACAAGAAGTGTAGCGGAGATGGGAAAGGGGTAAAGGCTAGAATGGAGATGAGGAGAAGAGAGTGGTTGAGTAGAAACTAGAAGAGGAGAGACGAGAAGTGACATGGAGGCGAGAAGCAGATGAGAAACAGCCAGAAGGGAGAAGAGGAGTAGAGAAAAGATCATGAGAAACAGGAAGAGGAGAGATGAGGAGCTAAAATGAGATTAGGAGAAAGAGGGAAAGAAAAGACGTGAAGAGGATATGAGAAGAAATAGGCAGAAGGGAGATGAGGAGCAAGGAAAAGAAACAGGACGAGGAGAGACGAGACGAGATGTAAAGTGGAGGTGAGAAGAGGAGAAACAGGCAGAAGTGAGAAGAGGAATGAGAAATGGGGGTGATGAGAAGATGAAAACTGGAAGAGGGGAGACCCTAACCCTAATATTGTCAAAAGGCTGAATTTTCAGCTGTATACCACTCAGCCCTAGAGAAGTGACAGAAAATAATGAAATCAAAGACAAGCCCATGCAATGACTTCTAGGCCAAACAAACGATAACCTTTAACAACTATCCTCAGACTACATCAATCAGAAGGACACTCAGATTTTAAAGACAGAATGACTACGACACACCAGCACACGCATGTTAGCGGGTATATATTTGTTTCCCTCAATTGAGGGCAGATTGCAGCGTTTAAGACTCTCCTGTTTGTTCTCAGGCTTAATCGGTTCCTGTCTAAACAGGATCTGCCCATTGATCTTCTCATCCAGCAGAAACATCGAATCCTCGAGATCCAATCAGACGTCAACATGATGGAGTGCTCTGCCTCCCAGGCAGAGGAGAACTCACAGCAGCTTGTAAAACTGTAACGCAAAACCTATTCGTACCGGTACATTTCTTGGGGCTTCCAGGACGCTTGCCGTGCATTCCCAACTTGCACACGAAGTTTTCCTCCCAGAACTCGGCGAACCAAACGTTCCGGCGGTTGTTGGACAAGGAGCGGCTTTTGAAGTATCGGTCAAATGCTAAAAAAAGAGTAAACAAAGTATTAGGAGAAATTTTGCCAATATAAGAGCTCAGCATAACTAGAAAATTCACCTAACCTTCTATGGATGCTCTTTTTGGAAGTATTGTTATAGCCCCTTCCGCCACACTTTCCTGCTGAACGACCGGAGATATCTTGGATCCCCAGCTGTCTGATCCCACCCACAGGAAGTGACCCGTTTGGTTGTTCCGCTTCGCAGCATCCAAGACACGTCTGAAACACCATCAAAGCATCCGTTCACATAAAAGATTGTGATGTCTTTTAGCAGTGATTCGTTCCGGCTTTCTGAGGTCATCAATGTCCTGTTTTAGGAACACTTACAATTATAAAATTGCTCTTAGGTCATCAGTGTAATGGGTATGATTCCAAAGGACATCATCTAATAGGCTTAAAAGGTCATTGGCTCTCGGGAATATGGGAAAGTGAATGTCTAATGCACCGTAGGTGCAAGAAATGTCTTAGAAAAACGTACGAAACGCTGGATTATGGTAAAATGAGTTCTCCATGCCTTAGGTAGCATATTATAAGAAATTGCTGACTCTATCTATTTTTGAAGTTTTCCCCTAAGAGCAATACTTACAGCCTGACTGCATCATCTGCCAGCCAATTCTGTGGAAATGGGAGTTCAATACAACTCGTGGTTTGTCCCGAAACTTTTCTCTTATGCTGACTCTCCCAATTGCCAAATAATTCATTTAGATAAAATACTTGTTTAAAAGAAGTTTTTTAAAACTGTTTTAAACTCTTACTAAATTTACAAAGAGGAATAGATATCCAGATATCTATTTAAATGCCAAAAACATAAGGGAACATTCTTTCAATGGATATCTGGGAATGTGAGATAATCAAGACGTTCTGATAAAACGTAACAACATTCATTTCTTCAATTCTCAAAACCAATTCCAATGACCCATGAAATAGATGCTCAGGGTTTAAGGTTGCTACATAAGAAACGGGTCAAAATAACAGAAAAGATGCTCTGTCTTTTTTCAGACCTCAAATACTGCAAAGCATACAAGTCCAAGTCCATATTCACTTTTAAGCAATGCAGCAGTAGGTTAGATGAGCAAAGACGGACTACTTTGTCACATTAATGCTAATTTTACAATACTTAGTATTTAATGCTAAACTTACATCACATGACAGCAGTTTGAAGTTAAAGCTGCACTCAGTTACATTATGCCATTACTATTTTCCCTGCTTGTAACATTCCTCTGTTGTCTGATATCGATCACAAAATAAGACCAACTTAGACCTAAACAGTTTCAACAACTGAAATTTCATAAATCACAACTAATAAGCTCTCCCTATTTTCCATAAACATTTACTGAGTAACTTTTAATCAAAGTCACTGAGTGCAGCTGTGACACGTCAGAGGAGACCTGGCCCCCCCGGCTGAGACTGGTTTCTCCCAAGGTTTTTTTTTTCTCCATTTATTTATCATTGGAGTTTGGGTTCTTGCCACAGGGCCATGTTGGCTTGCTCACCGGGAGACTGCTTTTATTAAATATTATTTACTAGAATGATCTTGCTTGCTCTGTAAACACCATGTTTTTTTCTTATTTTCTCCTGTGAAGCTGATTTGGAACAATGCACATTGTGAAATGCGCTATATAAATAAAATAAAATAGAATATTTGTACATGTATTTAGAAAAAGTTAAAAATAATATTTTATATGATACCCTTAATTTTTATTGCAGTTTTCATGCGTCTTGTCATGCTGTCAGTCTTTCACAATGCTGTTGGATGACTTTATGTCCCTCCTGAGGTTTGATTTTGTTGAAATTCAACAGACACTGTACTGAAATGGACACAATACATCTAGAAATGATGATTAAATGAACATTTGGAAATGGTCTCTTAATTTTTTCCGCGGCTGTATGTTAAAAAAGACAATCCTAAGAATTTAGGACGAGACGAACATTTTATGACATCATTTGTATATTTGACTGCCTCAAGTGCTTTTTTGCACTGTGGGCACTTTCCAGTGAAATAATGAAACTTATCTTATTTACACTTGTATATTCTATCACCTAACCCTTGCCATACCCCTAAACCAAACCATTTTTTACATTTTCAAATAAGCATTTTTTAATACGTTTAATAAACAATTTACATTGTGGGGACCACTGGTGGGTGGTTCATTATTGAAGGGACACACATGCATAGAAAAGTGAACTGGTAAGCACACCTGATATCATCCTCATTTGCAAACATGACAATGGCGCGAGCGCTGGGTGTCTCTAGCAGGCGAAGGATGATCTTGTCAAACTCTCCTGGTCTGGGCTCTCTGGGGATCTTCAGAGACTGAGCGATACACACACCACCTGAGAGCAGGATGATGAGGTGACAGAAGAGAGAGAGAGAGAGAGAGTAAGAGGATACAGAATACGTACATTGATGGAAAGCAAAAGAAAGGAAATTAAACGGCGGGATTAAAGAGAAAATAAAAACAAAAAGAAAGCAAAAAAGAGAGAGAGAGAAAATGGACATTGAGAGAGATAGAGACACAGACAGGACAGGACATGAGAAGGTCAGTAAATGTGAAGACGGCGGGGCAGTGACAGAAACTTATTCCATTATAAGATGGGCACAGACGCTCGTAGATTAGATACAGAGAGAGCAGAGAACAACAGACGCGGTGTTTTTCTCAGCGGAGTGAGGAAAGCGTGTTTAGATTCAAATGATATCTGATAGTGTCACCTTGCCCAAGGTGCCCGAGGCAACTCGAGGTGATGTCAAACACGTCTCTGCTTATTTACTCGACCTAATGCAATTCAGCTAGTGCAAGACTCCACGCTTGAATATCAGCCACAGTGTCATATATACCGAGACATGCACACAGCAATTCGGTTGTTTTCGTATTCAAACATATTACAGAGGCACAAAGAAAACTGTGATTAGGAGGCAGCTCTTGCTCTTTCTGACAGTTGCACTAATGGAGTGCACAGTATCACACTCACAAACAGAGGCTTTTTATTTTTGAATTCTTTTTTTAATACTTTGCACTCTAGTTCCATGTATATGTGTTTTATCTTCCAATGCCCGTTTAACATATAACACAACATAACACATGAACCTTTTCATTGGTGAGCTCTGAATTCAATGACTGACTCTTGCACTACTTTTTATTGCTCTCATAAATGCAAGAATACTGATTCGCCACAGTAAGCTTTTTATAAAGATTTGTTGAGTTATCGGATTTTGCAGAAAGCGTCAGTTTGACGTCATTTGACTTCAACCAATGTAAAGATCCCTGATAGCACACATACATCTGGGAGACGTCTATTTGATGTCTGCATTTACATCTTCAAGACGTTTTTTTTAATGCTTGCTCATCTGCAATATGCCTTCTGTCATATAGACATCTAGATGTCGTCTGTAATATGTTTAGGATTTTCTAAGATGTTTATCAGATGTTTTTACACAGCAGATGTTTCCCAGACCTCCAGATTCTTAGCACACATCTAAGGGTGTTTTCACACTTGGGTCCTCTTTAAAAGAACCGAACTCAGACCCCTTTAAGTGGACCAAATGAGTTCTTTTTATGTTCACATGGTCTCTGTCCCTGAAAGAGGACTCGTATCTTTTTTGGTCCACTTAAGCGATAATGGGGACTCAGACCTCTTTATGTTCATACTGTTTTTTGGGGACTGATCCTTAGGAACATTTACCATGGTTTTATTATAGTAAATATAGTATATAGTAAACGTTAGCAGTTAGTTAGAGTTTGTGCATTGTAAAAAGGGACTAAATGGCGAATTAACTAAAATTACAATGCTATATTGATGATCATGTGTTTTAAAAACAGACAAATATGTGTAATGAATAAACATAGAGCCCTGCATTCCAGCCCGAGCCTGACAAATTTACACTCCTAGGGCCGGGCTTCGGGACAGTTTTCACGTCATAGTTAAAATGCGAGGCGTGTATTGGGCCTTTTTCACTGTGCCATGCTCAATGGCAATAGTCCCCACTCCCCCGCATGGCAGTCTCACTTTACTATCCAGACCAGAGCATGCATACATTGTTATGATGCAAGTGTTTTGAGTTAAACAGTAGGTAAAGCGCACACTCTCTCAGCACGACAGTGTAAAGTTTTTTTCTTGCGGTAATAGTCGAAGCTAAAGGAGGAATTTAAGCAGACTCATGCCCGTCATGCATTCAAATTCGAACTCTGGCAGGGTTGACAATCAAACTGCGTTCTGCACCTGAGCAAAAAAAAAACTCAAAACATTTTTCTAAACTAAGCGAAATATAATTAACCATTATAAACAAAACTAAACTATTTTAATGGCTGCAACAGTTTTAACATAAGCCAAAAGCGAACCGTATCCAGACCACCTCCTGAGACGGTCTTGGTTCGCTTTCAAGGGGTCTGAGATCGTTTGCAGTGTTCACATATGGGCCAAAAACACAGCGAACCATGCTCAGACCCCTGAAAAGGACCAAGTGTGAAAACGCTCTTACAGATGTGCATGCAACATCTGGGACACGCATGCAATTTCAAACAGAGGTGGCGATAGAGGCAAAAGTTATAGAAAGCTTTTATTTTTTGTTTTAATTTTAGTTTAATTTCTAGCAATTTTGTTTTGTGCTTCCGTCAATTATTAAAACTTTTTAAAGATTGCTCTTTGATTGATTGATTCAGGTTTTTAGTGTAGTTTTAGTTGTAGTTTTACAGTTAATAATTTTAGTGCATTAGCATATACTAAACGAAAAAAAAAAAAAAAGTAGCAACAAACTGAACTAAGTTTGTGTTTTTCAGATAATATTTAATATAAAATTTTTAAAATAAAATTTTAAAATAAATTATTTTTTAAATGTCAAATATTTAAAGGTTTTAGCTTTTGTTAACAATACCTTAATTAAACAATATGTTATTGCATACTGTACACATGACAAATCATCAAGTGATACTGTAGCACTTCCGATAAATACTTTAGGGTTCGAAGGGGATGGGATCTCGCGAGGTTAAATTCTGTTAACGCTGCCAGCAACATGTTGTCAGGGAATTTTCTGCACGCTGCATTTGATATAAAATAGGGCTGCTAAGTGTTCAAAGTGTGGCTATAATAACCTTCCATCTTTTCTCTAAGCCCTCTATTACAGCATTAGCTCTGTACGGCCCCAGTTAAACACTCCACTACCCCTCCAAACACACTCTCTCCCCACTACTGTCCATTTAATCAAGAGCTGTGATGGCCCCATCCTGAGAGATCCTCTCCATCACGGAAGCCATCACTGCGCCAAATTCTCTCAAAGACACCAAGCGATTATTCTAAATCAATGTCCTTTAGAGGATAAGCGCCAATCTGCATATCGCCATGGTTTTCTTAATAATGCCTGTTGTCCTGTCGTCAACTCGGTCATCAATATGTAATTCAGATGCTGGGCTCTGATAATAACTGCTGGTGGGACGTCTTCATGGGACACATTTTAAGATAGGATGCTGAATTAATGAGACCACAGAATATCAATGCTTAAGATTGTAACAAAGTTGAAGTACACGCTAAAAAATGCTGGCCTGTTTTTGTAAATTGTTATTGTAAAAAATAACTGGTAAAAATGTACTGGTTATTTTCTGCAATTATCAGTTAATTTGACAAACATCGCAATGTAGTGCAAATTTTAAAATACAGATGAAACAGCTGTAAAATTCCTATTCTTATATATTCTTACGGTATATGTCCTGTTTTATACGATTTTTTTTATTCATGGTTGGGTCAAATATGGACAATCCAAACCAATGAGTTTTTGGACTTTTTATAGTTTTTGGCCAGACAGTACAGTGTAAGGAGACAGGCTGTTTCAAAAAGTAGGCAGACTGATTTGGACATAGTCTGAAGCAGCATCTTCATGGATAAACGCAGGCAATCCCGAGAATGCTTAGTAATAAAATTACTACAAGATGACAGACGGAGCTTAATTTTATTAATAAGTCATTAAGTATATTTAATTAAACACTTAAAAGTCAAGTGTGTAATTTAGAGACCACTAGAGTCACAAAACGTAATTGCAGAAGTATCAGGTTTATAATTACAGTATAAATCCTTTCCATCGTCCACTGGGCGACCAAATACATGCTCATGCCCAAACCCCATTGGACTGTTTGACACAAACAGTTTGTGTGTGCTGTGTATTTTAGAGCAAAGCACTAGTTAGTACAGCATTAGGCAGTTCACAAAACCACCTCCCGTCTTTTTTAGTTCGTATTTTTATTTGAGGGTGGCGAGTTAATGGAGACCGGTTCACCCGGGGCTCATAAACAAACATGGCGTTATCGCCCCCCGTTCACAAACTTGCTCTATCACACCCAATACATTACAGGCGCCTTGCCACACATAAAATATTAAGACAGGCCATGACATAATATCAGATTCCGAAACCGAAGCATGTACTCTGAACGAGTCGGGGGAGACATCTGGCGAGGAAGCTCATTTAGAGCTCTCGGTGTCAAATCCGCCACAGGCGATACGAGTTCGCAGCTGTATTAGTCACACTGTCGTGGACGACAGGGATACCACCGTCACATTCTCAAACAATTTATGAGCGCCTGAGGCGTACTGTCTTTTGTCAGTGGCCACGTTACCTGTCTAATAAAATAATCACGTAGGATGTTTCTATAAGGTTATATTTCAAGCGCAAGTAGGAGGTGTGCCGTAACCAAATGACAACTTTTTTGTTTTATAATAATTTGAAATTAGTTGGGCTTTTTTGCGTTTGATTACCATTTATCCATTAACCTTAAAGGGCAACAAGAATTTGCAAACTGTGGAAGCTGTGCCCTCAAGTGTCGACATCTGTAGTGTGCATACCACAAAAAGAGTTCAGTAGTATGACAGACAGACATTTGGAACTTAAGCTTAAAGTCACCAGTGTTGCAGTGATTATTATAAATGATTTATCCGTGCACACCATTATTTTTGTGACGTCACGATATGGAAAAGAAGTCAATCGCAACTTCCGTTTCATGGTGACTTTAAAGCAGGGTTTACAGCTCAACAAGGCGGTGTTTGCACCCCTAGGGGTTTGAGAGGGATCTGCAGGGTGTTAATGCAATTACAAGGCCACTGTTTAGTTAAATCAAGAGTTCGCGAACCCCTAGTGGTTCGTGAGGGAATTGCAGGGGGTTCGTTAGTTTGCATACTGTATGTCTACCAGTTTCCATTATTTTGAAAAAGTTAAATTGCAAAGAAATGTTAAAGGTGTAACTATATCAATAGTTATGTAAAATACTACAGATAGAAACTTTAAGACAGATAAATGTTATGTTAGTTAAACATGTACATTATTGAAATATTTACTTAAAATCTCTTTACTTTAAGTAAATAATTTACGTCAAAAGAGTTCAGCTGACAAAAAAAGTTTTGAAACCCCCTAAGCTAAATAAAATAATTCTTCACAAGTGAATTTCCTACTATGTGATCCAGTCTGAAAACCAAGCTAATAGTCATTTTGAATACATGCAATCTTTTAATCGTTTGGAACAACGTCTACTGATGAACAAGGCAAAAATATAAATATTGCAAAATATTATTACAAATGAAAATAACAGTTTTTTATTTAAATATATTTTAATAATGTAATTCCCTTGATGACTTTTCAGCATCATTGCTCCACAGTATGCCGTGTCACATAAACTTGAAAGAGATTTTTGACCAGTAAATGTTTTGCCCATCCTTACAACAATCACATCTGAGCCAGTAAATGCTTAAAATCATCATAAAATGCTTAATGTGTGCATCAGTGATTTTAAAAGACCAAGTACACATCTTATGAAGCATGCTAGTACATTATAAAATGCTTAATATCCACGTGCAACGCCATTACGTTTTAATCAACTTATCAGTTCAATCAGCTTATAACGTTTATTGTAGGGGTTCAGATATTTCTGTCATTTGGACAAAATCTCATGTTTTAAAAACATAAAGTCTGAATTATAGTTATGATTTATGAAAAACATCATCAAATCTGGAGTAGGTTTTTTTCGCCCAACACAGATGATTTGCATTATAAAATTTAATTCTAATAATTCTAATTGGGATGGTAAGGGAGGATGGTGGTTTTACAAAGGGGATGCTTTTTGCTTTTTGTCATCCCCTCGCATCCCCCTTCAATTCGAGCCCTGATCCTGCCCAAACAAAAAAATGTGCATGTCGAATGAATCTAACGGAAGCTGTCAAACCTCATTTATTTTAAACCTGTTTCAAGGTGAATCGATGCGCCATATCTGAAAAATATTTGAGAACCATCGGCATGCCATGGCACGTTTACACTCATATTACAGTAGTACATTATCTTTCATTTCACCACTCGCAACTATTAATTTTACTCATTCAGCCTGAAAATCTGTTGCTCACAAAAGACCTCTAAACACAAAGTTTCATATAGTCCCACCTCATACTGACACTAAACATGAAAACTTTTAATGGGCAAAAGTTTCCTTTTAATTTTTCGTGTTTCACACGACGCACTGCAGAGACATCAGGCCACCGTTAAAATCTTAATACAATCAGAGCCAAGAATATTTTGAATATAAATCCCATATTGAAGCCTTCAGACGTCTCAGCCAAATGTCTTTTAACGTTTGCCGTTCATGCCGTGCAGCCTTTCAATATTTTGGCAGAGGTAAGCAATGTTCTGCTAGACACACGGTAGAACAATCTCACCTTTTTTCTGCGACACGAGCGCGGCGAGCATCAGACAAAAGGCTGCGTGGGAGAGAGGGCTTTTTGTGTTTCACATGCAAACCGTGGCAGCCATTAGTGCTGCGGTATGCGTGAGCCAACACAAATGCAGGCCACACTGTGATTGCAATGAAATATTTGAAACCGCAAACAAAAGCCTCTGTGGGAAGAGATTCGCTTGCATCTTTGCAAAACGCTGCATGGAACACCGAACCACTTTAGTCACAGTAAAATAATGTGGGCAATAGAGCGACAAGGTCTTTTCTAATGCTTTTATAAGTCTGTGAACAATGTTTATTTACATTGAAGTAAACAAATATCTCTGTTTGGCTAAGGAACAGTATCTGTGACTGATAATAACCCTTAGGAAAATTAATTATGGTTTTATTATGGTAAGTCTAGTAACCATGTTGGCAGATTGATTGCCATTTTGTATACTTTAACAACAAAAAACTGTGGTTACTATGTTTAACTAAATATATACACCCGTGGAAGAAATTAAGACATCATTCCAAATTTTCATATAATCAGCATTTCTAGATGTATTGTGTCCATTCCAGTCCAGTGTCTGTTGAATTTCAACAAAATCAAACCTCAGGAGGGACATAGTCATCCAACAGCAATGTGAAAGACAAGACACATAGAAACTGTGATAAAAATCGAGGTTATCACAAATTTTTTTTTTTTTAACGTTTCTTAAATACATGTCATATTACTGTTGTATTGCTTAAAAGTGTATATGCACTTGTTTTCTTTGCTGTATTTGAGGTATGAAGAAATACAACGCATCTTTTCTGTTATTTTGACCTATCATTTTCTGCAAATAGAAACAATATTGTTATTTAAAATTTGGGAGAAATATTGTTAGTAGTTCACGGAATAAAACAAAAATGATAATTTTACCTAAATACAAAAAACTGAAAATAATTTTGAAATGATCACTTAATTTTTTTTGTGAACGTATACACTCACCTAAAGGATTATTAGGAACACCTGTTCAATTTCTCATTAATGCAATTATCTAATCAACCAATCACATGGCAGTTGCTTCAATGCATTTAGGGGTGTGGTCCTGGTCAAGACAATCTCCTGAACTCCAAACTGAATGTCAGAATGGGAAAGAAAGGTGATTTAAGCAATTTTGAGCGTGGCATGGTTGTTGGTGCCAGACGGGCCGGTCTGAGTATTTCACAATCTGCTCAGTTACTGGGATTTTCACGCACAACCATTTCTAGGGTTTACAAAGAATGGTGTGAAAAGGGAAAAACATCCAGTATGCGGCAGTCCTGTGGGCGAAAATGCCTTGTTGATGCTAGAGGTCAGAGGAGAATGGGCCGACTGATTCAAGCTGATAGAAGAGCAACTTTGACTGAAATAACCACTCGTTACAACCGAGGTATGCAGCAAAGCATTTGTGAAGCCACAACACGCACAACCTTGAGGCAGATGGGCTACAACAGCAGAAGACCCCACCGGGTACCACTCATCTCCACTACAAATAGGAAAAAGAGGCTACAATTTGCACGAGCTCACCAAAATTGGACAGTTGAAGACTGGAAAAATGTTGCCTGGTCTGATGAGTCTCGATTTCTGTTGAGACATTCAAATGGTAGAGTCAGAATTTGGCGTAAACAGAATGAGAACATGGATCCATCATGCCTTGTTACCACTGTGCAGGCTGGTGGTGGTGGTGTAATGGTGTGGGGGATGTTTTCTTGGCACACTTTAGGCCCCTTAGTGCCAATTGGGCATCGTTTAAATGCCACGGCCTACCTGAGCATTGTTTCTGACCATGTCCATCCCTTTATGACCACCATGTACCCATCCTCTAATGGCTACTTCCAGCAGGATAATGCACCATGTCACAAAGCTCGAATCATTTCAAATTGGTTTCTTGAACATGACAATGAGTTCACTGTACTAGAATGGCCCCCACAGTCACCAGATCTCAACCCGATAGAACATCTTTGGGATGTGGTGGAACGGGAGCTTCGTGCCCTGGATGTGCATCCCACAAATCTCCATCAACTGCAAGATGCTATCCTATCAATATGGGCCAACATTTCTAAAGAATGCTTTCAGCACCTTGTTGAATCAATGCCACGTAGAATTAAGGCAGTTCTGAAGGCGAAAGGGGGTCAAACACCGTATTAGTATGGTGTTCCTAATAATCCTTTAGGTGAGTGTATATCAAAGGGGTCATATGACACGGCTAAAATGAATATTATGGTTTGTTTTAGATGTAATGCAATGTGTATACACAATTTAAGGTTCAAAAACGCTGTATTTTCCCCAGACTGTCCTCCACAAAAAACAACCCAGTCGGTCGTTATTACAACCAATAAGCACCTTATTACGACCAACAGTTACGTATTAAGGATGAGCGCCCTCTAGCACCAGCATCTTCTTATGAAGTACAGTCATTCCATTGCTTTAGCTTGTTCACTTTTTATGGATTTAATTCTTCGTATTTGTTATAGTATCAATAATTTCATCAATATTTATAGGTTTAAAGATATTTTTGAACCCCTAACTCACCCCCACCCTAAACCTAAATACTACTCAACCATAGAAAACGCAACACGTGTGAATGTACAGTGACAGGTATTTATTGCATAAATTGACAAACAAACAGTATATTACAAAACAAATCGCGTTGCAAACCTTCTGAATTGAAGCCAAAAATAAGTTTAGACGAAGATTATCCATATATGCAATAGAGTGTTTTCACGACGCATCATCAATCCGGAAGTCGGCCATGTTGGAGGCACTCGGACGTAAACAATGTGACTGAACTGAATGGAACTCGGTAGTTTTGCTGATAAAAATGGTGAACTATTGTCGTGTTTTGGGCTGTACTAATCGGTCGGACGAGAAAAACATTTGGAGTACTATAGACTGCCAAAAGTTATTACCAATCAAGGAGAAGTGTGCAAAAAACTGTCGGAGGAAAGAAGGCGTTTGTGGATTGCCAAACTGTACCAGGATTTTCAGGGCAAGAATCTTCACAACATTCGTGTTTGTTCTTCTCATTTCATGACAGGTAGGGGAATAATTAGACTAATTTATTAACTAATTTTGTAGTGTAATAGTATACGTTACACTCATATTAATATTTCGTTGCTGTTTGTTAAATACCTGTCTTAAAATCTGATTATAATTTCATTTCATAAACTACTCTAGTAGTGCAAGACATAAATATTTTCTTTAAAATGTTGCTGAAATTTAGTAAATGAAGCTATATTTATTATTAATGTATTGTAGGTAAAAGATCTGACCTGCACGAAAAGGATGATCCAGATTGGGTGCCATGCCTTAATATGAGAGGAAAGCAAGAACCACAACCACAACAACATAAGGACTCATTGACATCACGTTACAAACGTTGTGTGAATCGACCCCAGCAGAAACACAAGGATGCTGCTGCCCATTCTTTGCTTCTTATGGACACACCAGATGATTATGATTGTGCCACAAGTGACTATGTCAGCGATAATATCTGCAGTGTAGGGACTCAAACTGAAATGACTGGTGACTTTATTGATTCTATGACCACTGAACTTCAAAATCTGAGAACAGAAAACATTCAGTTGCAAAAATTGTCCTCTTCATATGACCAAAGTGCATTTGAGGGTAAAGATGAAAAGGTTTTATTTTTCACTGGTCTACCTAAACATCAGATTTTGTTAGCACTATTTACATACCTTCGTCCCTGCCTCCCTGTGAAGAAGAATTGTCACCATTGTTGAGATTCATACACCGATTCTTCATGTCTAACTGATTCAGAAATGTAACAGTTTTGTGAAAATCATTTATTCTGTAAATTGTCCATAAAATTGCTTAATTCTCTTTTAACTGTGTCATAACTCCACCTTCACATATTAAAAACACAAGACACTCAAAAGTAATTTACAGAACTTCATTGTGATGATATAACAATCATTTTCTGATCCCACTGGATCTTAGTTTTCGGATCGATACCAAATTTTACAGTGTCGCCCACCACACAACGCATGTAGGCAGAGCTCGTTCAGACTGACGTCATGATGCAACGAGAGCCAATAAGACTTCACATTCAGTGCAGACGTAATGATGCAATCGGTCACAAGATACACGAGAACCAATGCTTTCTCAGAATCACAGCTGACCTATCACTTCGTCTGGCGGTAATTTTAAATGTGTGTTAAACCTGGAAGTTCACAGGACGTGAAGATTAACTGCAGATGGTGCTCATTTCAGCGTATTTTCCTCATAAAAATCGATCGTTTGACCTCGGTACACTTGGAATATTTGTCCGTTTTGAAAAACAACTGTGACTGTTTTATATGCTGTGTTTTATGTTACACAATAAATAAATGGGTTACGTTGCTTGCTCAAAATGCCTGAATGGTGTCATTTGTAACGTAAATACAGTTCATCCTGACAGTTTAAAGTGAAAATCACACTCCACTACATGTCAGCATTGCAAAATAATAGCGCAATATATAATTTTATAATTACGGTAGACAAAAGCTTCTCCTGCTGCCGGTAGAAGCGTTATTTTAGGAAACGCTCCACGGGGTCGTACTTGGGGAACGTTGTAAATGACCAATGTGGTCGTATGAGTTGGAGGACTTGTTGTATTTTTCACATACCGTGAATGTTTGTATCTCCTTTTTGCCCCGCCTCTCGGAAACACGCAGATTTTTTACAAAGCTCATCGCTCTTGAAAAGCGAGGTGTGCTATGATTGGCCAGTTCACCAGTGCGTAGTGATTGGTCAACAAGCATGTGAAGGAAATGTAACGCCTCTTACCATATTTGGAACATCAGGTTCCAAAGTAATTGTACTGACAGGTATGCCCACCTTACTTGCGTATACATTTGGGCGGTCTTAATCAGATCATACCATGAACTGACGTAGATTTGTGGGGGTGTGGTTACACGAGGCGTTTCAGGCAGGTCTGGGTGAGCATTCGCTTTTAGATAGAATGCATCTTTTGTTCTGACACTTTAATTTTTGCAATTTTACGTGTCTAATACATGCACGGGCAACTTATAAAACACCAAAAACACAGAAAAACATGTATTCGTGCCATATGACCCCTTTAAGGGACACCAAACTATAAAGTATTACCATGCAGGGCTTCACAAGATTTCTCACATTAAACAAATTAATAGCAATATAAAATTCTAAATTAAGCAACACACAGAAAAAACAAACCAGAGTTAATTCTTTGTCATTACACAAATGACTGTGTGCGTCTATCCACACTGCATTGAAAGAAATAAGCCTGGCTACGTTTCATTTGAAGTCATCATTATGGTAATTAGTTTTCCCATTGGCTGTGAACTTGGACCTTATTTACTTTTACTGTAATTAATTTTACCTCTTTCAAGTGTGAAAGTCTTGCACAACACAACAAGTTGCAATATTAGATGTAGGGAAAATAGCATTATATAATAAAAATAAAATATAGATTCACGCCATTTTTTTGTACATTTTTTATGATTTATTTATACTGTACTAGTGTTTAAAAGCAAACGCCTGAAAACTCATACATAAAACATCAGGATGCAATATTACATTGAGAAAAAAAACTAATTATTCATATAACGATAATACATTTACATGATTTTTTACAGTGCGCCCCAACAAAGTTGGAGACTTCTGTATACTGTACTCATCTTTAAAAGCCAAAGCCTGACAATTAGTCTAACTACCAAACCACAGAAGCTATAATTACAGTAAGAATCCGTTTAAAACGTTTCAAGGTTTATGCTCATATAACATGCAGTGTTGCTTAGGGGAGGCTGGTTCCTTTGAAGTGAAACAACAGCGAGTTGGTTTCGAGACAAAGACATTTCTCTGCCAGCGCCTGTCTAAGATCAACCTTTCACAGTTAATTGGTGTAGAAAGACACATTTGGACCGGAGGAGAGAAGCTTCCATGCCAAAAATGAACCTCTGCCACGTCGCACCGCATTAAGCTGAGGATGCTGACAGTATTCATTTGTACCAAACCTGAATATACGGTCTTGAAATGCCACTGAATCAGTTCTGAAGAATCGTTAGACTACTGTACGAGACCGATAAAGATCTCTGTGATTTTAACTTCACCGAATGCTGAATACAAATGAGTCTGTATTACTGAACGTTACAGCTCGCATGTATTTCTGTGACGATTAGTGTACAGAACCCACACGCAGGCAGTATAGGGATAACAACGAGACTTTATTTACATAAATCAAAAACCCACGAGGGGGCAAAACAGGAAATAAACCAGGAACCAAGGGAAAAATAAACACGTTAAATAAACACTTCCCGCAAGCGGCAAAACAAGAACAAAACCAACAAAGCTCACTCTTTTCAAGAACAATGTAACAGGGTATGGGTCAAAATGAACCAGCACGGGACAAGAAACAAGAGGGTCTTAAGTAAGGGAACACTAACGAGGGGAGGTAACAAGGGGCAGGTGAGGAGAATGAAACACTAACGGGAAGATTACACAGGGCATGTGAGGAGAATGAAACATTAACGGGAAGATTACACAGGGCAGGTGAGGGGAATGAAACACTAATGGGACAATGACGGGGAAGCAAGGGGGCGGGGCCAGGGCCAAAGCACGAGACAAGAAGACACGTGGCGCAATGTCATAAACAGCCACGTGTCTCCGTACTGTCATGACCCTGTCCACAAAACTAGAAACTAGAAAGGACAGGACCATGACAATTTCCAGGTGCCAGACTTTAAGACTGAGGATGAGAGCGAATCTGCTTGTCTTAACGTTCGTAGCATTTGTCCTCCTTTGAGAGATGTCCTTTCTTCACACTGGGGAAGAATCGACTCCCACCCAGAGGACACAAGTGGGTGCAAAGACAATTTTTACTTGGGACAGCGTGTCTGTGTGGCATCAGACAGAAAACACTTTCATGTGGTTAATACAGAGATCTGCTCTTGACTGATGTTAATATGTTTTTTGAAGGCTTTGAGAGTTTATTTTATCCGTGGTTATGATTCAAACATACCGTATGTCATGTACATTTTTTTTTCAAATATTCATCGCACCAATACAACGTTCAGGTTTAAATAGGCGTGATAAATATTGATGTTTTGAAGGCACGTTCCCCTTTCGCCTAGTTGCTCGTACATCCATTTGCATTCAAATTAGATGACCTAACTTTCTTCGCGTCGCCAGAGAGAAATGAAAAAAGGAGGTGTTGATAGGTTCTGCGGTAGACGTTCTTTCAAATTGTTATTGCGAGAACATTTATTTGACAGTACAGAAACACAGAGCTTGGTCGTGACAAGGTGCTGAAAAGGAATTCAGCTTCATCAAGGTCAGGAGTGAGATGTTATTCTGCCTTGAAATTAATTGAAAATGTCTCTCTTTGTGCTGAAAACGTGGATTATAAAAATGTTGCATGTGGCATTTGTATTTGATTGCACTGTGCCTAAAAAGGTCGGTTTCTTAATAAAACTACATAGTGAACATCAGTGACACAATAAAAAAGGCATTAAATAATATCTTATTTCAGATATATAGCTTATATATGAAATACAACTGTGGCAAAAAATAAGAGACCATTTCAAAGATCATTTTCAGTTTTTCAGAATTTACTTAATTTGTGATTTTTTTTGTTAAAATGATCATTTTTGTTTCATTCTGTGAACTACTAACAATACTTCTCCCAAAGTTCAAATAAAAATATTGTGTCTGTTTGCATTTATTTTCAGAAAATGAAAACTGGACAAACGGGTCAAAATAACAGAAAAGATGCTCTGTATTTTGTTCAGACGTCAAATACAGCAAAGAAAACAAGTTCATATTCACTTTTAAGCAATGCAGCAGTAATATTTGTAGGAAAAGTTCAAATATATATATATGTTTTACGTAATAACCTTGGTTTTTATCACAGTTTTCATGTGTCTTGTCATGCTGTCAGTCTTTCACATTGCTTGTGGATGACTTGATGTCACTCCTGAGGTTTGATTTTGTTGAAAATTTGTTGAAATGCTGATTAAATAAACATTCGGAATGGTCTCTTAATTTCTTTCGTGGCTGTATATATAATCGTGAATGGATTGTTTGTGCCTGTTGCAGATTCCTCTGTACGCTGTTTGTCCTTAAGCTCCATGTGTGACTCAGCAAAGCCGAGATGCTATTAAGACAATGACCCCAAGGACACAAGAATCTGGACCTCCTATCCCTGCTAAAGCCTAACTTTATTTTCAACAAGCTTTTTTGTTTCACACTCGCACAAACACTTTTAGCTTTTTACTTTCAATTAAAAAAATGTCTCCACCCATCCGGCTTTGTCTTTACTCCCTGCCACAACTTTCTTCTGCCTTTCAAACTTAATCACTTCCAACCCTTCCAATACTAAAACGTAACCACTCCGTTTTATGGCAACAGGCTGTATCTGTGTTTTTGAGGACCTTAAGTGCTGTTTTTCCATTTGTGTTTATCGGTGGAGCTCATAAAGTGTTTCTGAAGTGTAATTTTCTCAGTGTGACAGGTAGTAATCCTCAAATGGTGCCGCTTTTGGGGCAAAGGAAATAGCCCGTGAATCACATTGTGTTTGCTCTCATCTGCCACGGTGCTGTGGATGTCAGCCATTAATGAATGCACACAAAGACTTGTCACCTTGATTAAAACTGTCATCTAAGAACAATGATGCATTCTGGAGCCTTATATGCTGCCAAAGGGGCTTTGTGTAACCGGATGGTGGCACATTTCATACAGACAGGGAACATTAGCTTTGGATGCCAGTCACCTGCGGTGGCATTTTGCGTGTTGTCTGACAGCAACACTTCGCTTGTTTGTCAGCACTGAAAATCGATATAAAATGATGTCTTTCGTAAGAATCTAATGAGACGTGCAGGTAACGCGTAATGTAAATATGAAGCGGTCATTAAAGGGATAGTTCACCTTCAAAATGAAAATTCTGTCATTATTTACTCGCCCCCTTGTCATTTCAAGCCTGTGTGACTTTCTTTCTTCTGCAGAACACAAAAGAAGATATTTTGAAGAATGTTGGTAACAGAAAATTGTGGGTCCCCATTGACTTGCATTGCTTTTGTGTCCATAAAATAGAAGTCAATGGGGACCAACGGTTTTTGGTTACCAACATTTTTCAAAAATATCTTCTTTTGTGTTTTGCAGAAGAAAGAAAGTCATTCTGGGTAAAAATGACAACAGGGTGAGTAAAGGATGACAGAATTTTCATTTTTAGGTGAACTATTGCTTAAACATACGCACTGCTTCCTCATTGCTCGCTTCACTGTAATACTTCCAGTAGGATACTAGCCAATTTTTAACGTACATAACAATTACGTGCCAAATCTTAAAATACATTTAAATAACCCTAACCATATGTTTGACAAACAGTAGTGATGCTTGCCAATAATATACCCAAGTGACCCACGTAGCTGCATTTACTGCAGTCCAAGTCTTGCAATATTTAATACAAATAAGGTCATCCATTGCCTGTCCGCAGCCCTTCGGCAGAATCAATTAGATGAGAAAACACCCGAGACCGTGCAATTGAACAAGCAACAAATATCGATTAAGCAGCAAGTTTCTATTAAACTGATATCTAGCACATCATTATGCAGCGCTGCAGTCATTATGTTCTCTGTGTTTGTTTCATTGTAACTCATTCTTCAATCTGGTATCAGTTCAACTAAAAATTGTAGGCGACCATCATTTACCGCAAGGCAACGATTCCCCACCCATCACGGCAAACAAACCATGGCTTCTGCAACATCTTAATGTGACTGATCATCAGTCATACCTGCAATTATTCACATGAAGTGTAACCAGGGAATGATGTATGATAGACAGAGAGCTACAATCACACGATGGATTAACAACCAAGAATTTCTTGACAAATGATTCGAGTGTGGTACTTAGCCTTTCAAGGACAAAAATGTTGCGAGACTTATTTTTATGCAGATCTTCAATTGCAACATGTGTTTAATGCAAGTAAATATTCTTGCAAATAAGCATTTGATTGTTTTTATTTGAAGCATGTTCATTCGTATAATAATATTTCCATTCAGTATATTATAGATCAGCTATTCTGAATTACTTTTTAAACAGCCTAATAAAACGTGTACAGAATTGAAGCAAGAAGTGCTCATGAAACGTTTTTGTCATCAAGCATACTGTAAAGGTTCTTCGTAAAGGTCACAGTAACTATTGGAGCTCTTTAAACGTGCACTTTCAGATATGATAGCAAACGTCTGTGTCATATTCCAGGAATATTCCAGGTTCGTGAAACTTTAGAGAGAAGTGAGGACATTTTGTGAGATGAACATATTCAAATTTCAGCCTTCTAGCCTTCCCAAATCCTATACACGGGAACAACTGATCTCTTCTACTCACTAAATAAGGTTTTGGTTTTGTTAAAGAAGATTCAAAGAGGACTGTGCATTGGTGTTACATATAATATACAGCAGTGTCGGAGGACAGATCCAAGACAGACGTCCTCCTCCACATCAATCCAGGTTAATACCATCACTGCCAAAACCATAACTATAACAACCATACAGGTTGATTCAAATGTAAATGTAAAATATTCTGAAACTCCTGTACTAACCACATATTTCATTACTTTGACCGCTTCTGTTTATTTTCACCCCAAAAAGGGAAAAACCAAATTTGAATGTTGTGTTTATATTCAGCAAAGTGCACCTTTAAAAGGCCAATCTATGGAAATGCTGATTTTAAGTAGGTAATCATAACCAAGCACATTTATGTGCGCGTTCAGCTGCAGTTTTCCTCTGAGCGAGTATGTGACGTGTATATATAAACACCACCCTGCAGCGTCGCTTAAAACTGTCAGATCGGTGGCACTGTACCTTTAGCGTGTGTGCAGAGCGCTCCTGGGGGATGCTTGACCTTTTACCCCTCATGAAAATGCTAATGATTAACCTGATCATTGTCTCAATCTCATCTGGGATGCACTAGGGATGACAGAAATGCAGTATTCATGAACGGACTAGGCAAACGGATAGCTTTATTACAGTGAGAGAAAGACATTATGGGAGCCAAACGAAAGATTTCATGAGAAGTGTGGCAAAGAGCGATACGGACGAAGCGCGGGTTTTAGACGAGCGATAACGTATCTTTCGTCGAATATTAGTGGAAAGGCTATAATTATTGCATGCGTTACATCCAGTGAAATGTTAGGGTTTAATGCACATTCACATTGACACAATTCACAAACAGAAGAAGATCCAATAAGAAGACTTTGAAAGGAAATGAGAAGTGATTCGGTCCTGCAGTGCAGTGGAAAATCAAAACGATCCTGAAATATTTCATCTAAAAAATTAATAAGTACAAAAGCAAGAGAAAGTTTGAAAGTTTTCAATTGCTTTTTGAGAGTAACATATCGACCCTTACGTGGAATTAAAGTGTTATTTATCCTTTGAAATAAACTGTGAAAACTTTTATAAAAACGTATTAGTTTGATAAGACTGCTTTTATTCCCCCAGCCCAGCTTCAGATTTTCTACAATCGCCAGCGCCAGTTTAGGTGGGTTATGTACAAACACTGCAATAAATGTAAAATGGGATTTTTGACCCATATGGGCAACTAAATGAAGGCATTATTAAAGACAGTTTTTGTTGGGTTGAATTAAATAGTAAGAATATCTATACATGAGACTGTCCTCCCAAAAAAAAACCTATAGGTCGTTTGTACAAGCACCTTATTATGACGTATCACTCCGTATGGCGGTCATTTTAAACTTGTGTTAAACCCGGAAGTTCACAGGATTGTGAAGATTTACTGCGGATGGTGCTCACTTAGCGTCTTTTCCTCGTAAAACTGTATTGTTTGATCTCGGCAGGAGTGGACTGGCCATCTAGCGTACCGGGCATTTTCCCGGTGGGCCGCTAACATATGGGGCCTTAACGGACGCGATTGCCGCTATCATATGGGGCCACAACGGAGGCGTTGGCCGCTTAGACGGACGTATTATAAATGCGAATGCACGCAACGCGAGTGCAAAAGACACTTTGCCAAGACATCTTTTTCATAGAAAGCCGGAGGCTGTGGGCAAAGTCCGTTTTACGGAAGTCGTGCCACTCTGCGGCCATGTTTGCAACGCTTCTGGGCAGCTTTTTACGTCATAGCCACAGTCCTATCTACCTGAATGGGGGAAGGCAAAAATCACAATTAGACAGCATATTTCCGATCAATAATTAAACATGACACGAACAGTATCGCAACTTTAGTTTGCTAAGCTTAAATTGCGCTAAAAATCAAATCATGGCAGGCGCCTCACGAGAGCCCCGCTCCAGGGAATCTTCGGTAGATTCTGTGATTTTTATTAATATTCCAAAAAAAGGGAACAGCACCGCATTACAATAATATAAAGAACAAGAATCAAAGGACAAGAAAAAAATAAGGAAAATTAGAGGACAGGAAAATCTCAATTAGTAAGAAAATGTTATCATACATTTTGAAAAACATGTTATTCTTATTGCTATAAATAAATTTAAGAGATTACAATGAGTGAAATCTCAGCAAGAAAGACATCAAACCTAGGCAAAATCTTATTAAATACATCTAGGCTGTCGGAGCCAATAGCCTAGTGGGCAGTGCTCCGACATGTGGTGCGGTTGCGCATCGGGCGACCAGGGTTCGATTCCCGTCTCGTGGTCCTTTCCCGAACCCACCCACTTCGCTCTCTCACTTCGCTTCCTGTCCTCTCTAACAATAGCTGTACAATTAAAGTCAACAACGAATCTTAAAAACAAAATCTAGGCTACAATGCAAAATCAAAAAATTACAGCAAGATCGATAGCATGGTCACTACAAAAAAATGTCTTTTAATCTCTCCCTCATGTGGCTCTCTTTTAATGGATTATCAACATGTTAAAGACATTTATGCGTGTAATGTGGTCAAATTACTAAAATGATCCAAACTATCATGTGATTCATGCTTGTACTGGCAGCTCCGTCAGTTTTTTTTTTTGAAGACTGGTTAGGGGACCCCCCAAGAGCCTTGACACAATTCGAACACTGCTCTCGGTAATAGAGATTATAAAGCCAATTTAAGCAATCTTTTAAACTCGTAAGTAGAAAGAACGGGTCGACAACAGTTCATCTTATAACTGGCCACCCCGGCAACTAGTATACAGAGTGAAATCTGTTAAATCAAATTTAGCCACTGTTTACTTACTTTATAACAAGCAAAATTTAACAACCAGTGCTTATGTCGGTGCTCGTGTTGAATATGATGAAATTTTTGCAGAACACCACTGTTAAAAACAACATAACAGCTCGAAACAGACCGAGGGGGAGAGAGCAATCAAACCCAAATTCAGATTCAAACAAACTACCAAATGTGAACACAACATGAGATTAAATCAACAATCCCAACACTGAATCCCTTGATTGTCTGTTTTGTTCTCCCCACACCACGATAGTCCACTGCAAAAGATGCTTTAAATGCACCATCTAGCCAAAAGTGACACAGTAAATCTTTTGTAAATCAAAGATCTTTTGAATTGGAAATGCTTGAGTGGGAGTAAATAAAGGAGGTCTTGAATAAAAGTGGAGAAGATGTGTTTGCCTGTTAATATGGCCTAGATCTGCCGTTGCTTATTGCATTCCTTGTGAATAGCATCCAAGCGGGCAGGCGAATATGTGATCAATTAAGGAAAAGCAACGCTTTAGTGCATACATCCGGTCATATTAACTCCACTGGCTGGAGAACAAGACTTACACCCATGAAATATTCATGACGGACAGCGTGCACACGAAACAGAAGAGTTTCCCTCTTTAGACAGAGTATCACAGCGTGAGAAACTGTTTTTACAGAAGCAATAAAGAAACTGAGTGTTTCAGATTCTTGAAGATGGATTAAGAAGTCAAATAACTGCAAATGCGTTGTCTGTCATTGAAGAATTTGCAACCCATTTGAAACCCATTGAATTTCTTCTCTAAATGTTTGTGTTACATTTACATTTTCGTTCTAAGAAATGTATGGAAATTACATTTAGCTACTACTGTTATCTTACATTTAAAATGGATTATTAATTATCAAAGCCTATTGAGGCACGATCGCCTGTTTGATATGTATGCCTTATCATGCTGACTTTCTCTGTTCACCCTCATTAGGAAACAAGTTTAGATCACTCATTTAAAGGACATTACTGAATATATATGAATATTTGATATCTTTTTAGACCAGCGATGCCTATTGCAGAACACAGAAATGTCACTGTATTTCAGCAATATCAGCATTTCTCGCCCTCATTAGAGGCAAATGCAAAATTTAACAGGCTTGAAAGAACAGGCTGTCAATTCAAGAGGTGTCAATGATTCAAACCTTTTCTTTTTTTTTGCTGAGGAAAACTTGAACGATGAGGTAAGTGATGTTATTGCTTTTTGTAGGATACAAGCAGCCCTAATGAGATCAAACAGGCCATTATTTGTCTTCATCTGTCATGACTGTGAGCTATTGTAACACAACAGTGCTGGTTATTATGGCAAAAGTGATAAAACTTGTTTGCTAAAACTGTGTAATTTATCCAATTAGCATGTGCGATGTTACTGAACGAATCAGAATGTGATACTGAACAACAAATAATTGTTTGACAGTCAATCAAACTTTTGACTATCAGTTTGAAGACTGGTTTACTTTGCAGTTTATTTTGATCTAGCCCCGCCCACACAGACAGGTGGAGGAGATTGGCATGTAAAGCAACCAATCACAGTTCATTTTGACTTTCAAGAGGGGACAAAGTTCCACCTCAGAGGATTTCCATCTTTTATCCATAAAATCCTCTGAACCCCATTTTCTGTATCTAAATAGCAAAAAAATAATTTCTTCCTACGCATTTTTGTCTTGTTTTCTACAAATATTTAAAAAATTCATAAAGGAGGAGTGTGGTGATTTTAGTGGCCTCTAGTGGTGAGGTTGTGAATTGCAACCAATGGCTTATTCCACCCCTCCCTTTCGGAGCACTACGGTGGCTGACACAGGACTAAGATGTCGTCATGTTTTTGCTTCTTTGCTGAAGGAGATAACGTATTTACGAAACACGTTCCGTATAGCAGTTTGTCCATTTAGGGCTACTGTAGAAACAAAATGGCGAATTTTTGCGGTGTATGTAGATAGAAATTCTCATTCTAAGGTAATACAAACATAACGCTTCATTATGTAAGGTCTTTATACACCTCTGAAGACATAGTTATGTATTTTATGCCTTTCTGTCAATAGATCCTCCAAATTATACACAGCACCTTTAATTCTTATCTTTTCTTTTATAAAACACAACTAAGCCTCTTTAGCAAGGTCACTTTTCCTTGTCAAGAATCGTTCATTTTTGGATATTTGTTCTAGAAAACGAGACTAAAATGCTTAATAAGAAATTCATGTTTTGCATTGTAAGGTTTAAAAATATAAAATTTGTTTATATCACCACTGATAAAATGTAAATGTTAGTAGTACTATCAAAAAGTTGTATGCAAGATTAAGAGATTGAAAAAATATGTTATGGCACTTAAAAGCTTTGAGACATCTGGTGAAAATGGATGTCTTAAAAACTCACTGAAGTCTTGAAATGTGCAGCTTTATTTGATGCATTCACATAATTTTCATTGAAAGAGGAAGTTGGAGCTGTGTTAAAAACTGTTGATCCACATTGGCATAAGCGAGAGTAATTGAGAGAATTTGGGGCACACTAGTTTATAAACATCCTTAAGGTTAACACATTCAGACTAACACCAAAAACATTTGTCCAGGAAAACAATTTTCATGAGTTTGCTGGGTGTCATAGCTGTCATTCCTGAATGTAATATTTATATCTCAGCCTATATCTATTCATGATAGCATTGAGAGAACGATATTAAACTGTAATACTTTATCTCTGCCAACATCAACAGCTGGCTTCATAATAACATGCCCAATCTTCTCTTCTGTTGTGCTACCAACAGAGACCTCTAGCACTGCTGTCAGACAACCAACTAAAAAAAACTGTTTTTCATGATAAATCTCACCCTATCAAACTTCGCTCCATGACAGAAGCTAAAGCGGGGATGAAAAGGCACAGTAAGATGCAGCGGTTCAGCGTCAGGAGCATGAAGAAGAGGATTAAATTACTACGGCCCTGTAATTAAACCTCTACAGTTTAAAAGAAGCAGAGACGAACGTTTAAAATGTGCGATTTCTGCTGGATTTCCCAACGGGTCTAATATCTGCTGTGCAAAAGAGTTTAAGAGGGAGCAAAATCCTCTAATTGTTTACGTTAATGTCACGCGTCTTTTGGAAGAGCATAATGAGAATTTCTGTTCCTAACACCTGGAATATTTTAAAGCACATTATCGCTGCCAGGTCAGTGTTTTGGCATTTACTTCAAGCTTTTATGAGGTGGCATAATTATATAAATTGTGAATCACTCAACACTAAAGAGGTCATTGCGTTAGTGCCATTGGTATTTTTCAGGAAATGTCGCATAATAAAAGGCTTTAAAGACTTCTGTTATCAAGTTGGGTTGGTTTCCTAGAAAAGTGTAAGCAATTTGGGGCGGGACTAGGGCTGAAACGATTCCTCGAGTTACTCGAGTAATTCGAATACAAAAAATCATCGAGGCAATTTTTGTTGCCTCGAAGCTTTGTTTAATCCGTTTAACTACAGTACACATGGAGCACTGCGTTTCCCCACGGACCGTTATTACTGACGCACAGCCCGCTAAACTCTGTTCATGTTACAGGGCTCTCAAGTCTCACGCCATTTTAGTCTGTTCACACGCTCACACGTATTTCTCATGCTGATAAATAAGTGATAGCTTATTGAAATGGTGAACTGCTATTTTACTTAGTTTTAGTCTATTTTGCGAGTGAAACTTGTTTTCCAGCTGCATTGAGTCCATTAAACTAGATTCGGACTAGTGGATGCCGAATCCTGTTATTTACACATGTCATCTGGCTGTTCTGCGTGTCTGAGTGAATGAACTGCACAGTTTAACATGCTACATGAGTGATGCTCATGAATTTGTCTGCGTCTGCGCTTTATGAGGACATGAACTCACCTCCAGAGTTGCTCTGAGAGTGTATTTCACGAACATTTTATGGTTTGAGTGAAGAAACAGACATACTAAAAAATAAACGTCTTCCGACAACCTGCCAAAATAAAAGTCCGGTTAGCTCTGTATTTTATATATGTGGACAAATATATTACTATTTAATAGTAAAAAAATAAACTAAAACTAATTTAGACAAACTAAATGCATCATGCATAAGCTGTTTTTTATTAATGTTTCTTATTTATACATTTGTATTATATTGCATTTTGAATGTAATATGGCAATGTAATGTATTAAATGGGTTAACTTTTCACAGATATTAATGTATGCAATTTCAGTAATAAAAAAAAAAATTCTAAAAAGGAAACAAATTAGTTGTTCATTTTAAGAGACCCGTCTTATTTTCTCTTGTATATTTAGTATTGCTCTTTAATAAAGAAGAAGTACTTATTATCCAAATACCCGATTAATCGATGGAAAAATCAGTAGAATACTCGATTACTAAAATAATCGATAGCTGCAGCCCTAGGCAGGACTATCTGTTTGTTCAACCAATGGAAAACAGAATGCGTTTATACATTTTTTTAGTACAGTAAATTTAGTGACCAAAGTTACAATTACAATGAGTATTTTTGTTAAATTAGCAAATACAGTATTTGCCAAAAATGGTCGTAACTTCCAATCTATATCTGATCTATAGATCAGACGCTTCTATGCGTGAGCTTTCAACCAATGATGAACTGGAGCTACACTGTAAAAAAAATCTGGCAAAAAAGCGAAGATTTTCTGGCAGCTGGGGCGCCAGAAAAATATAGCAAATTAACAGTTGTTGACATAAAATTACATGTTTTTCATAGTTTTCTTGTACATTTTCTGGAATTTTCAGTAAAATTATAAATTCCCTTATACGTGAAAAATCTGTAAAATTCTGTAAAATTACAGGTTTTTTTACATAAGCAACACATCTTTTATTTTTATTTTGCACAAAGAAATGTAAAAGAAAATAAAGAAATAAGCAAAAACAAATGAAAAAAATTGGAATGTACTCATTATTCCATGATTACATTTCTGTATTTATTTTCAATTATTGCAGTCTTGGTCCTTAATAAATTTTTGTCAAAAAAATGAGACCTGACATTAAACAAATTTGATATTATTCATTATTATTAACATGATATATGATTATAAACATTTTGTCATTTAAAAAAGACACTTTTCACCGTATGTAGTATGTACTGTATGCACATACAAAAGTTCCAGGTTTCCCAGGTTTGAATACTAGTCACATACTGGTCCCTTCTTTCTTCTTTTGTTAACAGACAGTCTAAAAAATGCTGTAATGAAAGAACTTCAGACAAAACTTCCAAGAGTTGCATTTCACTCCAGCTTTGGCGATACCGCATCCGATATCTGCAGAAAAAGCCCCACCACCGCCTGTGTTTTATCAACTCTAGTTAATCCGTCACGCAGAACGCAAGCGTGGGAGGCGCCGATCGCTGAGCGAGTAAATTTCAGCCCAGCGGCGCGCGTATTATCAAACTATGAGAAACATCTTGCTTTTCATCACACCAGGCACATCGTCAATGAATCTGTTGAGAATTTTCCTCTCTTCTCTGCTCTATTTTTCCGGCCTCTTTCTTATCTGTCTTCCTCTCTCTCTCTCTCTCTCTCTCTCTCTCTCTCTCTCTCTGTCTCTCTCTCTCTGTCTCTCTGTCTCTCTCTCTCTGTCTCTCTCTCTCTCTCTCTCTCTTTCTCTCTCTCTCTCTCTCTCTCTCTTCTCGTGTCTCTGTCTCTCCTCTCTGTCTCTGTCCTCTGTCCTCCTCTCTTCTCTCTCTCTCTCTCTCTCCTCTCTCTCTCTCTTCTCTCTCTCTCTCTGTCTCCTGTCTCTCTGTCTCTGCTCTCTCTCTCTCTCTCTCTCTCTCTCTCCTCGTCTCTCTCTCTCTCTCTCTCTTCTCGTCTCTGCTCTGTCTCTCTCTCTCTCTCTCTCTCTCTCTCTCTGTCTCTCTCTCTCTCTCTCTCTCTCTCTCTCTCTCTCTCTCTCTCTCTCTCTCTCTCTCTCTCTGATGTTGACTAAACAAATGGAAAGCTGAGGATCAAAGAGACATGGCAGCGCTGTGAAACGGGACAGTCTGGCGAAAACATTTGAGGAGACACTTCAAAGTTGTCCTTTGCTGTTTGACAATATAATAGTAGTAGACAATATAAAATAGTTTTTTTGTCATTTTTTATCCACTGTCAACCACTCATGCAATAAATTAGATATGTTTGTCATTCAGTTCACTTTTAAATTCAAATAAACATTATAACTGTTACATTTTGTTTTGCATGATTTTGATGAAAACATTCAACTTGACTATATGTCCAAGTAACACTGTCCAATGATAAACACTGTATACTATTTGTGACCCTGCGTGTGAAATCCAGGCTAGAACTATGAGATAACAAGCCTCAAAGTTTGATTTCAAGCATTTTTTAATGTAATATATATAATACATTTTTGACATGGCTTCACTCGGTCAATATTAAAGATCTCTATTTGCACAGAATGTTCTTTACATTGTGTAGGATGATTTTATACAGAAAACAGTGAATCACAAACTTTAGCTGGGATTTTACAGGCTGATTTTCACTTGATGTCACATTTTTATGTTGTTTTTATTGCTTTATTCTAGTAGAGTTTACTATTTTCTCATCAGATTTTTTTGAAGAGTTGGTGCTTCTTCTGGTTCCTTGGAGAAAACTCCCCTCGGATGATCTCAATGAGGGGTCAGTACGCCTCATTTACTGGGATCACAACTTTGCTGTTGCCATGGAGCAGCCAATAGCACGTTTTAATGTAAAAGTTGTTTATTCTAGCCTGCAAAAAGTTTAAATGGAGAGCAAATTGAGATTTGCTTCTCAGTCACACTCTCCTCAGATTAAACCCATGCCAATTTTGTGCTGATTTCAAAACAGAGATAAAAATGTTCCAAAATCTTTTCAGATTTCATATCATAAATCCGCCATTAAGTCAATTTTAAAATGATCTTCTCATTCAATTATTCCTTATTTTAAAAAATGCATTAATTTCACATGTGAAATGTGTCATTCTGGAAAACTGTCGTGTGATAATTCTCATGTAAATAATGAGATGTCATGGTGATATATTGTCCACATGCCGTGACAGGTTTTTTTTTTACATGTGATCACATGTGTAATCCCATGGGTTTCGCATTGGAATTAATACGGGATTCATTGTTAATTAAAAAAATCACACATTTCCCTTTTTTTCACATGTGAATTTCATGTGGCTTATCTGTAAAGGTATTTCAAGAATTCATTTTATAGTTATATATTTTTACTTCAAGCCAACAATCGTCTTTTTGTGTCTCCTTTCTCTCCTCAGGAATTTTAAGGGAATAATACAAAGCTGATATCCAACAAGACATAAAAACTATGAAAATAGGAACTTTTTTCTGTATTTTAAAGCACATTATTTTAATAAAACGTGTTGCTGCATTTTATCAATCAGTCTGTGATGCCCCTTTTTTCTTAAATCAACATTTTTTTTATAGAGAAGTAGCCTACTTCCTCTAACCGAATGACGGGCAAAGAAAGTAATCCATTTTCATTTAATATTTATCTCTATTCACCATGTCCTCCGACCACCTTTGTGCGATGAATATTTCATGCGTATCTAGGCATCTATCATTTAGATTCAGAGGTTCGCACAAGTATTCATGCCTATCCTGAGGGAAGGAAAAAAGATGGCGTCTTGTACGGAACGTACGATGAGCTTTCGTTATCAAGAATCTGTTCGGCAAAGAACCAGACGCGTGTCAAAGCGAGGAACCGGAACCGTGCTGCCGGCTACAACGTTCCAACTGCTTTGAACTCTTTTCGCAGAACACGGTCCCTGGACCATACAGCGCCAGATCACTGAACGTTTTGTGAGATGTTACGCACTCCGCTCATCTCTTGCCTTGAGGTAGTTACTTCAAAATGGGAATTAAAGCTCCAGGTTCACAGTAAAAGTTGTGGAGCGAGTAATTCTCACTTGCTGATGACTTGTAATCTAAAGCAAAATTACACATTTAGACCGAGGGCGACTGGCCAAATGCTCCATTTACCTCTTGATATGGTCTTATTAGTGTCTTGGAGACATGAAGGTATATGACTCACACAGATTGGACAGAAGAATCTTTCTTACCATACTTCTCCATAATACTGTGTAAAGTAAAACATCGCTGGCCTTATACTTCACAACTAGCCATTTACACCTTTTTAACACGTCATTATAGCCATTTACTCTATGTGATACTTTGTAGGAATTTTTAAAGTGTAATTCAAATGCTAAGGCAAGAACCACTTTTACAGTTGTTCATATTTACTGAAGTGTTCTAAATTTGTACAAACCCTTATATTATGAATAAGTCCGCCAGACTGAGACATTAAAGATACTATAATAAAAAAAATGTACTCATGCTCGTGTCATTTCAAACCTGTATAACTTTCTTTCTTCTGCAAAATATAAGAGAAGATATTTTAAAGAATGTTGGTAACCGAACAACGACGGCACCCATTGACTTGCACTGGTTTTGTGTCTATACCAGGGCTAGTCAACTGGCGGCCTGCGGGCCAAATGCGGCCCACCAATCATCTTTACTTGGCCCGCCTTAACATTTCAAATAAGTGGAGAGACTTTAAGAACGGTGTGCTACAAGAAACGCACGTCCCGAGACGCCACGCCTTTGAAAGTTTTTTGAAAGTTTGAAACACTGCTACATTCAATACGAAAGTATTTCCCACGGCTCATAACGATTGACGTCTCATAAAGCGATTTGATCGGTCTGTCCAAGAAATGTCATTATTTACAACGTTATAATCGGCAATCCACAGCCACAAGCAGTCGGTTTGCGCACGCAATAGGTCGCGTTCCAAAAAGCATCTTGTGCCCTTAAAGGTAACTGCAGGTTGGGTACACCACGTGAACTGTTGTCTCAGATAAGGGGAAAACTGTGTTGTTTTATTACTGCATTCATCATGTATGATTTAAACAGCCAAATTTACGAAAAACAGCTGTTCATCTCCCTCCAGAACTGGCACTACAAAGGATCTGCCCTTCTAAGTGCATTTTATTTTTGACGCTAACGCTACAAGGAATATAAAATTAAATTAAAAAGACAATACCCCTTTGAATTAAATATCATGAAAAGACACAAATAACGGATGCAATATTTGTGTGCATGTTTTAATATATAACTTATAAAATGAACAAAATGCATTAAATAACAGAAATACAAAATAACAGAAGAAATGAGGATATGGTAAAAAAAAGCCCGAATCCTATTTATACTTTTGGAATCTGAAGAAAAGTAGTTGAAGACCTCTGGTCTTTACAATAGATGTCAATGGGTACTGCTGTTGTTTGGTTACCAACGTTCTTCAAAATATATTCTTTTGTGTTCAGGAGAAGAAAGAAAGTCATACAGGTTTGAAATGACAAGAGGGTAGGCTAAATGATGATAGTTTGGGTGAACTATCCCAAAAATGTAAGTCGCTTTGGATAAAAGCATCTGCTAAATGACCAAATTTAAATGTACCATTCCTTTTACATAGTTCCACATTTTTTTATTTTTTTCCAGAATTAAAAACACTGTGTGGCATACAGGTATGTTGTTTTTACTTTAATGATATATCAGCAAGTTTTCTGAATGCTAATCAAACTACGCTGTCAAGTCACAACCAAGACTCCACTTCAGCCATGATCAACAGGCCCTGAGAGCCCGTTCATAAACCGCTTTCTGCTTCATATCAGAGGCTATAAAACCAATTTTGCCATTTATGATTGGCTTTATTGCCGAAATTAAAGTCTTAATTAAAAGTCAGCAGAATGTATATCAGTGTTGCACCAGATGATTGATGTCACCAATGAAGAACCTTCAACGGTTTCGAAATCTCATTTGACAATCATATCAAGCTGAGAAACACCAACACATGCCTTGCCCATCAACATAATATCTCTCAAGTAGGATTTCAAGGCGAGACTTTACAGTGAATTTGGAACACAGTATAGGTCTAAAATGATAGGCTCCATCCAGATCTATAACATTATTTTTTAGATTCTTCGGATGTTATTGAAAGTAAAAGTAGAGCGATGACAAAACACATTGTAGATAAGGAAAAGAAAATCTTTTTTTTTTTTCGTTCACCATGCCTGCTAATGGTAAGAGCTGCCGGTCTTGAGGGATCGACTGCAGTAATGCATTCTGTATTTCTTTTGATATAACCGGATAAGTATCCTACAATTAAGGGCTTACAATAAATCATGTCTTGAAATCCCTTCATCCCTCCCAGATCACTGTCTAATGTTACTACAAATGCAAAAAAAATGGTAAAAACACCAGATTTTGTTTGTTTTTTAAATGGCTTTAAAAGATAAAGCAAATATACAGCAGTGGATTTCACATACAGTATGGATCAATATCCACAGACCTCTCAAAAAGTACACTAAAAACCGTCAGGATTCAAACCATTGTCCCTAGCATCAGCACCATAACTCACCATAGGCCACCACTGTTATTATTATTTACGGCAAAAAATTAAAACTCCAACAGTGATGGAATACAGCTGGTGTCACAATATCTACTCCTTTGTTCTACTTAAACAAGTTTTGTAAAAAGATAAAAAGTTTCCAGATGACTGCAGTCCTTGAGTAATAATGCGGAGCCCAAAGGGGTCCCTTTTAGGTCCTATAAATAACTTCCGGTATTGCAAACGGACAGCTGCGATCTCTCCCAGCTCATTTCATGTGGGAGACAAATGGTTCTTTGCTAAAGCAAGTGCTTTAGCAGCACTGTGAGGCTACACAACTTATGAATGGCTTATTAACAGATCCCTTTGTGCCATACTCTGAACACTGAGCAGAAGCTTGTGGACTTAATCCAATACTGTTGAGGCCATTAAGACGCCGCAGGTATCAGAGATGTATCATCTACTGTATCTTACCTTGTACTGTATGTAAACAAAGATCGTAATGTACTGTAAACACAGCAGTTTCCTGCAGGGATGGGGAAGGTCAGTAAACACGCTCAGATTCTCTTTAAAGGCATGGTGGGTGATCCTGTCCAGAAACATTTTTGTCATTTTGGTTGGAAATCTCTTTACTTCCAGATAGCAATCAAGAAGTATAGTGGTCAAATAATATTTCTATAATTATATTTCGTCTGTGAAAGGAGTAGAACCAATAAACGTTCGCCCAATCAAAACGTTCTGGCCGAACGCTGTGACTGGTCATGTGTACATTTTCAGCCAACGCATTTTGCATAACACTGCGCACCCTGTTCACGCAGACATCGTACGTCATCAGCACGCTCACGTCCGCTGTGTCAATGTACGGAGAATGGCGGACAATCAGCAACAATTAAACTTTCCTGCGGAACCGACAACAAGTAAATCTACAAAACGAAAGTCAGTTTTTTAAAAAGCAGTGACGAAACAACGTCTGGATCATGAAAGAGGAAAAACTCGAATTAACATCGGATCAGTTTTTACACGATGGAGACAGCTCTGGCAGGCAAAGGGTCTGAAAGACGATACCATGGTTGCTCTTTTTCTTTCGGACAGGTATGTATAAGCTTTGAGAATGAATTTAATGGATTTAGTTTGTAATTTGTTATGTGGATTTACGAAATACATTCATGTGTTTGGAGGAGGCGTGATTTTGGACGGCGAATCGCATAGAGGGTGGGATTATAATTTCCATGCTAGCAGGCTAAAGTTAGCACCTTTCCAAATCAATCACTCCACCTTTAACTGTTCAGAAATACAGTGAGAGCCAGACAGATCTGGTCCGATTAGGTCAAACACGCTTCTCTGGTATAAATATAAATACAGAAATAAAAAAAATAAAAAAAATAAAAGTACTTAAATATTTCCTTAATCATTTTTGTATGTCAGGCACAAAAAAAGACAAAAACCAAGTATGGACTACATTTGTTTGTTTTTATTTATTTATGTGCTTGTTTATATACTGTATATATATTTAATTATTATTTATATATGTCTTGGTTTTTTCATTTATGTACTGTTTTTATTTTTTTATTTGTTCTCGTTTTAATTAATTATTTATTTACTTATGCACGTGTTTTATTTATTTGTTTGTTTGATGTATTTACTTATTTTTATTTATTTATTTGTAAGTTTAATTATTTTATTTACTCATGTACTTGTTTTTATTTATGTATTTGTTTTGATTCATTCATTCATTTACTAATTATTTATGCATGGGTTTGTTTTTATTTATTTATGTAAATGTTTTTATTTATTTATGCATTTGTTATATATATTTTTATTCATGCATTTGTTTTTATTTAGTTCATTCATTCATTTATTGGAGCCTTAATCATTATGAATCGTCTATGAAAAAACAATCCTTTGGTGCTCCATGGAAAAATATTTTTATTTCCATTTACCCATTTGGCAGATGCATTTATTTAAAGTGAGTTACACTTCATTCAAGCAATATATTTTTTATCCATTTGCATGTTCGCTGGGGATCAAACCCATATCTTTTACGTTGCCAGCGTAATATTCTACCAATTGAGCTACAGCAACACGATTGAGCTATACTCTCTGACTGGATTTCCCAGCATTCTTCCACTTCTTGATGTCGTCTTATTTCCAAACATTATAAATCCACAGTTTCCTACAGATGCAACTATAGAATGGATATAAACATCCAATTATGTTTGCCGCAATAGAAAACTGTAACAAGCAGTTGGCGCTAATTGCCAAACCGGAAATCCTCACAAACTCGAGAATCGGATGCGAAACCGCTAACACCCCGAATACTCACGATAACAAGCACTACCGCTTCAGATCCAGCCAAAGCTTGCAATTTCTGGGATCAAAACCACAGGACCACAATCTGGCCATTTTGTCTTACTCAAATAATGGGATTCATTGCAGGGTGGGCAGGAGTATGGAATTCCATTTCTGCCCCATAGGAGTCACCTCAAACCGCTGTTGTTACCAGACTATATCACATTTCAATTCCAATCCCAAAGAGAAAGGCATATTTATTATCATCAAGTGAGTCTGAATGCTATGTCATTTAGTTAATGATCGGGTCAGGCTTTGTATCATTTTTTAATGACAGGTATACCGGCACAAAGCCACGTCTGAAAATCAAGTTGGTGGCAGATATTTGCTTAAATGGAATATATGTGTTATTTTTCCATAGTTCAAATCTTTTTAAAGCTGATGTGTTAATGTGTAATGTGTTTTTGAGTGTTAAAACACATTTTTTATCCTCATTAAATCGCAGAAACAACGAATAATAAATCATTCACAGGCCTCTGAAAAGTGTAAATGTTGTGTCCCTGTTTCAACATTGTTTGGTTTAAAGTGATAATTCACCCAAAAATGAAAATTCTGTCATCATTTGCTCACCCTCTTGAAGAATGTTGTTAACTGGCACCCATTCACTTGCATTGGTTTTGTGTCCATACAATAGAAGTGAATGGGTGCCGGCGCTGTTCGGTTACCAACTTTCTTCAAATTTGTGTTCTGCGGAAGAAAGTCACACAGGTTTGAAATGACAAGAAGGTGAGTAAATGATGACAGAAGTTTCATTTTTGGGTGAACTATCCCTTTAAGTAGCCTGATAGCAACAATAACCAATTGTCTGAGGTTGGGGCAGGGCTACCTATAAAAACCTTCAAGAAACACATCTGAAAACAAGTCATTATCACTGTAATTATGTAATGTGCACAAATGACACATTTCCTGTTTTACACAATTAAAAATGATCGAGATTTGTATCAATATCCATAAACATATACAAAATACACAAACACACAAACACACACACTAAAGTAGCTCGAAACCTCTTGAAATACTGTATTTATAAATACGCTTAAAAAAATGGTAAATGACAAATAAATAAACTCCTTTTTGATGATCATAAAACATCTGTTGTGTCGAAAACTGGTTATGTGCTTTTAAACCGGTGTCCAAAAACAAATACGGATTTAATGCTTTGATCTCCATCAAATGTGAGCACATCTAAACCTGTGAAACTCGCCACAGTCCCTTATCTCGCACTAAAACCTGCATTTGGTTTTGCAATTTACCTCAGCTGTGACATGTTGACCCCATTCTCAGACTGTTCCTTCACTGCTACAGTCTGGCACAACTGACGCCACTCAAGTGGAACAACAGCTCTAGGGATCTACTCTGAGTGTGTGTGACGACAAACTGCTTTTTTGTGTGAGTTAAATGTGAATTTTTGGATCCAGAGGGACAGCCAAGCACTCTCATACTAGTAGCCGATTTGATCAGAAACTGTGCACTGCCATCAACTCATAAATTAAAAAAAAATCACACGTTAGAAAGTTCAGATTCACATATAATGGAAAATATTCAGCTACCCTATGCATACACTTTATTACACTTGATTATGTTTTCTCAAAGGCTCCATGTGGCAAATACAAAACAAGATGAATGACAAAACACTCTTGTATTGACACGCAATCTCATTAGGTCTCCCCCCGAGTTTACTGATCGATACAAATAAATCATTCAAAAGAACATAGCGTGAAACTCTTTTAGTTGAAGCTCCCCAGATATGAGCAGCAATTTTGAGATCTTAAATTTGTCACACTGACGTGTGCTATATGACGGTCGGAATATGTACAATCCAAACTATTGATTCAATCAAATCCAGCAGTCAAGGTCAGGGTGCTTGACAGTTACTTTAGAAAGTTCCAGACCTCGAAATCTTTCCATTTTTAAAGGAACAGTTCACCCAAAAAGGAAAATTCTATCATCATTTACTCACCCTCAAGTTGTTCCAAACCTGTGTAAATTCCGTTGTTCTGCTAAACGCTAGGAAATATATTTGGAAGAATGTTTGTAAGCAAACAGATCTGGGGCACTATTGTCTTCCATAGTAGGGGAAAAACCACTACAGTAGTCAATGGTGGCCCAAAACTGTTTGGTTTTCCATATTCTCCAGGTTCTTCTTTTGTGTTCAACAGATCAAATAAATGAATACAGGTTTGGAACATCTTGAGGGTGAGCAAATGATGACAGAATTTTCTTTTTTGGGTGAACTATCACTTTAACACGCCAAGATGAAACGCCTGCCTCAATTTTAATAGACAACCCTCTTAAAGTGCATGCGAACTAAGGTCAGAGCCGTGGCCTAGTGGACGCATTGAGGCTTGGTGCTCACTTGGAAGATGTAGGTTCGAACCTCTCTCTTTTTTTAACCAATGGCACAGATGGACTGTCCTATACGGCTGGGCGAGGGGGTTCAAATGCAGATTTTCTGGCACTCTTTGCTTCCGAGAAGTTCATTGGTGTTGGCAGATGGCACTGGTTGTCTCATCAATCTGTTTTATGAGAAACAGGCAGAGCAGGTGCAGTTTTAATGAATAAATCTACCCCAAACCTTCAAAAGGTGAAGATAAGGGTTTGAAATGCAAGAATGTAATTAGATCACCAGAAATCATTCGTTCCACCACATCATTCCTAAACTGTGACTATATAGCGTCATCTGAGGTGTTTCTCAGGGCTGAATTTCATCTCGCTTTATGTAAATTTGTCTTAGTCCCCGACGGTTTATGCTAAGCAGTGAGGTCAGCTTCGCATCCCGGGTGAAGATTTCCACCACTAAAGCTGACGTGTAGAGATAGTCGACATTATGTCAGGGTTATGCGTTTTCTCAAAGAGAAGCCGGACTCCCCGCCACTGTGATGGGCTCATTAAGCATCTTTAACATGAGGGAAAAAATGTCTGCTCAGAATCTGGGGGGGGTTTGAAGAACAGACTCCAGTCTCAGTTACCTGTGGTGATGCTGCAGGTGTGAGTAATTGATTACGAGACAGGCATTTCACAACAGCAAACTCAGCAAAGAGAAAGAAAGACATCGAGCCATGTTACTTTGGATCATCATGGGACGGCCCGCAGAGCTTAATGGGAACAGTAGCTCGCAGCCGCAGAATCAGCCGTGCTGTGGGAGATATGCGTTACGAAAGAGAGTGGAACTGAGTTTGTGCCTTAAAATCCTACTTTTTTAGACTTTGCATCTGACTGAAATTTTGGTTCATTTGAGGTGAATTGGGTTGTGCATTGATGACTGAGCGAGCTCTATACTTCAAGATAGATTGCAAAGTTGTTGTGCTGTTGTTGAGAGTGCTTACAGTTTAATGGGTAAGAGAGTGTTGCGCTAGAAGCATCAAGGTCAGGGGTTTGAGATTTATTTTTACATAATAGGTATACCATAAATGTAAACAAATACATGCATCTGTGTCAACCTCTTTTGTTGGTCTTGGCATAGTACTCCTGTATTGCCGTTATGACTTTAGTAAGCCAAAAATAGAAACATGTCCTATTTGGGCAAATCGTATTCAGTGCTATTGAAGATTAGATAAAGATATGAGATGAGTTTTTATTCGCAGAATACAACTGCTGAAAAAATGAAGAGACTGGGTTGGAATTGCAGAAATGCTTTTTAAAGGCAAAAATAGAGTGATCCCTTAATTTTTCTGCAGACGTATCTTGACATCCTCTCTTCCTCTGCTTGCTCAATGAGAAAATAGGTTGTTTTAGTTTACTATAAAATTAAAACTTTGAAAAGGTTTCTGTTTATAGAAATAAAAAATATAGTGGTCAAAAAATGATTGAAAAAGCTTAATCTAAATGAAACTTTGAAATGTTACTGCAAAAAGGCACTAAAATTATAAAAAATAAATTAACCTTATAGTGCAACACTAAAAAAATAATAATAATAAAATAAAATGGCAATTGTCAAATTTGCTAAAAATTTAACTGAAATTACCACAAAAACTAAAATTCTAAAAATAAACTAGTGGACTACTGTAACAATATGTTTAAGTCGGATCCTTTGAATTAATTAATTTAGACCTATTTGAATCATTCATTCACAAATCAAACTGGTTTCTCACTTAAAGGTCCAGTGTATGAAATTTAGCGGCATCTAATTGTGAGATTGACCTATCGGTAAGCCCCTCCCCTCGAACGCAGATGAGCCAATGGCAGTTGAATATGAGTTGCACAGGGACTGGAACTCAGACAACTTTAGGTTTCAGTGCCATAGAGAAACATTGATCCGAAGCTCTCATCGGTTTTATGGTGTTTAATGCTACAAAAATGATAAAACGATGTGCCTGGGGTACTTGTAACACTAATTCCAGGTGTCCTGGGAGCATGAGGAGTGAAATTTATTTAATTCAATTTCCTAAACCCACACAAAAAGAGCAAATTGTTGGTGCAGTAACAATTAACTCGATTCAACCCCAATCCCAATGAAGACAAAAACTTTTATTTTCTGGTTGTCATACTTTCCCTAAGTTATAGTTTTCATCTGCAGATTGTTAATGGCATCTTGTGCTTCAGTATAGTATCTCTCGCTAAAACTTGTTAAGTTAGTGAGTCCATGCTAACGTACAAACCTAAAAGCAAACTGGTCTCACAGCATGTACATTGTAGGTCATAAACGAAGGTCTACATTTCAGTGTCTCTCCATATTAAACTGGTTAAATGTAAATTAATTGAATCTTACCCTGCGGTACATGAACAGTTGATCCGAGATGTTGTCATCTGCGATTGTGACAACTGTAACATGAGGCTTCTACCGCTTGCATCGTGATCTGTAAACCCTCTCTTCCAAATTAAATTTGTTATCCACCATATTTATTTTAAAATCGTTTATATCTCCATGGCATATTTAAGTCGAATTCTCTTCGATGACAGAGTGTGTCCAAAATGTACCAAAAACAACTTCGGACAAGGTTTTCACACTGACAGCTGCCATTGAAAGACATTAGGAACTCAGGTCGCTTGTCCGAGTTAGCAACAGTAACTTAGGGGGGCGGGGCTTACCGATAGGTCAATTTCAACCAACGGCTCACTCCACCCCTCCCTTCGAAGCACTACAATGGCTGACACAAAGCTAAGATGTTGTTACGTTTTTGCTTCTTTGCTGAAGGAGATAACGTCAATGCGGAACACGCTCCGTAGAGCAGTTTGTCCCTTTAGGGCCACTGTAGAAACAACATGGTGAATTCCATGTATGTAGATAGAAATAGCTCATTCTCAGGTGATAAAAACATAACGCTTCATTATATAAGGTCTTCATACACCTCTGAAGACATAGTTATGTATATTATATTGCATTTCTGTCAACGGATCCTCCAAAAAATTACACACTGGACCTTTAAAATAACAGTCATAAGCTAACAAGAGACGAAGACAGTTAGTAAATAACTTCTGTTCCACACAAGAAAAGCCGTCGTCTGACTTAAGAAGATTTAATGCTCGAGTCATCTGAAGGCCTTTTATGATACATTTATGATTCTTTCTTTTGATTCCAGACCCAGTCTCCATTCACTTTTCATTACACAGAATTTTTCTTTGGTGAACTGTTCCTTTTATCCCAAGCCACTGCAAGCAAACCGTCCCTCCTCTCAAGAATGCCTCCTAAAAGACTAGTCACAGAGATTTGAACGTTTTCCAAACAAACGAATGCGAGCAAACAAACACAAACAGAGCGCGAGCGATCGTCTGTTTTCTTACAAACACGCGCTCCGCTGTACAGCTACAGAGGCAGTCTGTTAAATCTACTGTATAACACATAACCAGAAGGAGCTGGTCACACACGGTTTCACATACTTTTCACAATCATGTAACAAGATTCCTCAGACTGATGAGACATTTCAGAGAGACAGATTGTACCGTTTTAAATAACGCATAACTGCGAGCACAACACGAATGGGCGCGTGGTTGTTCCCCAGAGGGAAAAAAACGAACGTTTGTTTTCCACATCCATAAAACTGCTATTTTTTCTGAAGAAGCAAATTGTATATTGCCGTCATTTTTCATGATTATTGTTGCTTACGCGCCATTTACATAAAGATTATATTGCAGCGCTAGTGTGAGGAACCTTCTAAACAGCGTGGTAATAATGTAGCGGGCATTCGGTATGATGAAGAGGGTCACTTTGCCACACTGCAAGGCTTCATTGCATGCCAATCAGGCCGAGAGATGAAAATTAATAGCATCTGGTTACTGCTTGTTTATTCACGAGTATAATTAACTGCCTGTTATTACTGTTCTGGAGACCGCTTCGTTTTTAACCACTGATAAGGGGTGCGTTTCTAAAGGGGGAGAGCGGAGATCGTGTCCGAGGATGATTTGCACGGAATACATTATGCATTTTTCAGCGTGATGTCGAGTTGACTTTTATGTTTGGGTTTTGAGGAGAAAAGAACACATGCGACCATTCTGAATGAGCGCAAATGTATTTGTCTCTGTAACTGGCTGTTTCAAAGGAAACAGAACCTTCAAACTGCGTCTACATAATACATCATTAGTTATTACTGTTGTATTTAATATTATGCTTTGAAATGAAGCACAATGGCTGTTTCACCCCATATGGTTAAACAGTAGGCCATCCACAGTCAAGAGTCAGTGAACAATAGCTGAAATGTAAAAAGATAAAATTATGAACAATAATTGGAGTTGGGACCAGGAGTTCAAAGAAATTGAGTTGAAAAGATTTGGAACGCTACCAAAACTATATTTGTATTTGTGATTTTGCATGCAGCATAATGGAACTACGATGGTTTTATTGGACATCACTCTTAAAACTGTTGTGTTTAAAATAACACGATCTGTCTATTATTGAACACATCTTTGTGTCTAGTTAAGGACACAAAGTTAAACACATTTTGTTTTACTTTGAACTCCACCTTGTCCCTTTCATTTATTTAACAAAAAAGCATTACAAAATTACTCATTTCTGTGATATTTCTGGAAAAACATATTTTGTGTTATTTTTAACACAACTCGTTGTCACTTTAACACAAATTGAACACAAAATGACACACAATATGTTAAAAATGACAAATAATGTGTTAAATAGCATAACACAAACAATGGGTTGAATATTAACACACCCTTTTACATTATTTGTAAATTTTACTTACATTTCCGTTAACGCTAAAATAAAACTCAAGAAGAAAAAAACATCTACGCTGACTCACAGCTGAGCGCTCGCACTCACGGGACCAAACACGTCTGATGATCTCAGAGGAACGATTTTAATCACTCGCATGTGCCTCATCTTGTAATTGTATTGTCATAATTAGAACATAATTAATGTGGCACGTCAACGTCTACATGAGCAACGGGTGCAATAAACTGCAATAATGAATCAATCATGCAGCACGAGTTGACCGCGACACCGTTATGATGCTGGCAGTGAGTCCATTACTCGACCTATTCCTGTAATTACATCCCTCTGCTTTCAAGACCCATTCTTTTCATTTAGCTCTTTTCTTTACAGATAAGCTTCTGTGCAATTGTGGTTTCTTGTGGAAGTGTGCTATCGGTGATGCTATGTATTACTGTGTGGGAAGGAAAATATGGGCCATTAAAACCCATGTGATGTGTAGAGAAGTGAATTATGGGTAAACAACAATGAGCACAGGTCCCCAAAGCAGAGAAGAAGATTAAGTAAGTGTGCGTACAGATTTTTAGTTCCAGATTAAATCCAGATTCTTTGAATTTTTCCACTTATGATTGAAATTCTTTTCATGAGTTGTCCTATCTCTGCTACTTATATTTGCAAGTTTTATATACTTGCAAATATAAAAGTATTTGTTCTGCTGAACACAAAGGAAGAATTGTCAGTAGAATTTAGAAGAATGTGTGTAACCAAACAGATCTCATCCCCCATTGACTCACATAGTATTTATTTTCCCTGCTATGGCAGTCAATGGGGGATGAGATCTGTTTGGTTACTGACATTCTTATAAATATCTTCCTTTGTGTTCAGCAGAACAAAGAAATTTATACAGGTTTGGAAGAACCTGAGGGTGAGTAAACGATGACAGAATTTTCATTTTTGGATGAACTATCCCTTTAACATAATAAACATGTAAAGACAAAATAACAAAAATAAACCAAGTTGAAGCTTGCTATACTTTCTGCTTTCTGTAAACATGCTGAATAGTGTTCAGCATTGCAAAACCTAAGCTCAACTCTCCTTTGATGGGTGTAAGCTAAAAATGCAAGATGGGTTTTTAGATGTGCCTTTCCAACACAGTCCGATTCCCTTTCCATCTCACTGTCAAAGCATGTAATTCAGTCACAGTGACGCTTTGTGTACAGCAACATTGATCAGCAAGCTCGGAAAAGCTTCGTACCACAAATCAGTATGATGGTATGCTTCCTTTCTCAACTTGTATTTTTTCTTCACAGTTTTCCATCAAACATCAGAAGTCTAGACCTAATAAGGACATCACGCACTTTTTCCTTGCCTATTTAAGAGTTTGATGTACTATCACAACACCAAAATCCAACCAGACCATTTACTACACTAAATCTGCAAAAACATATTTCGTAATTATTCTGTTATTGGCGCCACAATTATAAGCACATTAACATATTGGTTATCACGTTTACACAGTGGCGTCCTAAAAGTATACAATTACTAGTATAATGCTTTTATTTTTCATTTTTCTACTTTAATACCTTTTTGTTTGGAATTTGTAATAGTCCTTTTGCTTTAATGACATCATGCACACGTGCTGCTTCGCATGTTTGTGCAAAAACTGTTATCACAGCATGATCCGACAAAAAGAATCTTATGTGCTTCAATCGAAGCAAAAACATCTGAGCTTTTGTTTACAGGAGTTAACAAGGGCAATCTCTAGTGACCTACACTGTAAACAAATGATGCCTTAAAGTGATAGTTCACCCACAAATGAAAATTCATTTGCTCACCCATTTGTCATTTCAAACCCGTGTGACTTTCTTTCTTCCATAGAACACAAAAGAAGATATTTTGAAAAATGTTGGTAACCAGGGCTCTAGACTCATTTTTCCCACTTTCTCAGTTGGTCGCACCAACTTACAATTTGGTCGCACCCATCATAATGTCCTTGCATATGACCTCAGTTGATTAAACGTTCTGTTAATTTGTCACTCTGTCTTTTAAAATAGTTGGATATAGAACGCTTCATATTTGCGCTTTAACACTAGCGAGCCCAATAAATCCAAAATGAATGCAAAGAAACTTTGTATTTGTTATTTTATACAGTTTTATATTCAAGTTAATTATTGACACAAATATAACCTGTCACTCTTCACAATCCTCATTTATTGCCCTCTTTACAAAAAGCTGTAATTTTGCCACTGCCTTCTTTATTTTTACCACATAAAATTAAATGAAATTAGCTACTGTAGCTCAAAACTCAAATGTAACTCTGAACTAAATTATATATTATATATGTACTTTATTACTACACATTGTCATAAATAAACTTTAAATACTAAATCTTACTAACCACTGTTGTTAAATGGTCTAAGCACGCTTGTGTTCTTAGGTGTTTTGAGTGACGGACTTGATGGGTTCAGATAGTGAGTCTCGTGAGTTCAGTGTTTGATGTGTTTGATATACGAGTTGTTTCAACAAAATGAGTCATCACGTCGCGAATCGGACATTAGCGGACATTGACGCGCTGTTTGTTTTTCACAGCTGTTAGGACATCGCAAAAGATAGAAGTTAACACAGAAAACACTTAGGATTAGGATTTTCCCTTTATGTCAGCTGCATGTGCGGAACACTTGTCAGGGAAGAAAAGGCAACATGTTTTTGAGCACATTAACACTCAATTCAGGTAAAATATATTCTCCGAATGCGTCACGTGAAACATTGATTCTGACTTCCAAGCTTGCTTTTGATTAAAGTGTGAGGGAGAGAGACAGTTCAGAAACCAACGTGTTTGACTTCATTAATCGCTGCGGAGAACGATCGGAAAATATGACATCAATGTTCCGTGAGAGCGTTTTAAAAGCATATGGAGCGCTCTTTCCCGCGATGCTTTTATGCTGTTCGGTCTGCGCAACACCGAATGAAGTCAAACACACACTTTAGTTTGGAGACGAGGGAGTGCACGAGCTCTCTGCTCGCTCTTTCCTGCAATTATCACAAGCGCGTCATTCACTACTCGTAAATCACATTAAATGTTCAAATAAGTCTTTGGCGGGGCAAAATTTCGTTTTACGCACTCGCACCAATGCGACCCTGTGAAATTTTTCCTCGCACATTATAAAAAAACAATCACATTTGCGAGCATATTGGTCGCAGTCTAGAGCCCTGGTAACCGAATAGCGACGGCACCCTTTGACTTGCACTGGTTTTGTGTCCGTACAATAGAAGTGAATGGGTGCCGCTGCTGTTCGGTTACCAACATTCTTCAAAATATCTTCACACAGGTTTGAAATGTTGACGGAATTTTCATTTTTGGGTGAACTATCACTTTTTTTTTTAAGTACAATCAAATTTGCTGTACAAGTCAACTCACTATTTAAAATTTTGACCAATGGTGAGTTGTTGTAACTTAAAGTTGAAATTGCTCAACTTGCGATGAGTTAAAAAGGTAAAACATACAAAAAAAAGACTTGTAAAGCATCTTTAGCATTTCATGTTGCATGTTCTCTTCAGTTCATGCAGCATCCTTAATGTTAAAATTCACATCCTTTTCAATGCAGTATCAGTCTTTTGGACCACACTATACAGTACATAAAGACCTTTTCAGTATTCTCCAATATGGTTCTCCCTCATAAACAACCGTGTGAACTATACAGGTCGCCAAAAGAATAGCCAATTATACCAGATGTTATTATAAGTAGACGTCTTAAAAAACTGTAGCAAAAACAGTGTATAATATTAAAAGTCAGAGAAAAGGTCAAAAATGGTCACATAAAGCTAAATTATAACATATATGTGAAAACATGCACAGGAAAATTAAAATGCTACCATTAAAATCACACCTGTGGGCAAAAAAGTTTATCTGCTGCCATGAGCACTGAATTCTCAGTTTTGGTATAGGAACTGTATTGTATGGTTTAAATTGTGCTCACCGATTTCTCTGGAGATCTGGACAAAAGCCTCCACGCCGCTTTCTCCATAATTCCCCTCAGATGCCAACGTGGAGACGTAGTTCCAGCCCATGGCGGTCACGATGTCCAGCATAGCTTGAGCTTGGTAGGAATCGGGCGGCACAACCCGAGAGAAGAAGTCGTACCGGGTATTATCGCTCAGCTCGGGCGCTGTGGATGCATAGCTGATCTGAGGGATCTGTTACGGGAGGAGAAAGAACAAACTGTACTGTAAGGTAGCTTCTTGACAATCTGAAGCCAAAATATAAGAAAGGAATAGTTCACACGAAAAATTACAAATCATCTTTTTAGGTTTAGGAATATATTCACTATCCCAAAAAGTAGAGTTTATTTTTGTCTGGCTAAAAGTTTCAGCCTTCCTCCAAAAGCAAAGTTAATCATGAAACACCGCCTGACGCTACACGGATGGTGCAGGACCAATTAAAGCAAGCAAGCAAGACCTCTGGGTGGACTTATAACATATGCAACCCGCAAAATAAGTTTTGCCCAAAGCTATCGATGCAAAACACAGCCAACCCGTGTGGAGACGCTAAACGTGAAACAAGACCAAGTAACAAAGACAAATCAGGAGTTGTGGTACAAAGAAGGGAGGTGAAGCCTGCCAGAAGGCAGGTTGGGTAATGGCTTGTGGTGGCGATTGATGGTCTGAATTGATTTCTCCTGAGCCAAAAGGCCAGGCTGTCAGGTGGAGTCCCAGAGGCTGAGCTCATCTACATTCATCAAAACAGCACGGCAGCAGAGAACCAGGCCCAAATACAAATGCCACTTGCTGGCTGGCAAATCAGGTACTGACACTTTTGGGCCCGCAACAACCGATCGGAGGCTTGTAAATACAAATGTCAGGGATGTGTTGACATAGTACGTGTCTGTGAAACAGATGTGTGAGAGTTATGTGTGAGTGGGTAAGGGGGTTCTGTGTGATTTTTGGGAAGTGTTATATTAAAGATGTAGCACATTAAAACTTAAATGCATGACTATTTCCATCTCGATGCAGCACCGACACGCCTAGAAAAATGTGCACACCGCACGGCAGTCGCGCCCGTGTCGCTCCCTATTTGTGCGTGCCTGCCACGTTACTACATTTAAAAAAATGAGTACAGGAAAAAAATATTGAATGTTTTGGAAAACTTTTATCCAGTCTCATAATTTGACTATTCCTTGAGCCCTGTTACTTTTGTATGGAATGTATAAGGATACCAAAATCAGATGGAAAGCAGATACAAAAATACAAAGCACGGTTTACATTATTCACAGAGAATACATCACCAGTAATGATAAAACAGAAGTTCATTCACCTAGGGAAAATAAAATAAAAGATTTAAAAAATAATGCATTTGTTCACTTTTATAAGTCAAAACTATTTTCTGTGGTAACTGACTACTTCACAGATCTTTTAAAAGAACTTCACAACATTCCTTTCAAGTCGAAATTAAGGCATCCAAAGGATTACCTTTATGGGTCAACCACATCAATTACAAATTATTAAAATAATTTAAAGTAAATTTTAGAGGTCATTTTTGCATGGATTGTAACCATATGACATGTAAAGACATGGTTTCACATACGCAGACCTAAAGCCACGAGTGTCATTTCCACGTGAATATCATGCCTGTTTGACACTTGCATGTTTTGTCTGGTCATCTGATAGTGTCTTCAATGGCTCATGGCCTCACTTTAAAAACGAGACTTTGGTCAACTGTTTAAACTCTACTCTCAAGGCCAGGTCGGTAACATTTCATTCATCTCTATGTATCAAGAGTTTGGGTGGTTTCAAATGCCTCTTTTCACACTTAGCCTTCAGTGTTTGAGTTTAAGATTTCCTTGAAACGATGCCTGTGGAACTCAATTTCACGCTTGTTTTTTGAGTTTAATACAATATTACAGACCCACAAAAGAGATGCAGAAGAGACTAAACATGTCTGTAAACCGGCCACAAGGGAAATCAAATCTGATGTTTTTCATAAAATAATATAATATCGCTGATGGGGAGAAGCAAATAACCTTCATCAGCACTGCAGTAAACAATTTCTTCATGCAACACTATTAAAAAAATGAATACTAGTTTGCAATTTCATGTAAATGACACTGACTTAGAAACCCATAAATGTGGATAACTTTCAATACATGAAAGCATGATGTGTGATTAGGCAATACAAAGGCAAAAAGGGTCTTTTTAACAAAATTGGGCCTGATACTCCAAATAAATAAATAGGGGGCAAAAACGTTTCAGTGTAATTATGAGATCAAATCACTTATATTGAAAGTCTAACATTCGGATGAAAAACTGAAATAAAAAGTACTAGTGTGTTAATTAACATTACGATAATAATAGATATTTAATTCAAATGTATTAAGGTCACTTGAAGTGAACATGAGTTTGCAGCAATAAATCAAACACAATTTCATGGCTGCTGCTTTCAAATGGATAAAACAAGGTATGAACATTAAAAAGATCGGCTTAATCCTGTATACTTTACAGATATGAGAGAACTGAAATGTACATAATCAAAAAAAGTTCAAATTAAATATATCTTTCTTTAAAACCATACAGTGCTAAAAAAATAATCATTTTCATTGTTCTGAAAGTTTTTGAAGTAAAACACAAACAGAGCCAGTGAAATTCTCTGATATCTGTGCATTGGTCAACAAAGAAGGATCTTGGTTGGATGATGTTTATAAAAGAGAATGTTAACTTAGATCAAATACCGTATGTAGAACTAGACGTTCATATACAGCTCCGAAAAAAATAGACAATTTTTAAATTATTTTTAGTTTTTCAGAATTTACTATTTATAGGTATGTGTTTAGATAAATGATCATTTTTGTTTCATTCTGAACACCTAACAATATTTCCCTTAAATTTCAAATAAAAATAATGTTTCTATTTCCATTTATTTACAGAAAACTGTAAACAGGTCAAAAGAACAGAAAAGATGCTCTGTATTATTTCAGACCTCAAACACCGCAAAGAAAACCAATTCATATTCACTTTTAAGCAATACGATAGTAATATTTCTACATGTATTTACAATTTTATTTATTATGTGATATCCTGGATTTTTATTACAGTTTTCATGTGTCTTGTCACACTGTCAGTCTTTCACATTGCTGTTGGATGACTTTGTCACTTCTGAGGTATGACCTTGCTGAAATTCAACAGACACAATGGCCACACTGCTGATAAAATGAAAATCATATGTTCTCTTGATTATTTTTATTTGGCTGTACGTAGGTGCAATGGTGCCTTACATTTTATGACCACTACAGGTTCTGAACAAACAAGACACATTGGTTTATTAATTAAAACAGAGAGAACTAAATCATGCAGTTCATATCTGTCTAATCTATTTAAAGGTTCAATTTTTATCATCAACATTAAGTCCCTGTGTCACTGTGCTGATGAGCTGATAACACTAATGTGAATAACTAAAATAAATGTGCATTTTAGTAACTGGACCATCAAAATCAGTCTGATATATTTGATGATTAAAATACGACCCACGGGAGTCCTATTCTAAAATATCAGGCTTATTTTCTACTTCGTTTTTGGAAAAGCGTCAAAAGTTAAAGAACACAAAGAGAGTTTAAAGCAATTGCGACACATGATTGTGGCATTTCAAACGGCACAATTTGACTGTCTGTAATTTTGCTATTTCATGGCTGCGTTATTCTGAAAGCATCTGCGGTCATCAGACGTCTCATGAGTCCTGTCTGAAAGGTGAAGAATGACGGTGAGAGAAAGTCTTGCAGTTTTGAGATTTCATGACTGCACATGACTTCTACATACAGATGTTACACGACTGGCCTTACAACAGGCTATACAACAGTACCAGAGATTTGGCATTGGCGATAAACCAACTCAAAGTTGATTTGAATCCCAGCTTGAGGTCCGATCCCTCTATTTCCTGTCAAAATCTCTAATGTCATGTAAAAAAAAGGTACGAAAGCCCCAAAATATAACTAATGAATGCTGAATATGAAGTAGGAAAGTCCCACACTTAATTTCACGGTTTTGATACGTAAGTTTGTTTACTACATTTGCATTGGCTAGACCACCCTGAAAAATATTAGTTTAAGTCATATTTAAAGGGGTCATATGACACGGCTAAAACGAACATTATTGTTTGTTTTAGATGTAATGCAATGTGTATACACGATTTAAGGTTCAAAATGCTGTATTTTCCACATACCGTGCATGTTTGTATCTCCTCTTTGCCCCGCCTCTCTGAAACACGCAGATTTTTTAAAAAGCTCATGGCTCTGAAAAGCGAGGTGTGCTATGATTGGCCAGTTAACCAGTGTGTAGTGATTGGTCGAATACTGCAAGCGTGTGACGGAAATGTAACGCCTCTTACCATATTTGGAACATCAGGTTCCAAAGCAATTGTACTGACAGGTACGCCCACCTTACTTGCGTGTACATTGTCAACTCAAACCACGAACTGATGTAGATTTGTGGGGGTGTGGTTACACGAGGCGTTTCAGGCAGGTCTGGGTGAGCATTCGCTTTTCGATAGAATCCATCTTTTGTTCCGGCACTTTAATTTTTGCAATTTTACGTGTCTAATACATGCATGGGCAACTTATAACACACCAAAGACACAGAAAAACACGTGTTTGAGCCATTTGACCCCTTTAAGCAAAACAAGAAACAATTAAAACAAAAAACCTAAAAATGTACCTAGAAAGTTTTGGTGATGTTTGTCTTTTCTCATTCAAATAGATTAGAGCTGTCCCATACCCATTCATTGCACGTTAGCAAGATGGCCACCAAAAAAAAAAAACCTTACCACAGCTAAACTTCTGTTTCAAAGTAACCCCAACCGCCCTGAGCAGAGCCGGCCCAAGGCCATTGGGGCTATGGGGGCCCCCAAGACTCTTAAAAAAATAAAAATAAACGATGTCATTTCATGTACTCTTGGGCCGTTTCTTGACATCGTTTTTTTTTTTTGACATAATATTTCAATGGATATAGGTAATGATACAAAATGCTTTATTCAATGATGAAAAAAGAACGCAATATTATGTTAACGGGCTGCTGCAGCAGGATGCATGCACAGCTAGAGTATGACTGATTGACGTAATTGAAGTTGATTGAAGAATTTCAACTCAATAATGTAACAAAAAAGGACATATCCTTCTGGTGCAGAGAAAAGAAAAAGGGAGAAAACCAAGGAAGAGAAAAAACAGCAAGATAAAGGTAAGTTGAGAAAGTGAATATAAACTAAATAGGCTTAGCCTAGTTAGCCTAGTAAACTATATTGCAAGTTAAAGTTAGCTGGCTAGTTAATTAAGCAAGCAAGAAAGTATGTTTAATTAAACATCCACAAATATCTGTGCAATCTTAATATATTATAATACACAACATATTACTTAGCTGGTTTTAAAAATAACTTTCCTGGATTATATTTCTGTAAAAAAATACGCTTCTGTTTCATAAACTTGGTAGTGATAATAAAAAATAAGCTTCTGTTTTATAACTTTGGTACTGATAAGTTTAACATTACTTACATTAGCCTACCTTTGGGGTCTTTGCTATTATATTCCAGTATCATTATGCCTCAATGTTTTAGGTTGCCCACAGCGGTGCTGTGTTATATAGTTTGACTTTAAAATAACTGCTGTTTGTTGTTGTTGTTGAAATACCATTTTTTATGTTAATATAACATTCTGTTCATTCAACAATGGAGATTTTCCGAACTCAAACTGATTAAAAACTATTTGAGATCTTCCATGGCTCTAGAAAGACTCAGTGGACTTGCACTAATTAGTATTAATAACAAAATTGCCCGTCAGATATCTTATAGTGATATCATAAACGACTTTGCCTCCAGAAAAGCCAGGAAACACAAATTCTATGGAGGAAAGCGGAATATTGAGGTGGTATGTAAAGTTGAGTTAGTTTGTCTAAAATAAAGTGTTTATTTTAGAAACCTATTTTCATTTTTTTCATTACAATTGTATCTATTTTTCATATAAGAAGATCCTGTTTGCATTTGATTTTATTTGTAGTTGATTGCTTTATATTTTATTCTTGAACCACCTTGTTACAGATCAATCTGATCTGTTCATTTTGTTATTATTTTATTATTTAGTTTAATATTGTCCATTTTGTCCATTTAAATTTATTTTTATATAAAAAGATACTGATTATCTTAAGTAATTTTATTTGTAGTTGATTGTATTGCACTTGTTGCACGTTGCTAATTTTTCTAATCAAAAGTAATTAAACTGGTTAACATGTTTACAGTAAATCCATTGTCCATTTAGTTAATTTTCAGTACACTACTTTAAGTATGCCAATTGGTACTGCAAGACTTTGAATGTGCAAATTAACACCTGACCACTCCTGTGGGTTTGCTACCGTTACAATTAAAATCCGTAGAAGGGTAAAAACATTGGTATGACGCAAGGAACACAGCTACAACAAACAAAATTGATAATGGGTGTTTTAGATTTATAGTGTGCGAATAATCAAGGATTGACAATAATTAGTCATATTGGTGGCACAGAGGGGCCCCCAAATAAAATTCTGCTTAGGGCCCCCTGAAGGCTTAGGCCGGCCCTGGCCCTGAGATCCATGAAATTAACATCATGGAATTTTAAAAACTCTGAATACTAAAGCTTTTTGTTTACCGGTTGTTATCGTCTTTATCTCAGCGAAACAAAGCACACAGTTATGTGTATTTGCCTCCATAATGGAGCTGTCAAATCCGGAGACTCACTGGACGCTGATAGATTACATTTAGACAATACTAATTAACCCCTCGCATGACCTTCATTTAAAACACTCGCTCGAAAGAGAAGTGGACGCAAATTGCTGCAGAGTGAAAGATGTCTGCGCTTAATCATTCTCTCGTTCGCTTTCACTGCTTGCCCTTTTTCTGACACATACAAATGCGCACACTCCACAATTACAATTTGCCGATGCTCAAAGGAAGTTTCGATTAATGTTGCAAAAGCTAGGACAATACAGTGGCACTTGTGGCAATCTATGACAAAACTTCCTGTTAGGTCTGCGGGAGGTAGTTCATCCCTAACCGGATATAATTAATTACATCAGATCTGCCTGTTAAGCTTTCTGTAAATATGCATCAGGTTTAAGTTCTTAATACCGTGCAGACGCATGCAGGTTTAGTCTACCGGGGTGATATTTATTCAGCGATCACGTTGTTGTCTCAGGTTGGCGTCATGTGCAGCTATAGATGTTTGATCTGGGGGATCTCGGGCATGGTGTGAAAATGTCAGAGTTATTTGTTTGACAGACAGATGCATGTCAACCTAAGTGAGAAAGACAAAATTGCCCGGTTACAAGAGATCTGCAGTCTTCTATGTTAGACTAATGGGTCACAAGATGTCATTCAAAACCCTCAGTTGCGGGTTAGATAAGTGGTCTTGGGGTTGTTGCGTGTGCTCCCCTGGCATTCAAGTATTGGGAAGTTAGTACTTATTAGTTTAGTGTCGATTACTTTTAGTTTGGTAATTTCGTCTGGAATAAAATAGATAGGCATAATTCTCCCTTGCACTTCCCAACAAAGACATGATGCTGTTTGGAAGTGCAACAGAATCGAGAGCAAATAACATGCAGTAGTTGCGTAATGGATGCTTTTTGTATTTCATAATTTGTGAGCTGCCACAAAGAATTATGGGAAATGAAGTTTAGTCGCTTAAGCTCATGAACTAGCTAAATTAGCAGTCGTTTCTGGAAAGCTGTCAAGCTATTCTTCATCAACATATCATAAACGCTGCATAAATTAAATTGTAGAGTTAATGTTTAAAATTCGAAATGATTTATTATTTAATATTTAACTTTAATAAAAATAAACCATGGAATTACTACAAATAAAAAAAAACATGGTTATTATAGACGGTTTCAGTGGCAACAACATAAACAAACGCTATGTGGCCAAACTTAACATCCAGTAGACCTCCGCAAAAAACAATAACTGTTTTAATAAAATCTGAATATTTATTAATATTAATTAAATCTAAAATAAATTGTTATATTATAACCAAACACAGACCGGAAGTTAACTTCGGGCCAGGCACATGGGTCTGATGAAACCGTAAATAGCTGCTATGTGCACTGTAAACCCTAAATTTGTTGCACAAAATTAGGTAATCGTGACTAAACGTCACTTGTAATGTTGTTTAAGACCAAGCATTGTTTAAAAACATCTAGTTTAACTAAAATAAAATCCATAAAACATCATTTTTAGTTCATAATACTAGTAGAAAATGCCATGAGGAATACCCATAAGCCCTTGCTTGTGAATATTTTGGAAAGTCACCATTCAGGTGATTAGTATTTGCTTCGGTACATGGACCCTATTTAGCATATTATCAATAATCAATACACCAAAAACATGGTTACACTTTTACTACAAAACATCTGAATCACTGTTTTGTCAAACCATGTCAGTCAAACCAATACCAACTAGCTTCCGTCAAGGATAAAGTTTTCCAAATATAAGTAATTATAATAATCATTTGATAATCAGGCGGTGCAATATTGAAAAAACTACAAAAGTGAAAATGAAAACTTAAAACTCCCATCCAAGAGACTTCACTTTCTGTCTCTTATGTGCTTGTAAATAAACCAAAAAGAGAAACCACTTGACTGGGAAAACATTGCTCACTTTCATACAGGCCAGACCCGGAGTTGTGTTCTACCGCTTACGTGCACGAACAAAGAGACATGACTCAATTATCATGGTTCAGTTTCTTTACACGAAGCCTATTAGTTGATATCGTGACACCTTATCTGAGGCCTCATTCTAAAGCAGACTAAAGCATGGATTTAGATAAGCCTCCACTGAGAGACGCTGTCGATATCGCATGAATGAGGTAGATTGTCTCACATGCGTAATCATGCCCCGGCCTTTTATTCTAAAATTACACTCTCGCCATAGCCGAATCCACAAGACACTCTTTTTGAAGATGTCTCAGGAGTTTGCGATGCAATTCACACTCCGGTTCAGGCGACTTGCTTCTGCGGCTCTCAGACACGCAGCGTGCGAGAGCTGCCATTTGTGTGCCATTTTCAGCCTCACACCTCAGCCTGTCAGACAGCCCGCTCTCAAGAGACTTCTAGCTTAGCATAAGCGTAGAATCATGCATCTCGTACCGCCTGCGTCTCGCACCCCAAGCAAATAAATGCGAGCTTGCATGCTGCTACTGTATACTCATACCTGCATCTTTCAAAGAACCGGCCAGGTTCAGATGATGAGTAACTTGAGGCGAGGTTGAAGTAGCGCTTGCATTTTTGAAACTTTGGTGAAACCGGAAAAGTAGCGGACCGTTGAGTGCCTTGAGATGGGACAAATATATCCAACTGCGTTCTGCTTGAAGAGATCTCTTAGCTTGTCGAGCTGATAAACGCTGTTTTCCTAGGCAGAACACATCTGAGGTAAATGGAACTGAAATGCGAGGATGAGATGAACCAGAGAGATGCCGAAAGGCCATGAAAGTTCCAAAAAGGGCTGTGAAAGTTAAAACATTATCACACGCGATTAAAGGTTTAATGGTATTTTAATAGTGTTAAGATGTTTTAAAGCATACAATTGACATTATTTCATTTGGTTCTGGAGATGACTGGAACAGATTCAATTCCATTGACGTTTTAATCGATTGACAACTCTTGTTATAACAAACGGCGGGAAAATCGTTCTCACTCCTTTTTTTACCGCAGATTCTCAAGTTCTCTTTGATTTACAGACCTATAAATATTCAGCAAAGCCTTCAGAATCAGTTACCTCATATCTCAGTCCTCTAGACCAAACAGGTATATCAAAAACAACAATCATTATGAATATCTGCAGAACAACAACAAAACCGTAACTGTATCACTTGACATAGAAAAAAGCATTTGATGATGTGGACTGGCAGTGTCTTATTGCAATATTGGAAAATAACAGTTTTGTGGAGTCACTTATTAAATGGATCAATGCAAAGTATTGTACAATCCCCCACGGCACATGTTATTAAAAATACGAATGTCCACTATCCACTGTATTTTTACCCTCTATATTGAAGCACTAGTTGATGTCTAAGAAAATAACATTATTACTAACCAAACAACATAGAACACAAAATCTTACTCTGTGCTGACAATATTCTCTTCTAATCCATCAAGGTTTTTCCTGAATTATCTGACTGCTCTGTTAACTCCATAAAATGAAAATATTCAGTTAACTTGGCAAACACAAAAACTTTTGCACGCAATTAAATTACTTCAAACTTTATAAACTTCAAACACAAAGGGAACTTTTTAAACAGATTTGTTCCAGTCATTCTTCTTTGTCACCTTAAACAGACTAATAAGCTCTTTGCACTACCTTACATCTGCACTGTTGTATATTTCACTGGTTTGTGTCACGGATGTGGCAAGAAAGAACCCAAGCGCAGGCAGCGGGAGTACGGGGATAACAAACAGACTTTTAATGACAACCAAAAACACAAAACAAAGACCCGCGATGGGGTAAAACTCATGAACAAGCAAAACAGCAGCCTCTTCTCAGACGGGTGAGGCGCTGAGTGAGGCAGCAGTTGAAGATCGTCTTCAACTCTGCCTCGTTGAACTCATGCGCCTCTGCCACCGCCGAGAATGCCCCGGCGAACTCCCGGTTCCCGTAGTCCCCCTGGCGGGACCCTAGCAGCAAGCGGGCTAGGGCGGACCGTGAGGACGATGCCGTGCCATCCATCTTGCTGCCCGCTGGGTTCTGTACGGGCTCGGTCATTCTGTCACGGATGTGGCAAGAAAGAACCCAAGCGCAGGCAGCGGGAGTACGGGGATAACAAACAGACTTTTAATGACAACCAAAAAACAAAAACAAAGACCCGCGATGGGGTAAAACTCATGAACAAGCAAAACAGAGTACAAAAAGTACAGAACGAAGACTAACTAAACAATAGACTGAATAAACACTAGACAAACTAAACTAAACTAAACACTTACTGACACAACGAAACAGGAACAGGAACAGGCAATACTGAAATACACTGTACGAGTAACAAGACGGACTGAATACAATGACCGAGCACAGGACAATGAAACATGAGGGTATTATATAGGGCAAGACAAACGAGGGATAACGACACAGGGCAGGTGAGAAACATTAGACACGGCAGGGAAGCAATACATGAAACGAGAGGGGCGGGGCCAATGACAAGACACGAGAAAGCACATGAGATGTCAAAACGTAAACAACTCATGGCTTTCTCACATGAAACCTAAGGGCTCCGTCCCGATCCTGCCACACGACTAGAAATACAGAACCAAGAAGGCAGGACCGTGACAGGTTTGCACTCTATCTACCATTACCTATCTCTTTCTTTTTTTTAAATATCCCTGCTTGTAATAGTTGTATTTTACATATATATACTAATCTGTATTTATCTGTTTTTTTAATATATTTTTTTATTCTGTGTAGTGTTATTTGTATGCATCATGGGTCTGAGAGTAACGCAATTTCAATCCTCTATATGTATGTACTGTACATGTGGCAGAATTGACAATAAAGCAGACTTTGACTTTGATATTAAATTAATAATTGAAAGACACCATAACACTGAATCCCAAACCATGTTAACATTGCTACCCAGGCCCGGTACTAGGCTGCTTTGACTGGGGGGGCAATTACATATTCTGATTGGGCAGATACATAATCAAAGCTCATTGCATGCATAATTTTTAAAAATATTCTGTGATTAAACTGACATGTCATTATTTTATAGAGAATACAAGTACAAGCATTTAGTAAGTATTTAATAATAATAAGTATTTAATTTTTAATCATTTGAATTGTCAGCTGGATATGTTTGGATGGGCCCATCACATTAGTTGGAATTTTTTTATTTTTCATTTATCCCTTATTTTCCCAGCAAAGTCCCAATGAGATCAAAAGAAATCTCTTCTTCCAGAGAGTCCTGGCTAAGATGACCATACAAAATTTCACAACAAAATCACAACAATAATACATCCCATACACAGAACAAAATTAAATGCATAGCCGATTAAATAATAAAAAACAACAAGGAGGTAATACTAATAGAATTAATAGATAAATACCATCCAACTTTTTAAATAAGGATGCATGCTTAAAGATAATATCACCATAATCCAGAATGGGTAATAACATACTCTGTATAATTTGCTTTCTAACTCCAGAGAGACATTTTTTTGTTGAAAGAGAAAACCTACATCTATATGAGCGTCAAAAGTCAGCTTCTCATCAAGCCATAATCCTAGATATTTATAGGCTGGTACTCTTTTGATATGCAAACCATCAGAGGTAGAAAGAGAAGGCGCACATGACGTAGAGCAACTACGAGATATACTTAGTTTTGTTTACATTAAAAACTAATTTCAATTTTGATAAATTATGCTGTAAAATATTAAAAGAATCAAGGAATAAACATATCTTCTATTTATCCATCTTATTTAATCTTAACTTTATACCACTTTTATAACAAAATATCATTTAATCACAAGTTGAACTTTCCCCTCTCCCTTATCGGATACACTGCCAGTTAAAATGTCTGTTCTACCCAGAATGAATCTGTTTACAATGACCATACACTATAAAAAACCTGCACAGATTCTAGATCTTACAAGAATATCAAAAATCCATGAATAGCATCACAGACCAAAAGACACAAGAAACAAGGAAAACTAACTTACAGTAAGTACCATTACGACTGTAGTACTTAAAAGTACTATTAGGAGTATAAATAAAAATACCAATAGCTGACGTTTTCTGAAAATCCTAATATTACTGTATTGATACTGTATTGACACTTGATAATCCTAAAAACCATGAATCTTAAAAACAAAAGTTGTATTGGTTAACTTCAGGTAAAGCTACAATCTGTTACTTTTTTGGTTAATGAACAAATATCACACTGTTATAATGATGTTATAAGCTGTTATGAGCTGTTGGATACAGTTTTGCAGGAAATTTCAGTTTGACATCAATTTACTTCTACCCACTTACATCTAAGTAGGTAACGTAACCTGTTAATTTTTTAAAAACATAAAATCACAAAGATGGCGATAGAAGCAAAAGTTACAGATTGCAGCTGTAATGCACAATAAACTAACATCATAAAATATGTGTATTAACATTAACAACTCTAACAGAGACCGATAAGTACTAGAGATGTAATAATCGGTATCGGTCGATAAAAACAATTTTTCACAGTTTAAAAACAGCCGATGATCAGGGCAGATATATCCTGTCAATCAATAGAGGACAAGAAAAGCAATGAATTTGTGCTGTGTATATAGAAAATGTTAAGAAACATCACCAGTTTGATGTTCAATATTAATAGTCATTAATATTTCTTAACTTTCTGAATGTTATTAATTTATATAATTTAATCTTCAATATCGCTATCGGCAAATATCACTTTGAATAATCGGCTACTGGTATCGGTAGAGAAATTTAGTATCAATGCATCTCTAATAAATAGTGTTCAAATAATTGTTAGTTCATAATAGCTAATGAATTAAGCTATTAAACAATTAAACTATTAAACAATATAACCTGACTGTTACCATAATTCTGTTGTTGCTATTCTTATAATTCAGTTCTATTTTGCAAACTAAATCTAAGCCTCATCCCCAAAACATGAGATCACTACCTCCTACTTTTCATGCACCAATAAAATCCTGTTGGATAAAATCAAGTCCTTACATTATTTACAGCTCAATACTCTGTTTCACTCTGAACAGAATCACATTACGCAAGCTAAATCGTGTGTTGTGTTTAAGTTTAAGTTCTCACGCTTTCAATTAAGTTGTTTACATTACGGTCACTACCAAGTGCCGCCACAGGACGAGATGTTTGTTCACCTTAACCGTGATTTGGGCACTCAAACCACCCCAGATAACCCATCCAAAGAATCCCTATACAATCCTTTAATTACCGAAGATAGCAGAGCTCATACTAATTCTGATTCTCCAAATGAGTAAATTTCCTTTAAGTGGATTATAATAAGCCAAAGGCCTGGAGGATGCGCATCTTACTCAGATTCTGACAGCGTGGTGAAGCAAACAGGATTTATCCTCTCAAAGGCAACACTGTCGATGTAGAGATGGAATTAGCATAAGTCACCCCCCCAGGCGCGAGCTGTGAAATATGAGCGGAGCTGCAATAGTCAAACTTTTTTTGGGTTGACTGAAATAGGATATCCGCAATTAATGAAAAGATGCAGATATGCGGGATGGCAACATCTTCAGGGTTCTGGGTTGAAATTGTTTAAAGGGAATAATCACGAGACTTTGCGCAGCCAGTTTTGCTATGGGCTGTGAGTATCATTATTATTCAAATAACCCCGTTTTAAGTCATTTGAATACACTCAAGTGAGTCTAAATTATTACTGGCACTCGAGTCATGTATTGTGAATAGTTTATTAATAGTTAACACTTGGCTGTGGACATTGAGTTGAATAATATGCTTAATGGGCATAAGCACTAGTTTTTCTCTCCGTCAAACTTGCCAAGAAATAAATTCACTGTTAAATTCATTACTTCATGACACTAACTGTCTATGTGATCAATAGACGAGGAAGAGTGTCCGGGTATACTGTCAGGTACTGTAAAGGTACAATTTTGTTCCTAGGTGAACAAAACATATAACTGTATCTTTGAAGGTACACAAAATGTCTTTACGGCACAACTATGTACCCAAAAGGGTAACACATTTTATGTTTTGAACCTGTAGAGGTAAGAAAAAAGGAACCGTTAGGAGTACAACCCAGCTGACAGCTATCATACATTAAAAGGTACAGTTTTCTGGGAGTGTACACATTCTATGTCCTGTTAGTTTTAATGTCTTTTATTTTGAAGTTTATATAATGTTGTCACTTCCTGTTGTAGTCATGTCCATGATTCTTGTAGTTCTTTCACTGTTACTCATCCTAATGTGTTAGTTGTTGTTACCCTGATATGTGTAATGTTACCCCAGTGTTTCCAGTGTATGCTTGGCAGTTATTGTTGTTGTTGTTATTTACATGCTGCTTTTGTGCTGTTGTTCTTTGGTTCATGCTTGTTGGATTAATAAATCCAAACATCTTTTATCTGCGTATAAATCCAACCAACTTCCAATCTGAACTCAAATGAATTTATAAGTATTTTACAAGGTGGCTAATTTGTATGAATTCGTACGGTGTGAATCGAAACGTACAGAAACGTACAATTAGTAGAAAAAATCAATACTGAAGGCCCATCCTTAAACCCGCCCCTAAACCTAATGTCACTGGCGCGATAGCAAATCCTACTAAAATGTACGAACGATATAGTACGAATTCATTCAGATTAGCCAAAATTAGCCATCTCGTAAAATGGAAATGAAACTCTTCATCTTTTTATAAATACAATAGCAGTTTTTTCACTGTCACAATGAAGAAATGTAATATATAAAACCTATGTAAACACATAAATATAATAAAATAGTCTCTTTAAAGCCTTTACAATGATAAAGTCATATACGTGTACACACAGCACACAAATTTGTTTCCAACAAGTAGCCGAATTAGAAATATACACATACTATATGTCCACATAGAAAACCTACACTTGGAAGTGCAGATTCCTGTATGGATCAAGCAATTTTTTCCAATGAGTAACAGTGTAGTGTTGCAAAAAATGCTCTTTATAAAACATTTCACAAAAAATTACATGCAAAATAATCTAAATAACCTTTTTTCTGTAATAAAGGGGCAAAGTCCTCCATTGTGACTGCAGAGTAAACCAGCAGTGACTCACTGCTTTGGTTCAGGTGTTAATTGCATCTTTAGTAATGATCACCTATTCCAACTCCAACCTACAGATTTACAGTGCATTACATTAGCTCTATTCACAGCGCGTTTGAGGCGTTGTGTTCGGCTGAAATGCTCTAATCTCTACAGCGGGTGCTGTATAATTCCTACAATCAAAGCAATAGAAGACAAAAAAGGCGTACTTAAATTCATGAATACTTGAGTTTTTCCACCGCATTTCTCTTGTCTATGGCAGTTTCTAATGCGATAGCAATAAATTGATGGATTAGGTGTACCCAACACTTTCACAGCAAAAAATGGTGTTTGTCACGATTGAGTTCCATTCAATGTGATCTAGTGCTTCATGCAGACTTAAAGTACCTAATAGAGGACTATTTATTGTCAACTTATTGTCCTGCGCTAATATTTTTTCTTGCTGCTCAATGGTGCCTCAAACTATAATCGTCTGAAATTGATCAGACAGCACATGAAGAAATCATGTCCCTGCTCATTTCTTCAACATGTCTTCAACTGCTGCCTGGACATAAAAATGTCCTTCTCCTGAACTTGCTGCTGGTTTAAGATTTTTTTTTAAAGGTTTTCCCAAACAATCCCCCTTCTGCCATTGGTCGAACAAACACATGGTCCAATCCCCAACATTGAATCTCTGAAGCATCTTCCACTACACCCTTTTGTACATCAAACTTTTGTGCATCCTTATATTGCATGTCTCAGTGTTACCTCTTTGCCTTTATGTGTACACAAAACAAATATCCACCACAATAAACAATCTCAGCAGAATCTCAACTGGTTGATACATTCTGAGCATCGCACACCATTAACATTCCATCACACTGCCCAACACTAGCAAACCTTGCATGCATAAAGGACCGCAGGAGGACTTGGATTGAAACAAAGGTGGCAAAGCTTCAAAAAGCCCCGACTCGAGTTTGGACGTCCAAGAGTCTCACGAATTTCTCTCTTAGTGCCAATGGGATGAAGTCACATCCCCAGCGTGCGAGAAAGGTAAGCTGTCCATGCGATTAGCAATACTGTGTAGATCTCCAATCACATCCTGGTTTTCTTTGATCACGGGCCCTTGGAAACTCTGCAGAAACAACAGCTGATGATAAGTCTGTAGAACGAGTCTGAAATGCTTGTGAACCAGCCACATTATCATCAGCCAAGCGTACTGAATGTGCCAGAACGTTCGTCTAGCTCCGACAGACAGCTACCTGTGGTATTTGGCTGGCATTTACAAATGTAGCCTCTGGTTGAGGTTTGAAAAAACAGAAGCTGCTGTGCACAAACAGGAACTAGGTGGCAATTAAGGAGAGCCAGAACTCTGCCGCCTCCATTCCGAACGGGGTGGGTTACGTAAGCAGTGCAGGGTAGGAAATGGCCCCATCCATCACAAACCTGCAAATTACCATCACGTTTTATGACTGTTTGAAATGAGCATTGTTTAATGCTTGAAAAATGTGCAGGAATAAAGTATGAAGGTTTGAATGTGTTCTGAGTGCAGAAAAAAAATTCTGTAAAAAAACTTGAAAAAACTGCAAGTCAGAGCTCAGCCTTAGGCACGTGTGGGTAGAAACACTTGCAACATTCCCTTTATAATGCATAATATAACATATGGTTAAGCTGAATTGCAGGTTGTTAGCATACAAGACAAATGCAAAGGTTTATCTTTCCATATAGTTGCTTATTTCAGAATTGTTACAATCTGTAACTTTTTGGCTTAAAAATAAACACAAATCTGTAATTGAGCAAGTGCACAAAAATGAAAGAAGAACTGTTCCTGAAAGAGAAAGCTTATAATAAGGATTTAGAAGTTAAGCTGTTTGGTGCAGTTTTGCAGGAAATGTCATTTTGACGTCTTTCGTGTCCATCAAAGTGTTTTTTCCTGAAGCTAGTGTATTTTTAAATTGTTTGCGAAGGTAAGCGCACCACTTTAAATCACCAGCAGTTGCTGTTTTTATTCTACACTCAGCGCTGATCACAGAGAAAAACTTTTTATTCGTCTAATTACCTAATATCACACCAATTGGTACATGCTACTTTTACGATGTCTACCTACCTGAAAAACAATGCAAAAGTTAATATTCATGTCTCCAAGTATCCATTTCTGTACCGGGGGTGTCACAATATACTGGCATTGACAATAACCATGATATTGTGTTAATACTCATATGATTCATATGATAATATAAATTATTCAGCTGCTGTTAAAAAAAAGTTGCAATGGTTACAAACTCCCGCTTGACTCCCTACACTCATTTTTTGTGTTTGATTTATTGACAAAAAAGAGTTTGATTTATTGACAAAAAAGAGAAAACACAAAATAAACTAAAAGATGAATTTGTCTGATAACATTGTTTATTTATTTATTTAAAAATATTCAAATATATATTGTGATGATATCATTATTGCTCATTCTTTTGGCTACGATAATCGTGTAGTGAAAACCTGACATCATGACAGCCCTGGCCAGATGATATCCCTGGCTACCACAATATTAACATTTGTTGATTAAATAAACATACTACCAAAACACATACTAGTGCCACATGATGTTCCACATCATAGCAACTAAAGTGTCTTAGCTGAAAAAACTGTGCAGTTCATGTATTAAAAAAAGTTAATACATGAACTGCAGTGAAACAGTATGCAAAAGATTTTCTATATAAATCAAATCTGCTTGCATGAGCCCATGTAAGACCCTTGTTGACATAAAAACGATTCAACTGTGAAATAACAAAAAAATACATATATTACCTTGCGCAACACCACCATATGCATTCACTGCCTCCACATTTCCTATGGCTAAAAACAGGCCCATCTGTCATGGGCAGGAGGAAGCCTGTCAATCTTCCTTCATGAGCAGTTGGCCATAGATGAATCAGCCTCAGGCTTTCGGCATCCGACACCCTTGCAAATGCCACGTGCACACACATATATATGCACATGTACAATCAAGCTATAAAATCCAGGGAGGGAATGAAGATTTTATCGTGGCCCAATCAGAACGTCGCTTGTCAAAGGATGTGAATGTTGCTCCAGACGGTCTGCCGTAATGAAATCGACGGGTAAAGGAACAAGATGAAAACTGCCACAGTCAATCAGCTCTTTCAAAGTGTGAGTGAAATGCTTTTGCCTGGAGGGATAAGCTGAGATGTGACATAACAATCATTCCGTAAAAAGACGTGTTATCTGTTTGTAGTCTGTGACTACGATGTTTGTGAAGCACATGTGTTAAGAATAATGCTTCCGTCTGTCAAATATTTTGTAATAGTAATTATTATTATTATTAAATATAAAAATATATAAAGAGATTACTTGCAAAAACAGATTAATCCGTTTTTAAAAATGTTCAAAAATCATGTTTTTACTGTGCATTCCAAGTAATGTCAATCAAAGTGCAGTTGGATGTTTTGATTAAGTAATAATAACTCAAACACAATAAAAACATGATACCATGAAAAACATGATTTTTGAACATGTTTCTGCAAATAAACTCTCCATATGTTTTAGAATTATATATTTTATAATCTTAATCTATATAACGACGATTCTCTGGGGCAGAGCTCTCGTGAGGCGCTTGCCAGTCTGTGCACATGTGCAGTAGCTGAAACGACCTCGGAAAAAGTAGTGATTTTAGCCCAATTTAATCTTAGCAAACCAAATTTATGGTACAGTCCATATCAGGTTTAATCTTTGTTTGGAAATATGCTATTTAATTGTGAATTTTGCCAGCGATTTTAGAAATATCTGCCTTACACCATTCAAAGAGATAGGATTGTTGACTTGCAAACATGGCCGCCGTGTGGCACAACTTCCGTAAACGGCTCTCACTAAATCCTTGGTGTTTCGAGTCTGACGTCATCATGCAACTGTGTTTTTTGGCAATTTTAACAATCATAGGTAGTTTATATGGTTAGAGTAAGGTTAGGGTTAGTGTAAAGGTTTCGTAAGACTTGAAACACCAAGGATTTAGTCAAAACCAACAAGCCACGCCCACAGATCTGACTCGAAACACCAAGGATTTAGTGAGAGTCTTCCGTAAACGGACCTTGGATATATTCAATATATGATTATAAATGGATATATTTTAATATATTGAATATACAGTATTTGGATATATTCAATATATGATTATACATTTTTACAATTATTATAATTAATATTTATGAATATTTCTAGTGATTCTAGTGATATTTATAGTTATTTTCAACTATTTAAACTAAAGACAAACTCATCTTTATTGACTAAGTAGTAGTGAAGTTATAGTTATTTGCCTAAAAATGTATATTTATGAATCAGACTGATTCGTTCTTATTTCAAAGGAATAGTTCACCCAAAAATTCTCACTCTACCTGTATAAATTTCTTTATTTGGTAGAACATAGAGAAAGAATGCTTTTGTTTTAACCAAACAGTTCTTGGACCCCACTGACTACCATAGTAGGAAAAATTACAATGTTAGTCAAAAGTGCAGCAGAACGGTTTGCTTTCCTACATTCTTCCAAATATCTTCTTTTGTGTTCAACAGAACAACAAAAAAGATAAAGTAATTTTTCCTACTCTGATTTCAACCAAATAAAGAAATTTATACAGGTAGAGAGTGAGTAATTCATGATAGAATTTTCATTTTTGGGTAAACTATTCCCTTTACATTTTAGCTCACAGACTCAATGACCTTGGTGATCTGAATATTAGTAAATAATTACTTACATTTCTGCGTCTTTCTTAAGCCTATTGTATGGCTATAACCGAAATTTCTAAGCAAAATGAAAAGTGTAAGTATAGTGTATACATTATCAGCAGTGCTCCCCATAAAACACCTATCTCTTAAAATTCTGTAAAATAATCCAAATCCGTTGTTTTTATTCGAGAGATAAATAGTTATGTGTTTTTAACAGCATGGAGAAGAGTTAATAATGACAAACTATTCCTCTAGTGCAGCGAGAGAGTAAAAGGCAGTACGTTTTTTGCATCCCACTTAAAAGCTCCATCTAAAACAAACTGTCAACACATGAATGTATACAGAAACCACAAAACCCAAGGGCCCGTCAAGAAAAATCCATTTGCTCGACACAACTCCCAAAGAACACCCCTTAAACATTCAAGGAGAGTGTCTTTTCAGGAAAAGCGCTGACTGATAATATGCTGCCGGAATGTTCGGCGATGGTTCCTTTACACCCCAGATGGTGTGCAGGCGCCCTCTTGAATCTAAAACCTGACTGTGCGAAATACTTTTTTTTATCTAGGCCAAAAATAAAGTCGCTAACAAAGTTTATCTCCTCCACGGTCGTCACCATGCGCATCTTACAGATTTCCTGGCACTATTGTACAGTACCTAATCAGACACGTTCCGCGGGCCCAGCTGGGAGTCTTGAGTGAATGTCTGGATGTCCTACGGCAGAACCGCTGTTTGTTGTGGCTATGGCTCATTATCCCAGGCTACGGCTGGCGCTGGTGTAGCGGAGCCCCCCGGTGTGGTAATTGCTGGACCCCGGCCGCAACATTCGGAGCCATATGCTCCCACGCTACACTGCAGCTGCCACGGCTACCTAGTGTCCAGCTGAGACCATCAAACTGCGGATTAAGACAACAATGCTTTCAGTCCACCACCGGACAGCGGTAGAAGCTTAAAAGGAACCGTATACTTCAGGCAATCTCCAGCCGGCTTTGCTTTCCGTATGATATCATACATAATGCACACTTTATAGCGGGATGCACTTTACCAAGCCATTGTCGAGCTATGCACTTTGCCGTGCCACTAATGCCGTCGTATGCTGAACGTGGTGACGTCTCGATGCTTTTAGGGCTTAATGTCACCGATTAGCATTATTTTTACAGATCTAAAGATGCATTTACGATAACAACCGCGAAACGCATTCGGGGCAACGCAGCTCGTTCAGCGCAGGTGTCAGAGACACTTTGTAACACTTGACTTGCTTGAAGAGAACAGAATATGACCGTAAGGCTGTGTGACTCAACGGCGTAAGGTAGGCCGCTCTGTTCAGTCTGGCGACTGTTCCACTCGGTCAAACAAATAATTTCTTGCTCGGCGAACCCCTGGCCCACATCGGCGCCGATTATTTTGACTGACGTGGTTGTGACGGTTATGGGACGCCACATCGTACATGGGAGAGGATTTATCAGGTTGATAAAATCACTGATATTTACTAACATTTCGGAAGAAATGTCACCTGTAGCAAGCAGGAAAAGAGAAAATATTAGCGTTATTTATCAATATCAATAATGGGGGAAGGGGTGGAGGGTTATTCACACACATCTTGGTTTTCTGTGCAAAATGGTTCATTAGATAGTAGGCTACCATCGGTTGGTAACAAAACAGCAGGAAGTTATTTAAACCAGCATAAGGTAATCAAGAAGCAACATTAAACCTGTCAAAGACCAACTTGGATCGGCTAGGAACCAGCTAACAGCTTAAAGGGATAGTTTGCCCAATAATGGAAAGTCTGTCTTCATTTACTCACCCTCAACTTGTTCCAAACCTGTATGATTTTCTTTGTTCTGCTGAACACAAAAGAAGATATTTTGAAGAATGTGGGAAGTTCTGGGGCACTGTTGACTACCATAGTAGTTTGTTTTCCCACTATAGTCAATAGTGACCCAGAACCCAGTTTGGTTACAAACATTCTACAAAGTATCTTTATTCTGTTCAGCAGAACAACACGATTATACAGCTTTGAAACAACTTGAGGGTGAGTAAATGACAGAAGTTACCTTTTCCAATGTACTATTCATTTAAAGGGACAATTTACACAAAAAATAAAAATTCTGTCATTATTTACTCACCCACGAGTTGTTCCAAATCTGTCTTAATTTCTTTGTTCTGATGAGCACAGAGAAAGGTATTTGGAAGAAGTGTTTGTAACCAAACAGTTCTTGGCCACCATTGACTACCAAAGTAGGAACAATTACAATGGTAGTCAACAGTGCCCCAGAACTATTTGCTTTCCTACATTCTTCAAAATATCTTCTTTTGTGTTCAACAGAACAAAGTAATTTATAGAGCAGCTTTTCCTACTATGGTAGTTAATGGTGGCCAAGATCTGTTTGGTTACTGACATTCTTCCCAATATCTTTCTCTGTGTTCATCAGAACAAAGAAATTTATACAGATTTGGAACAACTTGAGGGTGAGCAAATGAGGACAGAATTTTTAAGTTTTGAGTGTACTATCCCATTAAGATGGATTATCCAGCAGTAATATTTCATTTAAAAAGTACCAAAGGAGAAGTGTTTTCTACCCACAGTGCACTGGAGTATGTGAATGTTGGAACCTCACATGTCCTCAGGCGCGGGTTGAACCAGCACAGAAAAATCTGTGATGTTAACGTTGTAAATTCCCAGTTACTTCCATCTCACAAACCACCCATCATTTATTTTATTTAAACGAAAGTCAAAAATACTTCATGTGGCCAGTCGGCAAACAGCTGTTTTGACAAGGTGTCCCACTTACGGTTTCCCTCGAATGGCGCGATGCCAGCCATCCGTACCCGCTTTCATTAAAGCTCTGAGCTGGAATTTTCCCAACTGCACTGTGATAATTTAATGCCTATTGAATCTGACACCGATCTCACTACAGCTTCACCTCACAACTTTTAAAACGATCATATTACACACCAGCGGTCGGATACCTTAGGTATGTGTGGCATTACTGGCACATGAAGTAATAATTACTGGCAAGTGATAAGTGCCAGAGAGATTAGTATTAAATGCATCTAATCTAAAGCGCTTTCAAATGAGGAGATCTGGAGAATCATAAGTCGACATGCATGGAAAACGTCTTGGTTACGGATGTAACCTAGGTTCCCTGATGGAGGGAACGAGACGTTGTGTCGAACCGACAGATGGGGTTCGTCCCTGAGAACCAATCGCTTCCGACTTCTTAGAAAAGGCCAATGAAAATTGGCGAATGAAATTTGCATGCAGGACTCCGCCCCCGGATATCCGGGTATAAAAGGGAGACGGCGTGCCTCATTCATTCACCTTAGTTCTGAGGAACCTGAGACCTCTCACGACTGCTGCAGTGGACAGCACGTGTTGTGGCAAGGAGGACACAACGTCTCGTTCCTTCCATCAGGGAACCGAGGTTACATCCGTAACCGAGATGTTCCCTTTCTGTCGGTCTCTCGACGTTGTGTCGAACCAACAGATGGGGTTCCTATGGAAAATGCCATAACACTGTGCCCTGTCACAATCTCTAGCGAAGCGACGGTGACTGGCCTGGGCGTGTCAGCCGTGAGCGCTACCGCAAAATTGTAACCTACCAGTGGGTAGGTAGGGGGTCCCAGAGCTTTCTTGAAGGGTGGGAAGGCCCCTGCCTTCTGCCTCACAGGCAGTGGCCTTGTTTCTCTAACAGCAAGAAGCCACCCGGTACCGTAAGGCCACTGGGTAAGCGCTACTTCCTCAAGTGGGGGATGCGCTACACGCAGGGAGGAGTCTAGTGGAGATACCAACATGGTCTCACCGATAGGGGAGAGCTCATGGGAAGAAAGTGCGGACTGAAGGAGTTAACCGCGAGGTGGAGGTCCACCTAGGGAGGCCATGGGTTACCAAGGTGGGAACCAGCATGAGGATACATCAGACGGAACCGCCCTACTGGGGGGTTGCAACGTCTGGTAGCACTAGGTCCGGTTAGAGCTATGTTGCGAATAACTCTGGAGATACCCGGCCTAAGGGGCAGGGCTGCTCTGCCCAGCCCGCCCGCAGGAGGTGCTTGCTAGTGATGGATGGAGTGCCTGTTCTTCACCCAGTGGGGGAAGAAGGGAGGCTAGTTAGAACGCTGACCCCCTTAGGAAAAAAGGGGGGAAGGTACTGTCATAGGCGTACACCCTACCGGCCGCCAGTCTTGCCTGATGCCTGCAAGACTCGAGCCGATACCGGTTTTACGCGGAGGCTGTAGGACCTCGTGAAGGTGATGGGTGTAGCCCAACCCGCAGCTCTGCAGATGTCTGCCAGAGAGGCGCCTCGAGCCAGTGCCCACGAGGAGGCTGTACTCCATGTGGAGAGAGCTCTCACCCAGTGGGCGTAGGACAGCCCTCCCTGCTGATCTCCAAAACAGACAAAGAGCTGCTCAGAGCTCCTGTGGCTCTGCGTGCGGTCCAAGCAGAGGCGCAATGTGCGTACTGGACACAACACGGATGAGGTTGGGTCTTCCTCCCCGGTGGGGAGCGCCTGTAAGTTCACCACCTGGTGTAGGGGGAGTGGTGGGAACTTTGGGCACGTAGCCGGGCCGGGGTCTCAGGATAGCGTGAGAATCAACGGGCCCGAGTTCTAGGCAATCTGTGGACACGGAGAATGCTTTTAGGTCCGCTACCCTCTTGAGCGCCATCCGGAGAGCCGTCTTCATCGTGAGGTGAGAAAGAGCGGCATCTCCGAGGGGATCCAGGACCGCATCAAGGTCGCAAGAGGGTACGGAGCGCGGGTGAGGCGGTAGCCTTCCCGCGCCCGTTAGGAACCAAATGATCAGGTTGTGCTGTCCTAGAGATTACCAGCAACTGAGTCGTGATGAGCGGTAATAGCGGCTCCATACACGTTCAGTGTGGAAGGGGAGAGATTACTCTCGAGTCTCTGGAAGGACAGCACGTACCCGATCAAGCAACTCCGCGAGTCTTCTCTTCGAGAAGAGCACCAGGATGAGAAGAGGTACCACTTATAGGCATATAGTCGCCTAGTGGCCAGGGCCCTAGCCTGAGTAGTGGTCTTAACCGCCGCAGGGGGTAGGCCACTCAGGATCTCGTCGTTCCGTCCGGGGGCCAGACATGGAGGTTCCAGAGGTCTGGCCCGTGATGCCATAACGTGCCCTTCCCCTGGGAAAGCAGGTCCTTTGTCAGGGGAATCGGCCAGGGGGGAGCTGTCGTCAAGAGCATTAGCTCCGAGAACCAAGTCCGGTTGGGCCAGTATGGCGCAACTAGTACACTTGATGCTCCTCTTCCCTGACCTTGCACAGGGTCTGTGCAATGAGGCTCACTGGGGGGAAGACGTACTTCCGTGCTTGTCCCACGGCCAGCTGTGCGCTAGAGCATCCGTGCCGAGGGGGGCCTCGGGCGGGGAGTACCTTAGCGGGCAATGGGTGGTGTCCAGGGAGGCGAAGGGGTCTACCTGAGCCCGCCCGGACTGTACCCAATGAGCTGGCTGCGCGGGGGTGGAGTCGCCACTCTCCGCGAGGCGTCAACTGACGAGAGAGCACATCGGCTGTCTGGTTCAGGTCGCCTGGGATATGTGTGGCTCGCAGGGATCTGCTCACCTGCGGACTCCACAGGAGGAGGCGTCGGGCGAGTCGTGTTAGCTGCCGTAAGCAAATGCCACCCTGGCGGTTTAATACGCTACGGCAGCTGTGCTGTCCGACCGGACCAGCATGTGCTTGTTCTGCACGAGAGGTTGTAACCCCTTCAGTGCGGGTAGCACGTCCAACAACTCTAGGCAGTTGATATGCCTGCGCAGGCGGGGGCCCGTCCATCGCCCCGACACTGCGTGCCCGTTGCACACGGCACCCCAACCCTGCAGGGAGGCGCCTGTCGACCCTGACGCGTCTCGACCTGCCCGAGAGGGACCCCCGTCCGTAGAAAGGTCATTGAAGACCAAGGAGTTAGGGTGCATCGGCAGAAAAGCGTAATCACCATCCGCCTGCTGCCGGTGTGCCACACTCTCCAGGGAACTCGACTCTGTAGCCAGTGTTGGAGCGGTCTCATGTGCATCAACCCGAGGGGTATCACCACCGTCGAGGATGCCATGTGCCCAGGAGCCTCTTCCCGCTGACTGCTTGAAATATTCCAGGCAGTTCAACACTGACTGAGCGCAGTCGCGCTGTAATGGAGACAGAGTTGAGTTCCATACCAAAAAAGAGGATGCTCTGCACAGAGGAGAGCTTGCTCTTTTTCTGTTGACCTGTGGTCCCAATCGATCTAGGTGCCGAAGCACTAGGTCCCTGTGTGTACATAACAGATCTCACAAGTGTGTCAAATGAGCCAGTCGTCGAGATAGTTTAGTACCTGCACACCTCTCTCCCTGAGGGGAGTGAGGGCGGCTTCCACGATCTTCGTGAAGACTCGTGGGGACAGGGACAGACCGAAGGGGAGGACTCTGTACTAATATGCCTGACCCTCGAAAGCGAACTGTAGGAACGGGCGATGACGAGGGAGAAATGAGACCTTCAGGTTGATTGCCATGAATCCATCTTGACATCTGATAGATGCCAGGATGCGCTTCTGCGTGAGCATCCTGAACGGCAGCTTGAGTAGGTGCCTGTTCAGGGTACGCAGATCTAGCGACCCCCACTCTTTTGGGGACGATGAAGTACGGGCTGTAAAACCCGTTGAACATCTCGGCTAGAGGGACGAGCACGATCGCTTCCTCACCAGAGGGGTGGCGACCTCGGCCCGAAGCACGGGGCATCCTTGCCTCTGCTGAGGTTAAGAGGATGCCCCGAAACTTGGGCGGGCGTCTGGGGAGTTGGATCGCGTAGCCGAGACGGACCGTATCCCGTAGTCACCGTGACGGTTTGGGAAGCTCTTGTCAGGGTCCCAGGGACCGAGACAAGGAGGCTAGGGGATCTCTGCATTCAGAGGGCGGTCGAGTCGCGGCTGGGGAGGACATACTTGATATCCTCTGTCTGCTCCCTAACTGTCAAGCTCGACAGTATCACCAAACAGCCCCCCCTTGCAAGATGGGTGCATCGAGAAAGCAGACTTTCTCGGCGTTACTCACCTGTGCAAGGTTCAGCCAGAGGTGTTTCTCCTGGACCACAAGTGTGGACATCCCCCGACCCAGGGCCCGCGCGATCACCTTGGTCGCCCGAGAGCGAGGTCGGTGAAGCCGCGGAGTTCCTGCATAAGCGCTGGGTCGGTCTTACCCTCGTGGTGCTCTCTCCGCGCATTGGCCTGCAGGGGACAGCTTGGCCCGCAGCAGAGTAAGCTCTCGACACCTCAGATGCCGAAAAGCCTACGTGCTTTGGACGGGAGTCTAGGTCGAGCCCCTGGGGGACATCGACGTATCCTCTAGCTGCCCCACCATCGAGGGAAGAAAGGGTGATGGAACTAGTTGACGTGTACGCGCCGAAGGGGGCATTCCAGGTCGTACTAGGTTCCTCATGCACTTCCGGGGGAACACGGCACTGGGGGTGAGTGCGGCTTGGAGCCGCTCTCAAGCCCGATGTACCGTGTATCCAGCCGCGAGTGTTGGGAGAGGCAGTGCGGTGCACCGCAAACCAATGCCGGCGGCCCTGGAAAGCATGGCTGACATTTCGACGTCCGCTTCTTCCTGATCTCGATCCTCCGAGGGAGGGAGCTTCAAGGAATCGTCCGAGTCTGATGCCAGTAAGTCACCCTGCTGCCCCAGCGTACTGGAAGCAGACATCGTGTCCGTCCCCCTCCTCGATGAGTGTGTTGCACCCACGAGAACAGCGGGACATGCCACGCTGGAGAAATTTGCTCTTTTAGAGAAAAAACTCGAACACTTCTGGAACCGCCGAGACGCCCAGGGGAAGTCGCTGCAGGAAGGGACAGTCCGCTGCACCACGTCGTAGAGCCGGCAGTCTTGTAGTTGCTACTTGAAGCAAAGTCTGTTGATCATGAGCGAAGGCTCCGAAGAACAAAAGGTGAATGAATGAGGCACGCTGTCTCCCTTTTATACCCGGATATCCGGGGGTGGAGTCCGGCATGCAAATTTCATTCGCCAATTTTCATTGGCCTTTTCTAAGAAGTCGGAAGCGATTGGTTCTCAGGGACGAACCCTATCTGTCGGTTCGACACAACGTCGAGAGACTGACAGAAAGGGAAATAAAGTTATTTAACTCTGAAAACGTGCTTGTTAACATTCCACGCAGAAAACACAATGACACTCAAAATGACATCATTAAGGGCAGACATGCACTTAAAGTTATCATCACATCACATATAATTTAAAGGGAACAAAACACAATGTTTTCAATAGAAATACACAATGAGGTGGCAATGCTGGCAACTGTGGTGCATGCTGGGAAACTAACTCCACAGTGGGGCAAATGTGAAAATTGTTTTAAATCAAATTCCATGATTGCACAAATGTTATCTAGAGCATTAACTTTTCTACAGAACACAAAAGAAGATATTTTGAAGAATGTTGGTAACCAAACAACAATGGCCCCCACTGACTTCCACTGTATGGACACAAACACATTTCTCAAAATATCTTCTTTTGTGTTGCACAGAAAAAAAGCCATACACAGGTTTTGAACAACATGAGGGTGAATAAATGATGACAATTTTCATACACTACTTAAATAGTCAGAGCTACGTTACTCGACATCTCAATAAATCTGAATCAAAGGATCCGTATTCCAGATACAAAAGCAGCCACTTAAATCATGCACATGAATATCTTTCATCAATGACAGTGTTAGCTTTTATGGGAAGTCTAGCCTTAGGCTTCTAAATCAGGCGGTTTGAAGATCCAATTAATTATCACTTTGCAATAACAGCTCCCCTTCACACAAAATGTGCGGAAGCATATTGCACCTCTGTATCGCACCGGCTATTTTTAACTTCAAAAAAGGCTCTGCCCGAGAAAGCCACCATGCTTTAATCAAAAAACCTGCCATTTTTATAAGCGTGTTTCACCACACATCATGAGAAAGCAAAGTCTGCTGAAGGTGTTAGTGAAGTACTTATTAATAACTGTGTCTTCGCGAATGCAATGTTGCAGTCAGGCGTCACAGAAATGTGATGCATCCGAGATGGGAACGCACGGGTAAATAAAGCCTTTTATATAATCTGTCAGCTACATTACTCTCAGTTCACTTTATTTAATGGCTTTTGATGGCAGTTTTGGATGTAAACCTGAGAACTGAACTTGCTGGAACCTTAATTTTTCATAATCTCATGGTATAGCATGATGCAGTTCTACTCACCTACCTGCCCAAACACAATTTGTGCAGAAGCCAGTAAGATGTATTCCATGAGATAATAAATATATATAGAGCCGCAGAAAAAAAATAACAGACCATTTCAAATTTGTATTCAATCAGAAATTCTACTGTTGATGTATTGTGGTCATTCCAGTCCGGTGTCTATTGAATTTCAACAAAATCCAACCCCGGGAGTGACATCAAGTCATCCAACAGCAATGTGAAAGACTGACAGCATGACAAGACGCATGAAAACTGAGATTAAAATCAAGGTTATCACATAAAAATTGTTTTTTTCCTAAACACGTACAAATATGAATTGTAAAAGTACTTATTTCTCAAAAGTCAATATAAACTTGTTTTCTTTGCCGTATTTGAGGTCTGAAAAAAAACAGAGCATTTTTTCTGTTATTTTGACCTGTTTCGCCAGTTTTCATTTTCTGCAATAAATGCAAATAGAAACATTATTTTATTTGAAATTTAGGAGAAATATTGTAAGTACTTCACAGAATGAAACAAAAATGATCATTTTACCTAAACAATTGGATTCAATTCAGATAAACTGAAAATTATTTTTAGAGTAGTCTCTTAGTTCTTCAAAAACAAAGTTATAATACCTCATAGTTTAAGGTGAAAATAGTAAAAGACATTCTGAATGATGGCATGCAAAGCTTTTCAAGCTTTTTACGGTTCATTTGTGAGTTGTACAGTTTTAACCGTTATTTTAACTAAACTTTTTTTACAGTAGAGTGTAGCGTGCTTTACACAAAGCATCCGAATACTTTGTTGTTGGGTTTGCAGCAGAGACAATATAAAAGTCCTTCTTCACTCATTAAACGCATTTCGGGTTTCTTCCGAAAGTCCTTCCTCGATCCGTTGCTTCACCCTGAGCAAGTGATTAACTGTGGCGGTCAGCCTGGGAGAACTCGACAGAACTGTTTAAAACTTGATGATGAGGAATGAGACTTCGGGTTTTTTCTTCCCTTAAGATCTGAGTCCCAACTCATAATCCGAGCTGTATGCGGCTTTCAGGGAGCAAGCAACGACCTGTATTATTAGCATGCTGATGCCTCTGCGGTGTAAACCAGTAAGTAAAACTCTGTTTAAGCGATTGATTAATTAGACTGTCGACTTTTTATTAGCGTGTTTGCTAGGACGGACCTTAGAGATTCATGGCCGTGTGACCTTAGGGTACTAATGTAGAGTAATGCAGAAAGACTGCCCGATGGGCAGGAACCCGTGAACCTTCTTTGAACGCAAGGCACTTGGCTGGCGACCTTGTTTTGCAAGATCATCTCTCTTTCAAGAGTGTAAAATAGGACAAAGCGCTCCCATTTCCCAAACGTGAAAGACAGGATTTAAGGCTTAAAACTTAAAACTCTTAAATCTGGAAATTTGTTGAAATAGTTTTCTTAAGATATACATGAAGGCTTGAGAGTCTTTGGATTGACTCACATTTTTAAATCTCCAAAAAAAAGAAACATTAACTAGTGTATGCAAGTTTTAACGCTGCACTTCAATGAACCACTATATTAGAAGATCACAACTTTTTTGACCATTGTCCACAGCTCATTTTCATCCTTGTTTTGTTTTATTTTAAATAATTAAGTCTCCTTGAGACCCTCTGGGAACTTGTGGGTCCCCGCCTTGGTTGAAAAACCCTACATTATATACACTTCTACAGTACACTTCTACAGTACACTACACTGTAAAACTTTGCTGTAGTTTTTGGAGCAGGTTTGCCAGTAACTTACTGTAGATTCAATTACTACTTAATATACTTTCCAATTAGTACGGTTTTCAATTACTTTAATCAAAATTAAAACATCGACTTTTGAGATTCAAAATGAGCAAGAAGAGACTGGCATTAGCACAGCAACACTGCAAAAAAAAGACATTCTTCCTAAGCATTTTTCTCTTGTTTTCTGTAAAAATATTTAAAACTTCTTAAATTACGATACATTTACATAACAAGAAAAGTCACCCAAGATATTTAGTCTTGTTTTATGAAAGAAAAATATATAAACTAGGTAAGTTTATGCTTAATTATTAAATTGTACATTAAATCTAGAGTAAGTTACTGGCAAACCTGCTGCGAAATTACAGCAAAGTTTTACAGTGTATTAGTACATAAAAAGTTAATTGAGGTTTCGTCCACTAAATATAATAAATAGTCATCTAGTTTCTCCAATTTCCCTTTTTTACCAGCTCTCAGAACCTTACAATTAAACACCTTTAAGAAATCTACAAGTAAATGACTTCTCTTGACCTTCATGCCGTCACATCAAATTAAAAAACAATGACAGATTAAATAATGAATAAACTGTTTTTACTTCAGTTTACTTAACTTTTTGTATTCGAGAGTAACAGAATATGCAACACAGAAAGCCAGAGAGAGAAGACATCCATACAAACCAAAACATCCATCTTGGCATGTATAAATATCTGATGGTGTCCCATGGATATTTCAAAGGGTCAGTAAAACACACACACATAGTACAGTACATCTGCGAGTATAGCCAGCTGCATGCTGAGTGCGATATGTCTTGGGGGCAAGTCAGTGTATTGAGATCAAACACCTTGGAATTCCATGTCGACAACTAAACGGAGACCTCTGTGCATGCACACACAGCCATGAAACGTTGAAGGGCTAGTTCACACAAAAAATAAATTAACTTCTCAGAAAATGATTCACTCACCCTCATGTGTTTCAAAACCCATATGATTTTCTTTCTTCTGTGAATTAAGTAGTTGTTTATTGTACAGCGTTGCTCCTTTTCATAGAATGAAAGGGAATAGTGACCACGGCTGTCAAGCAAGATTTTCAAAGGAAAGATTTTCTGTGAATGAGTTAAAACAGCTTGTTCCTCACACAGAGTGCATGACTCATAAAACATAAGGCGAGAATCATGTAGACTACTTTAATGATACTTTCTAAAGGTTGACAGTCCTCATACCGTTTCATTAGAAATGAATGAACTGCTGTCCACGGAAAAAAAGAAAGTGTCAACGATCTGATAAGAGAGTAATGCCAAACATTTTGAATTAAACAATTTGTGTCAGGAACTGGCAGAAGAACCCAAATGCAGGCAGGCGGTGAAGGGGTTAACAGATACTTTTATTTATACAACAAACAGAACAAAAAACACCCACAATGGGGGAAACGAAACTGATATACATATATAAAACAAGAGACTTCCCACGAGGGGGCAAAATGAAATCAAGACAAATAAACTAAACACAAAGACACGACCAAACGTCTTAAATCATACGAGGCACAAAACTCACACAACACGAACAGGAGCAGGAACACGGGCAAGAGCACGACCACGATACAGGAACACACAGTACAGGCACCAAACACATACACAATACACGAGCACAGGACAAAGAAACATGAGGGTAAATATAGGAACACAAACGAGGGATAACGACANTTTAAATCTCCAAAAAAAAGAAACATTAACTAGTGTATGCAAGTTTTAACGCTGCACTTCAATGAACCACTATATTAGAAGATCACAACTTTTTTGACCATTGTCCACAGCTCATTTTCATCCTTGTTTTGTTTTATTTTAAATAATTAAGTCTCCTTGAGACCCTCTGGGAACTTGTGGGTCCCCGCCTTGGTTGAAAAACCCTACATTATATACACTTCTACAGTACACTTCTACAGTACACTACACTGTAAAACTTTGCTGTAGTTTTTGGAGCAGGTTTGCCAGTAACTTACTGTAGATTCAATTACTACTTAATATACTTTCCAATTAGTACGGTTTTCAATTACTTTAATCAAAATTAAAACATCGACTTTTGAGATTCAAAATGAGCAAGAAGAGACTGGCATTAGCACAGCAACACTGCAAAAAAAAGACATTCTTCCTAAGCATTTTTCTCTTGTTTTCTGTAAAAATATTTAAAACTTCTTAAATTACGATACATTTACATAACAAGAAAAGTCACCCAAGATATTTAGTCTTGTTTTATGAAAGAAAAATATATAAACTAGGTAAGTTTATGCTTAATTATTAAATTGTACATTAAATCTAGAGTAAGTTACTGGCAAACCTGCTGCGAAATTACAGCAAAGTTTTACAGTGTATTAGTACATAAAAAGTTAATTGAGGTTTCGTCCACTAAATATAATAAATAGTCATCTAGTTTCTCCAATTTCCCTTTTTTACCAGCTCTCAGAACCTTACAATTAAACACCTTTAAGAAATCTACAAGTAAATGACTTCTCTTGACCTTCATGCCGTCACATCAAATTAAAAAACAATGACAGATTAAATAATGAATAAACTGTTTTTACTTCAGTTTACTTAACTTTTTGTATTCGAGAGTAACAGAATATGCAACACAGAAAGCCAGAGAGAGAAGACATCCATACAAACCAAAACATCCATCTTGGCATGTATAAATATCTGATGGTGTCCCATGGATATTTCAAAGGGTCAGTAAAACACACACACATAGTACAGTACATCTGCGAGTATAGCCAGCTGCATGCTGAGTGCGATATGTCTTGGGGGCAAGTCAGTGTATTGAGATCAAACACCTTGGAATTCCATGTCGACAACTAAACGGAGACCTCTGTGCATGCACACACAGCCATGAAACGTTGAAGGGCTAGTTCACACAAAAAATAAATTAACTTCTCAGAAAATGATTCACTCACCCTCATGTGTTTCAAAACCCATATGATTTTCTTTCTTCTGTGAATTAAGTAGTTGTTTATTGTACAGCGTTGCTCCTTTTCATAGAATGAAAGGGAATAGTGACCACGGCTGTCAAGCAAGATTTTCAAAGGAAAGATTTTCTGTGAATGAGTTAAAACAGCTTGTTCCTCACACAGAGTGCATGACTCATAAAACATAAGGCGAGAATCATGTAGACTACTTTAATGATACTTTCTAAAGGTTGACAGTCCTCATACCGTTTCATTAGAAATGAATGAACTGCTGTCCACGGAAAAAAAGAAAGTGTCAACGATCTGATAAGAGAGTAATGCCAAACATTTTGAATTAAACAATTTGTGTCAGGAACTGGCAGAAGAACCCAAATGCAGGCAGGCGGTGAAGGGGTTAACAGATACTTTTATTTATACAACAAACAGAACAAAAAACACCCACAATGGGGGAAACGAAACTGATATACATATATAAAACAAGAGACTTCCCACGAGGGGGCAAAATGAAAGCAAGACAAATAAACTAAACACAAAGACACGACCAAACGTCTTAAATCATACGAGGCACAAAACTCACACAACACGAACAGGAGCAGGAACACGGGCAAGAGCACGACCACGATACAGGAACACACAGTACAGGCACCAAACACATACACAATACACGAGCACAGGACAAAGAAACATGAGGGTAAATATAGGAACACAAACGAGGGATAACGACATGGGGCAGGTGTGGTACATTAAACACTTAGGGAAGGATAACGAGGAAACGAGATGGCGGGAACAGAGACGAGACACTGGAAAAACACATGAGAGGCATAAACATCTCATGGTCTTCCCACATAAAACCCAAGAACTCTGCCCCGATCCCACCACACGACTAGAATTTCATAAACAAGACGGTGGGATCGTGACAATTTGCATGCACAAGCAACTGTGCATCCTATACAAAAAGACTTGTGTACCTAAAATGTGACTTCTATACTAAAGCTCAGGATTACGGTTATGGGATCAGAATTGTTGCAATATTCTGAATAAATAAACTATGATCCGCAAATAAATATAGAGAGTTTCACAAACATTTTTTAAATCCACATATGCACAAAAAGCGAACCATAAATATATGTTAGACGTTCCACAAAAAGAAATGGAATTCACAAATAAATACAATGAGATTTGCAAATAAAAAATATTTACAAATTTATTTCAATGGCATTTATTTGTAGATCACTTTCTGCACATTTGTGGATCGCTTTCTGCACATTTGTGGATCGCTTTCTGCACATTTGTGGATCCCTTTCTGCACATTTGTGGATCGCTTTCTGTGCATTTGTGGATCACTTTCTGCACATTTGTGGATCGCTTTCTGTGCATTTGTGAATCGCTGCACGCATTTGTGGATCAGTGCACGCATTTGTGGATGGCTCTCTGTGCATTTGTGGATTTTGAAACATTTCTAACGTCAAAACGCGCACACAATCCACAAATAGGTGGACTCTGCCCACTATCTACGCAAGCCAATCGGGTAACTTTCGTCATCCAATAGGGCACGTTCTAACTTCAGCCAATCACGTTTTGTTCTGCACTAAGATTCAGGGAGCTAACATGGCGGCTAGTGGTGGTCTAAAATGCGTGATATACTAAGAAATGTGAATGGCCTCTTCTTTATACTACTCAGTAATGATTGCTTGTGTTTCTATGCATTGTCCATATGTTAGTAACAAACGACTGAAATGTTTATGACTTGATAACAGCGTGCACGGACTGGGGTGGACAATCCCGGTGACTGGGGACTGATTTGGTCTGCTGCAAGCCAGCCGTTTTATTGTCTTTATGTACCAAAGTGATAAATTCCGATTTTGGCATTCGATAAAATATAATCTGTTTCCCCGATACTGCATGGGTAAGCAGCTAGTTCGCGCCGCACACTCAGTGTGGCGTGGAGTTTCAAGGTGCGCAGCGTTTGCATTGCAATGAGCACTGCTGCTGTCGGTGTAGGCTACTACCAGTATAACGATGGCAGAATTAACGTGGGGGAAATCATCAGCACTGTGAATTTCGATGTCATTCATAATTCAAAATAAAACGTAATTTAATCAGTCATCTCTGTTTATCCCATTCCTGAATGATCTTTGCTGCTGTGGCTAAACTGTTCTGTACAGGGTACTGTCTAACTCTTTGCCATGACAAAAATGATCACTGTAAGAAACACTACCCATAACATTAACAATAGTAAGCGTTGTCTTTATAGTGGTAGCAGCGTAAGTAGGTTATATTGCAAGATGACCATGTGGGACAATTCTGTCCACAATTCCCCACACAGAAATACTGTAGTAGTATAATACATTTACTATCATATGAACAGCTCATATAAAGTTTCCCATAATAACGCAAAGAACATACATCAGAATTAGAAGGAGCTTTATTGCCCAAATGTGCTCTACGCACGAGGAATTTGTCTTAGTGACAGAAGCTGCCAGTGCACATACAGTTGAAAGTGACAAGTGACGAGACACAGGTAACAAAATATATTTTTTTTAAAAATGTAATAGACAATACACATGAAAAAAACAACATATGTCAAAAGAGCAGCAGATGCTATATTGTATGCATGTGCTACATATATACAAGTTATAAGGTGCTTTATACAAATTGTGTGCGGGAATGGGATAGCTGTATGATATATTAAATCAGTAACATATGTATAATAAATAAATATGAGTATAAGTGAGTATAGTTTAGTATTGCACATATTTATTGAACAGTGGGGAGAACAAATACAAATATGGTAGAACAATAACTTCAACTACCAAAGATGCGTTTCTCGATAATCTGCCCAAATTGTCTCAAATCATGAGAAATAACGTTGAAGATCTTGACATTACCACTGAAAATTTTAATTCCACCTTCTCGGTAACGCTAGACAAAGTTGCTCCACTACGTTTAAAGAAGATTAAAAATGGCAGCCCCACACCGTGGTATAATGAACACACTCAGGCTCTAAAGAAAGCGGCCCGAAAAATGGAGCGCAACTTTAAGAAAACTAAATTAGAGGTATTTCGTACAGCATGGAAGGATAGTATTCGAAAATACAGGAAAGCCCTAATAACTTCTAGATCCGCCTACTTTTCATCACTAATAGAAGAAAACCAGCACAACCCTAGGTTTTTATTTAACACGGTGGCTAAATTAACAAAAAATAAATCGTCAGTGACTTCTGATCCTGTATATCAGCATAGCAGTGATGAATTTATGAACTACTTCACATATAAAATCCAAGATATTAGAGAAAAAATTATAACAATGCAATCAGAAGTGAAACCCGCTGAACAAACTAACTACAGCGCCCTTAAGGAGAAAATGCAATTATTTTATACCGTAGATCAAGATGAGCTGTCTAAAATTATTAGATCATCTAAATCAACAACATGCATACTAGACCCTATACCTACAAATCTACTGAAAGAGATGCTCCCAGAAATTATAGATCCTCTTCTTGGTATTATTAACTCATCTCTGACATTAGGACATGTGCCTAAAGCATATAAGGTGGCTGTTATAAGGCCCCTTGTCAAAAAACCCCAACTCGACCCTAGAGAACTAAGGAACTACAGGCCTATATCGAATCTACCTTTCATATCTAAAGTTCTGGAAAAAGTAGTTTCAACTCAATTATGCTCCTTCCTCCAAAGGAATGACATCAATGAAGAATTCCAGTCTGGATTTAGAGCATGTCACAGTACAGAGACTGCTTTGATCAGAGTTACAAATGATCTGCTATTGGCGTCTGACCGAGGTTGTATCTCGTTATTGGTGCTGCTAGACCTTAGTGCTGCATTCGATACCATTGACCACAGCACACTCCTACATAGACTCGAAAATTATGTCGGCATTAAGGGAATAGCTTTGAAATGGTTTAAATCTTATTTATCCGACCGTTTTCAATTTGTAGCAATAAACAATGAGGTGTCACGCAAATCGCAAGTCCAGTACGGTGTACCACAGGGCTCAGTCTTAGGGCCTCTGCTCTTCGCATTATACATGCTACCTCTAGGAGATATAATAAAGCGACACGAGTTAGCTTTCACTGTTATGCTGATGATACTCAACTTTATATTTCCTCGAAGCCTCATGAAACACAGCAGTTCCATCGAATAATGGAATGCATAGTCGATATAAAAAACTGGATGAGTAACAACTTTTTATTACTGAACTCGGACAAAACGGAAGTGTTACTTATTGGACCGAAAACTGCTATAAGTAACAACCAAGAATACTGTTTAACTATTGACGGATGTTCCATAAAACCCTCGTCGTCAGCAAAGAATCTTGGCGTTCTATTCGATAGTAATCTGTCATTTGAGAGCCACGTCGCCAACACCTGTAAAATTGCGTTTTTCCATTTTAAGAATATATCTAAACTACGTCATATGCTGTCAATGCTCAGATGCAGAGAAGTTAATTCATGCATTCATGACATCAAGACTAGACTACTGTAATGCACTGTTAGGTGGTTGCCCTGCAGGCTTATTACAAAAACTCCAATTGGTCCAAAACGCGGCAGCTCGAGTTCTTACACGTACAAAAAAGTATGAACATATTAGCCCGGTTCTGTCAACCTTGCACTGGTTACCTATAAAGCATCGCGTTAACTTTAAAATCTTGCTTATTACCTATAAAGCCTTACATGGTTTAGCTCCTCAGTACTTGAATGAACTCTTTTGTATTACAGTCCTTCACGTGCATTACGCTCTCAGGCGTCCTGTCAGTTGGTAATACCTAGAATTTCAAAATCAAGTGCAGGTGGTAGATCCTTTTCCTATCTAGCGCCTAAACTTTGGAATAGTCTTCCCTGCACTGTCCGGGAGGCAGACACACTCTGTCAGTTTAAATCTAGACTAAAGACGCATCTTTTTAATCTTGCATACACTACTCTTCCATAATATAAATCTTCTGAGGGTTTAGGCTGCATTAGTTAGATCAACCGGAACCAAAAACACAACTGATGTACTTGTTGCATCAAAGAGTACAGAACAGTACTCTACTCTCAGCCAGTCTTGTCTCATTGTTCCAAGGTTACCACAGCGAGCAGGATGCAGTTCATGGCCTGACCTGATGGTAGAGCGGAGAATGGGAAGTGGGGACCTGACAAGAGCTGAGATGATAGAGCTGGATAAAGAAGGACGCGGTCTCTTGACATGTCTTCACCACAAAATTTCAAATGCTATTAGATTATTAATGATAATCTTAAACTATAATTTATTTTATTATTAAGTTTATTTATTTTATTTAGCCTTGTTGTGCAAGTTCTCTGGAGCTTGTGCAGAGGCAGCAGCTTTTGCCAGAGGGGAACTGGAATCCCCTGGTTGGGCCTGGGTTCTCCTGAGTTTTTTTTTCTCATTAGAGTTTTGGGTTCCTCGCCACCGTTTGCATACTGTTTTTGCACTATCTGCCTGACCGGGGGGGCTGCTTTAGAATCTTAAAGTTTTACTTAATTAATATTGCATATAGGAATTTATTATCTGTTATATTTGACCTGTGCTTCTCTCTCCTTTATCCTAAATGTGTGCTCTCACTGAGCGTGTGTGTGTGTGCGTACTTGTCTGTGTACGTACGTGTGTGTGTGTGTGTGTGTGTGTGTGCGTGCGCATCCGTGTGTGTGTGTGTGTCTCTGTGTCTGTGTGTGTTGGTGCGTGTGCGTGTTGTGTGTGTGGAGTGTTTTGTGTGTGGGTATGTCTGTCTTCTGTGTTTTCAACCTTTTCTTGTTTTTGCAGGTACAACTTTGATTGTTTTGCTTGTAGTCAATGTGTCTCATGTGCAGCTGCTTTGTAACAATGAAAATTGTAAAAGCGCTATATAAATAAAGTTGAGTTGAGTTGAGAGTTGAGAACATAACTGGTGTCAAAGCTGTTCATGGGGCAGATGCCTGAAGGAAAAACTTTATTTGGCTGTTTTGGTGCTCAGTGCTCTGATAGCCACCAACGGCACAGTTCAAAGAGAAAGTGTGTGGTGTGAGGGGTCCAGAGAATTTTCAGCCCTTTTACTCGCTCACTCTGGAAGAGTACAGTTCTTGCAGTGGAAGGGTAGTACCAGTGATTCGCTCAACAGTCCGAACTATCCGCTGTACTCTTCGGAGGTCTCGAGTGTTTGTATGTGTCCCGAGCATGTAAACTGAAATTGAGACAGAATATGTCGCCTCTAAATGCAGCAAGTTTTAAATGACTTCATCGATCAACACAAAGTTACAATGGTAGAGAACTTTAATAAACTTGATCGCTTAGCAACCTTCAAAACAAGTCTTGTACGTCTCTTGATGTACACGACGTGGAGGAGCGATTTTTTATTAACAGACTGATTTGACCCTACCTGAGCATGCTTGTTTTTTCTAAACAAAAACATGTAAAACAAAATAATTGCCTTTTGTATTGCAGTTAAAGTATAGCCTAGTAAAAACAGGCTACTGACACATTTTTTATTAAAACTGCGCATCGTTCTGTTATCATTTTTATTGAGTTCTGTAAATTTGCACCAACAAGCCCAAACAATTTGCTTTTGTTTTCATATATTCATATTTTTCTTATATTTAACTTCAGCTGTTTGGGCTATACCTTGGTTCTTGCGTCTCATTCTTCAGTGTTCTGCATTTACCAATAAATAGACTACATAAAAAGTACTTATTTTGTTTTAAATTTATATCTTTATCATTTAAAAACCAACAATGTATGCTAACCCCATTTAGGAGCTTTTTAGGCCTATTTGGCACTAAATATAGAAGGAATGCGGTTATAATATAGCAAACCGCGCTATTGACTATAAAAAAGCCAATATCACTGCAAGGAAAATTCCTTCACCGTGACAGCGCTACGTTCCCACTACATTACAGTACATTACACGTCACATGTCTTTAGGATGTGTGTGAACGCACGCACAGGTTCCAGAAAATCACTGGCAGTGTGAACCAAAATCAACCGATCCCGTCATCCCGGGACACATCTTCGCATATTTTCCGGGATCTCTGTATGAAAAGGGCTTTACTGAAATGCCATGTAATATCCAGTGCCTTTTGTGCATTTGTATGGAGAACCCATTAATTTGTACAATTAGCTTCAATTCATTTTTATTTGGCAATTTCATATTTTGCTTCATACTTTTTTCATCGAAGAGAAAAGTTGTGTTGCCTCCCTTGCGTTCTTATTGCCCCCGTTGTTTTTTATTTGCCAATAAATAAATGAAATAAACAGTATTTTAAAGATGTCCTATGTGTCATTTAAAAGGCAGCAATATATACATAATTATAACCCAACAATATTGATTTATTTAGCACCAGGAAAAATGGAGACGTATATCGTATAACACGCTATATAAGAGCACTGCCACAACCCTTTTTATTAACTACAGTAAATTGATTATCTGCAGTTGTATACCAATATTTACTATGGTAAGGTTCGAAAACACAAATTTTACTAGGCCTACATCGTTTACTTTTGGGGTTGCTGTGTGAATTTGAGAATATATTGTGTGCACAAGATCATAGTCAAAGGATCGACATCCTTTGTTGTGGCAAGAGTTAAGACAGTATACAGAACAGTTTAACCACAGCAGCAGAGATCATTCAGGAATGGGATAAACAGAGATGACTGATTAAATTATGTTTTATTTTTAATTATGAATGACATAGAAATTCACAGTGCTGATGATTTCCCCCACGTTAATTCTGCCATCGTTATACTGGTAGTAGCCTACACCAACAGCTGCAGTGCGCATTGCAATGCAAACGCTGCGCACCTTGAAACTCCACGCCACGCTGAGTGTGCGGCGCGAACTAGCTGCTTACCCATGCAGTATCGGGGAAACAGATTATATTTTATCGAATGCAGAACAAAACGTGATTGGCTGAAGTTAGAACGTGCCCTATTGGACAACGAAAGCGGAAGTTACCCGATTGGCTTGAGTAGATAGTGGGCGGAGTCCACCTATTTGTGGATTGTGCGCACGTCTTGACGTTAGAAATGTTTCAAAATCCACAAATGCACAGAGAGCCATCCACAAATGCGTGCACTGATCCACAAATGCTTGCAGCGATTCACAAATGCACAGAAAGCGATCCACAAATGCGCAGAAAGCGATCCACAAATGTGCAGAAAGTGATCTACAAATAAATGCCATTGAAATAAATTTGTAAATATTTTTATTTGCAAATCTCATTGTATTTATTTGTGAATTCCATTTCTTTTTGTGGAACGTCTAACATATATTTATGGTTCGCTTTTTGTGCATATGTGGATTTAAAAAATGTTTGTGAAACTCTCTATATTAATTTGCGGATCATAGTTTATTTATTCAGAATATTGCAACAATTCTGATCCCATATACGGTTGACCTCCTAATTTTGCAGGGAAGACAAACGAGCCTCGCAAAATTAAGATGTGTAGTCATGTGTAAGGCCACAAGCCTTAGACAGATGCTGACCTATTACCTCATTACACTTATGCAGATCTCTTCACCTGACACTAAACAGGCTGCAAGGACAACTTCACATTTGCATAAACAAAAATAAACAACTGGTTCATTTCTGGCATGATTTTGCTAAAGCAGACAAAATTCTGACTTGGAACACAAAAGAAGATATTTTGAAGAACGTTGGTGAGCAAACAATATGGGACCCTATTGACCCCGAGACATTTCTCAAAATATCTTATTGTGTGTTCCAAGAGTCATGTACGGTTTTAAACGACAAGAGGGTGAATGAATGATGACAGAATTTGTACTTTTGGTTGAACCACCCCTTTAAAGTCTGTTTTTGATAGGCAGCTCACTACATTTTGAACACAGCTTGTATATCCTAACTAGGCATGAAAGAATATATTCAAGCTCTGATTATGTTTGTTAATGTAAGATTCTTCCATGTGTATTGAATTTGCTTGCTTCGCTGCATACTAGAATATGAAGTACACAGGTTCACTTCCCCAACACAATGCATTATCTCAGAAGCACCGGAGGTTGCCTGATAAACTCACCGCTAACACTTTATGTCTCGGCTGCAACCAAAACCATTAGGAGTGATGAGAAGCATAAAGCGGACCATGTTCTTTAAAATTGAATTTCGGATCTCATTTCTGCTCGGCTAATCCCTCATTCACACTCTGTTCTCCATAAGCAAACACTTCGGACAGTTCAGCCCCCATCAGGATGTATTACACACTGAGAGGTAGTGAGATCACTGGAACCAAACCAGGACACTGTGAGAGAGGACCGACTTATGATGTATATTACAGACTGATGGATCTACTGTGGCAACCGCATTTGTATCAGTAGCTATTAGAAGCAGTGCTACTGGTCATTCTTTGAAGCACAAGATTAAAGGAATGGTTTCCTCATCTTTACGTATTCTCACCTGTTTGACGTTCCTCAGTGAAACACAAAAAAAGATGGTCGTTTTTTAAGCTCGTTATGTACCCTGTTATTAAGACAAAACATTTTGTAAACATCTTATTTTGTGTTTCACAGGGGAAAGATGCAAGTTTGGAATAATGAATAAGGGTGAGTAAATGATTTTTGTTATTTTGTCATTTTTGGGTGAACTTTCCCTTTAAAGGACGTTTCACCCAAAAATGACAAAATAACAAAAATTCTGTCTTTATTTACCAACCCTCTTGTCATTTTAAGCCTGTATGACTTTCTTTCTTCTGCAGAACACAAAAGAAGATATTTTGAAGAATGTTGGTAATCAAACAACGAATGGTACCCATTGACTTGCATTGGTTTTGTCTATACCAGTGGTTCTCAAACTGTGGTACTTTAAGAGACCCCTGGTGGTACGTGACATGACAGGAAATTAAAAACTGTATATTCATTTTGTGTATTAAATACAATGTAAAATGTTTAATACATGATCGATAAATACGGAATACATCTCATATAGCCTATGTGCAATTTGAATACAGTTGTATTATTTATCGTTTAGTTATCATTGGTCAATGTAACTCAGGCGCGTGACAGGCAGCTCAAACACAGAGTGGTACTTGGAACAACTAATTTTATTAAAAGACAGATACTTGATCTGAAAAGTTTGAGAACCACTGGTCTATACAATAGAAGTGAATGGGTACCGCCGTTGTTCGGTTACCAACATTCTTTAAAATATCGTCTTTCGTGTTCTGCAGAAGAAAGTCATACAGGTTTTACATAACAAGCAGGTGAGTAAACGATGACAACATTCATATTTTTAGGTGAACTATCACTTTAAGCGTGATCATTTTTCATTGAAAACATGGAGAGTTTAGTAAGCCCCTTCGAAAAAAACACTGTTTTAGCTATTTTCTTAATGCTTCATTTTTAACAAAGTCTGTCTCAGATTTAGTGGACGGAAAAACACGAGAAAACGACCCTTCTAATACATGTAGCACTGCATCCAAAATTATGTTTTTACTCCATATTGTTCACTAATTTTTCACACTCCTTAGATTCACAGCTGCCATGTGCAACACAAAAGTGAAAAACCTACTTAAATCAGTTTTCTGCTATCCTAGCAAAAAATAATATTTCATCACAGAAGCTAACCTGATCCATAATCGCATTGTGTATTTTTACTTTCTTTTAAAAGGGCTGGACTTTTATTGACAACTTTTGCAAAAAAGTTGCAATATTGGTTTTGGCTGCCACGGCTTATCAGAAAACGGCAGCACTTGCAAGAATGTTAAGTTCAATCGACTGTGCCCGCTTGTGGGATCCTTTTCATACATATGCATGCTTGACCTCGGGCTTTGCAAACACAGTGATTGATTGGAGCGTGTGAGTGTTTGTGAGTGTATCTGAAGGTAACGGGGTGGGGGGTGACTCGCACGTCGCCGGCATCAAAGTGTAGTTTTATTCAACCGCCGTCATATGTTAGGATGTGCTTGACCGATTAGATGCGAGAGCTCTCATTAAAGCGCCCTCGGGGGACGTATGAAGCACAGAAAATGAAAGCGCACCATGGGATTGCAATTAATTTGGCATCCTAATCCAGATATTACATTGAAGGGACATGACAGGTTACAGAAACTATTAACAGTGTTATCAGATCTCCGCAGAAACATGTTGTTTTAGATGACATTTAGGGGTTTTTAAAGGGATAGTTCACCCAAAAAATGTAATTCTTTTATTGACTTCCATTGTATGGACACAAAATCCCTGAGACATTTCTTAAAATATTTTCTTTGGGTTAAATAAAAGAGGTTTTAAATAGAGGTTTTAAAAGGTCCTGTGATGGTGAACAAATGACAGAATTTTATTTTTTGGTTGAGCCATCCCATTTTCACCATTTCATAAAACATCTAGTTTGTGTTTCTTAATAAAGACTGTAATAATAAATGTTGCTTCCAAGCCAAGAGTGCAACGATTCACATCAACACGCCACATAAAAAACACATAACACATAAATTAGTCACCAGACACGCTGCTTGAAATTCCAATTTGGGTCTGAGCAGCTCTTCATACCTATCCTGTCAATGGCAGGAAAGAAAGCTGAAATGTAGCTAGAATGGATCCATTTAAAATCCATCACAGTTCTTCAGAGTGGAAAGTCCCAGAAGACACCTCCCAATGCCTGTCGTGTAGTGAATTGGTGGTGGTTTCATTTCTCGCTACCGCTGGATTAAATTGCAAAAGCTGCCACCCCATCAAGATGACCACTTCTTCGGCAATGAACAGATTCATTTCAGTGATTCATAATCTGCATTGAACCACAAAAGTGCACTTGTTAAACATTCACGAGCACGAAAGAACTGGAGGCAACCCAGAAGAAAAGCTGCACACAAATTCTTCGAATACTATTAAATTAGCAAATATAATGACTGTTTTTAAAGCGGCCCTAACACACGTTGTTTCTGCCAATCTCATATTAATCTTGAGTACCTATAGAGTAGTATTGCATACTTCGAAGAGTATTTAGTTTGATCACATTTATAAAAGATAGATACAGCTGTACGATTATTTCCGAAAGCATACGGCGCAAGCGGGGGGAGGGGTAGGCTGAACTAAAGCACGTGCGCACCCATTGCCAACAAAACACAGACATCAGTTTCACTCACCGCATGCGGTTCATGTCCGGCATCTTTTAGCGCTGGGACGGCTCCATATATCAGTTTCAAACGATCTCCAAATCCAGCGTTATATCCACCGTTTATCACCCAAATGCAGTGAACAACAAACGCCTTGTTCAAGTCTCTCTCTCTCTCCTACACACAAGTGAAAGTGACGTCTGCGCATGCTCCTTCTCCTGCTCTCCTTGCTGCCGCGTGGGCGTGCCGCGTGCTTTTCCGGGAGAATTGTCCAATAAGGGACTAAGAAAAATTGTTATGAAACAGTTTTATATGTTCAAAAAAAAACTTTCCGAAACCTGTACGATCGCTGGGGGAGTGTATCGAGCACAGAAATACTACGTAATACACCCAACTCGTTTTTTGACAAGTTGACCATGTTAAGCATGAGAAGACAGCACGTTTAACATGGTAAAGAAGTCAGAATGCATGACACACCATTGCAGCACCCCTTTAAGGTTTCTGGACGTTCCTCTAGTACTGTAGTTGGACAGACAAACAGCCCCATCCCAAATAAAGGCCACAGGTTGAGCTGATGTTTGTGTAATTAATTAAACATAGCACCATACTCAAAAAAAATCAAAGCCACAGTGTTTGCACTTCCACAATACCTATGAACAGTCACCTCTAACAGTACAGCACTAGAATCACCAGACTGCGTCAACAGAAAGTAATAAACCGTTTAAGATTCGATACACAAATAAAACACTGAAATAATTTCTGTAACAAATTATTGTATATGGTTATTCATAATCCTTTATCTACACATTTATACTTAAAAGTGCAACACAATCTCAGGTGAATTCATAACTATTTTACAAGATTGCTAATTTGTATGAATTCATATATTATTTCTACGTTTTAGTATGATTTACCTTTATGCCAGTGATGTTAGGTATAGGGGTGGGGCTTCAGTATTACTTTTTTCTATAATAATTGTACGTTTTGGTATAATTCACATAGTAAGAAATCATACAAATTAGCCACCTCGTAAAATACAAATTTCTGAGAGATCAGGTTGAAAAATGTCAAATTTGATTCGGGTAATACACAAATTCAAACACTGATGTTCTGCAGGTGAATTTGCTGGTATTGCCGGCAGGGCTGCACGATAATTTATCGCGATACCACTAAATCCTATTGTAATCGAGCTGGCTGCGATATGCAATGTGTCGATATTTTTTTTAATGGCGTAGCTTGTCCGTGAAGTACGTCTCTGGGATCAGTAGGATATGCTGCTCGATCTAAAAGCAGTGCGAGTTTGTGTCGCTTATAATGTGCATTTGAAAAAGCAACACCCGTCAAACACGATCATTATAAATATACTTTATTATCATAAAAATACCTGATGAGGCTTGAGTAACAGTGATAAAAAGATGTCCATAGGCATTTCCTAGATTCTAGAAGGTGTTATGGTCTTCTTCTGCAGTGCGTATTTGGAGTTTCCGCACGAGAGCGCCCTCTGGCTTTCGGATGCAGCAGCATTTTCCCGTACTTCACTCAAACGTGACAGCCCTAATTGCTGGTGTAAACAGCCTAAAGAAGTTATTACCAATTAGCAGTTGCCTTTGCTGTTTTATTGACACTGTAATTGTTGTTTTCTAAATATTTTATGTTCGCCCCTAAATATTTTATTTCAGCATCACATTATGTGGCATTAATTCACATGCAGTTAATTCAGTCATGTATAATTCATGAGCCTACAAGCAGACATACTGAAAATACACTGATGTTTCTCCTAAACGTGAAGTTTATAGTTTTTCCTGTTAAAATACATCCTTCAGGCTTGATATGCATCAAGCCCATTAGTAAGTTGACTTCAAAAACACCCAAACACTGTAGTTCATAAGAGCTTGTGTTGGGAAATGATTTTGGAAAAAGTGACTTTTGCAGTTCCACTTGGTGCCACTAGTGGCGCCATTACACACTTCACCTTTTTAAGCCATTCTAAACAGGTAAACTGGGATACTAACACATAATGCTAAACTAAAATTATCTTTAAAATGACAGCCTGTACCTTGGTTTCTCACCACACCATCGTTGTCACATCACTTGCTGTCTAAATAGACTGCTTTAGAGGAATAGCATCTGCATGCGTAAGAGATTCAATGACACAAATCACCCGTTAAAGCAATAACACATAAGATAATTGTATATACAACACCATCTTCCCTGAAAAATTACACTAAAAGTGGCTTTTATTTATTACATCCACTTCTTTCTCCACTGAGGTTTGTAACTGCAGTCAATTAGTCCAATTACAATGGTGTAGTCAGCAATCTGGTCATGCGTTTGTTTCCAGTGTACTGCAGAAATTTACAGACGTGCATTCTGGCAATGAGACCACACCAGTGTTTAAGTAAAACCGCTTACAGTTAGAAAAATCAACTCCTCAGCTGAAGACAGAACTGCACAGACCCTCCGGTTATAAAAATAAGAGACAATCTGGCTTTATAAATAGCATCTAACACATCCACTTGTCCAGGTGAGAATAGAGATTTGTTTGGAGTGCCAGGTGGTTGTCGTCCACTGATCTGCTTGCAAAGCACTAACAATGTTGTGGGTTCGGGGAGCAACGTCTTTTCAAGTGCGATAAAGCCACAGAATGTATTATGATTCATATCAAGCGCATTATAATAGTGCAAACACTCCCACATTTAAAATGCAAAACTCTAAATATGGAAAGAATAAATAAGGAATAAGCATTCCAAAATTGGCCTGATGGTAGATTTTATGACTACAATATTCTAGAAAAACAAAGAAAGTAACTCACAAGTACCTTTAGAATCTTATTTTTAACACATAAGTCACAAATGTAGGTATTTTGGCAGTGCCCTTCGTTTTCAAATGGATTGCATTTTTTAACTTCATCTCATTTGCTGTTACCCCCGTCTAGTTCCATCCATCTGAACGTGACACACTCAAGAAGCCTCCTCTCTCTAAGCCTTGCACTCTATGACCTCATTTCCTGTGTCCCGCCAAAGCATGTGCCCTCAGGTGGGCTGACCCCACTCGTATCTCTTCACCGAGTCAATACAGGGCGACAGTCACACTAATGCACTGACCACATATTATCACAGTGCAAGAACTCCGGCGTGGGAGGCTGGCATGAAAACACAGATGTTTCTCAAAGCCTCAGCTACAGGAAAGAATGAATAGCTTCCCTCCTCCGTTTCCTTCGATCGAGCCAAGCCGCTGTATTGATTAACACCGCAATGCGACACTTCACCTAATCTAATTCCATAATGGAGATCAGAAGGTGGCAATCACTCCCTGAATGCAAAACAAATCAGGTCCGTTCACACATTAATACTCCATTCACGATTCATATTACAGCCTGATGGATTTGATTTTACAGCAACATGTCAATTTCCGTTTTGTTTGTTTTTTGACGATTCACAAGTGTGTTTAGGTGATAAACAAAAAGGCTAGGCTTAGGACTAATTTCATGTTTGAGAACGTGGTTATTTCACCGTGTTGTTTATTAAGCCCATTCAGGCATGAAACAGTTACTTCAGCACACCTTATTACAAAAGCCATTATTGCTTGGATTGAAACGAGAAAAAATGAAATATTAACACTGGAATCATCAAAAGGAGATTATATCCTGGGAATAGCAAAGCAACCTTAAAAAACTGTTTTTGATTAGGTGAATTCTTGCGTATAATGCGTTGGAATGACCCGGCACGCATGATTTCAAGTTAATATGCCAATGAGACAATTGCCATTTCAAAATATACAGAGGAACTCAGTATGGCATACGATAATCACAAAGCCACCCAAAGGTATACCTCGATTTGGAATTTCTTGCATGCATCACAATATTTATTGTATATATATATATATATATACTGTATATGAAAAAATATCAATATATATACACATTAAATTAATCCTAAATATGGTTACTGTTGCCCTGTCGTACAGATTAAAGAGCCAACTGGCTGTTTGTCTTGGCATATCTGAGCACAGAAACATCTAGAATCCTTTCTCTAGGAGAAAAATCTGAGAAGCCTGAGCCTTAAGCACTCCATTTGCTCTCTGTTTGTCTTTGTTGCTATCAAAGAAAAACAACTGTGATGTTGAAAATCATTACTTTCTAATATTTCTATCCTATAGCTTCACTATAAAAAAATCCAGGCTTCAACTCAAAATTTTCTAGTGACTGGTAAAATCTACATTTTTTTAATTGGCACATTTGCAAATCATCACTTGTGCAAGTCTGTTCCTTCCTAACATTTACAGCCAACTGAAAAATATAAATGTTTAGAATTTTTTTACAGTGTTAGAAACGTATGTTTTCATTTTAACCCTTAGAGGTTTCGTGTCTTTTAAACACATACCAGCATTATCCTCAACATCAGCTTTGCCATTACTGGTCTTGACTGTGATCTCAGGTCTACCGCTGTTAATGTCTACAGTTCCACATCTTTGTTACAAGATAGATGAATGGGGTAGGCGTTACCTCTGCTGGTCACGGTCTGCCACTACGGAGACCAGTACAAAGTCTTTATCAGAAACGTCTCCTTAATTCTTCCATTTCATGAAATATAGAATATACATGCCGGTGTGACAGTGTTAATTTGTTCTTAACTTTCTTCTTTATCTGCCTGTGAAAGTGTTTTTATTAGTGAGCCCAAGTGAGATGTGATTGAATGTTATGGGGCGGTTTCCCAGACAGGGATTATCTTAAACCAGGACTAGGCCTTAGTTAAATTGGGATATTTAAATTATTTTAAAAAACATACCTTACAAAAAACATTACTGGTGTGCATCTCAAGACAAAACAATGGCAATGATCTTTTTAAAGATATGTCAGTGTAAGTTGTTTATGATCAAGACACCTTTAACATTTAAATTAGTCTGGGACTAGTCTTAAACCCTGTCCGGGAAACCGCCCCTAAGTGTTGGGAAATATTTAATCCATCTTTACTTGGTAAATCTTTCATTATACCAGTTACAGTGGTTCTGGTTCTTGATTCTGATTGGACGAGAAGCACTACCAAGGAAAAGAACAGCACTGGGACTCTTTACAGTTTTGTATCACTCTACCACACTGACCGTTAAAATTATATGATGACAAAGTTATTGATTTACTCAACGGACATGGCACGACAGACGGAGGTAGTCTCGCATGCTTAGTCTCTGTCTCCCTCACGCACACACAGAAAATCTCTTGCCTCCTTGTTGCTCATGTTACCAACTGTCTAACTTCTTACATTATAAAAAAATATATTTTAAAAAAAACATCTGAAATCCTCTTTGTGCCCATTAGACACCAAACGTCCTCTTATCTGCAACCTTGAGCTACAATCAATCCATACCAGATCCAACTCATTGGCTTCTATCACGTGACTCCTGAATGAGACTTCCAGGCAAGTATCGCTTTCAAATGTCCAGTCACTGCAGATCAATGCAAGGAAGAAGCCGAAAAGACAATAAGGTAGAATTTTGGGGAGCGTCATCCAATTACACACTTTCTACTGTACTTTGTCAGGTACGCTCTAAAATGTCCTAATCGGACGATTTCCGTTCTTTCAGAGCGAAGTGAATGAAGCATCTACCACATCAGCTTAAAATGATCTGTGAGCTTTTTAGACCATGTAAAAAGAAATAAAAACACAATCAATATCTGAGTTAAATGATGGATGTGCAAGGTGTAGAACAATGCAGCAGCCAATCAGAGACGACCTGGTGAAGTCCCTGTATGAGCATGTTACGCTGTTGCTGACTGAGCCGGACATTTCACAAGATCTGTGTAATGAACTACATGCAACCAGCTCGCCAATGTTTTCTATGTAGTCATCCAGCAAACACAATCCACTGATCAGATTAGCAACACACTCTATGAATAATAAAAACAAGACCCCATAACAAATAATCTCCTTTCTTTTTAAAGCACAAGCTTCTATTCAGAAGTCATGGTGTGTGTCTGATTTCTTTGCAGTTGAAAAGGTGAATTCCTTCATGGGATAAATACGACACCAATTCTTTGATCCAATTACAAGCCGGTTATATTTAGCATCTGTAACAGACGCTCAATTATTAATGAGACATGAAACATAAGATAACCCAGTGGAAGGATTTTTAAGAACCAAAGGGAGAATTTATGCACAGCCTAACTGGCAGAAATAATAATCAGAGTAGAAAGGAGAATCCGGAAACATTTTCATATCCTGCGTTAAATGCTATTGGCGACCTGTCGGAAAAGTCTGAAATATTTTATTCATTTATATTTATGAGCTGATCCTTGTTTACTGTTTAAGAGACTCAATTGATTATCGATTAGCTTTTGGAACAGATGCTATTGCAGGCTACTACAACCAACAAAAGTCAGGAAAGAGCTGCCAAAAAGCTTGAGAAGTGAAACTCTTTTGGTACAGATTCCGCAAAGGTTTCGTTACTGATGACATTCATTTTGTAAGCAAAGTGTTCAATACTAGATGAGTTTCCAAGATAAAGTGAGTAGTATTTGGCTGGTCATGTGATCTTATAGCACCCCATGACATGACCCGCTCCATGTAAAGAACTAACAAATAAAATTGAAAAAAAATTGAAACCAAATAAAGAAATAACAAATAATAAATAAAAAGACTTAGATTTCTGATATAACAAGTCACGTGTGAATGTACATTACATACATAGACATATTGTTGCTGTCCTTCCAAAACCTCGGATATCCGAATTCGCTGTTTTTCAGGAAATGGAAAGTGAAAAGTGTTGACAAACACTTTTTAATAGCCTACTTTTTATTGGTTAGATATTTGCAAAACCCAGTGGCAAACATAAGGAGTGACTAATAATAATGATTTATGACTAAAAATAAAAATCACAAAATATGGAGATACGAGGTATCAGAAAAACAGCTGCGATAGATTTGTCTATTAATGTTCTCATTTGCAAATTTTAAAGAGTATCAAAATTACTGAGTGCAACTTTACGAGCTTTCATTAACATTCGTAGTGTAGCATTCAACAAAATTACCTTAAACAGGCGTAGGATGTTGGCCACCATGATGGATACGGAGCTAGCCGCAGCACCTATCACACCAACGATCTTGTCCGGCTTGGCAAAAATGGGCAGCTCGCCACTAGCGCATCGCACATCGGAAGAATCGCGTTCGATGAGTGCTTGCACAAACGTAAGCGACTGCTCCAACGCGTAGGTGTCACGTGAGCAGGTGTCCAAGATGCGCGCCCCCAGCGTTACGTTGGGCAGCAGGTCGGGGTCTTTGTTAATGAGGTCGATGGCAAAGAGCATGGCCTCCAATCTGTGAATCCCCTTCTCCTTCTTCAATTCCCCACAGGGGGCGCCACGCTCGCCTCGTGCGTGCACCGGGAAAAGACCACCCAGGATGATGTCGCCATCCAGTCGTACAGAATGGGCATATTCAGGGGCAGGGAGCGTCAGGGGATCGGCGCGCTGGCCGACAGAACTGGTCAGCGCCGTCAGCAAAAGAAAACCACCATACCATGCTAAGGCCCTCACCATGGCGGCATAAGGCTATGGGTGGAACCAAAAGAGCAAGGAGCGATGGGATAGCAGTATGTCGTACAGTTAATATGGGGGGAAGCCGGTTGGAAGCATTGAGCGAAGCAGGTCATCAGTGCTCTTCACTGGAGCCACCGTGTACCAAATGCTGGAATCCGATAAGAACATTGGATTTGTAGGGTCGGGATTTTGGAGGCCAAAGGTAAAAAGGTGCTCTATGAACAAGGATGGTGGAATATAAGTAATCACATAGTTGCAGGCTCCTCAATTACAGAGGTCACAGCCCATTTGAATCCTGTGTGAGAGGGAACAGCAGAGGAATATGCTTTCATAAGCAAAGAACAGGCACATTATTTATTAGAACACACACGTGCAGCACAGCGAGGCACCTCTATAGTGTGAAAAAAAGTGACACGGCCCATATGTTTATTTGCTGAAATAAATCAGACAATTTGCATTTAAAGCATGCATGCGTTTCTGCAGGAATATGCATATTACAATTTTTGAAAATGTGATCAAATGTCATCTTAGGCAGGGATGGACACATGCACATGCACGCGCAAATGCTTTGTTGCCATTCAATCCCTCCCTAAACCATAGACGCCTCTAATGAATACTTGTATAGATCGCCTCTCTATCAGCGCTGCCTGGAATCAATTGAATCAATAGAGTCCGGGGTATAAGACACAATAAGAAAATTGACAAAACAGAGTTTAAAGCAGATCTTTTCAGTCATTTTAAATGGATTCCTTGAATTAAATGAATAAGCACATTTACAGTACTGTATTATTATTATTCACACCTGCAACTGTACACTAAAGCAAATGCGATTTTGTTGCTTTATTATGCTTGACAAATGTGAACTGAAAAAAGTCAAAGCAAACGAACAGTCAGGGATGTTGCATAAGAACTCATCAAAACGCATCAGTGCACAGATTGTGGTCGGTGTCCCTTTCTTGGGATGAAGAAATAGCTTTGCACACATTGTTCACGTCACTGCTGTTATTGTATGAAACTTTTCAACATTTTGACTGACAGAAAGGCGCCAAACATGTTCTTCATAGGCTACTCGTGCAATATCTATAAAATGCATCATTTATAAAACAGAAGCATCAGCTAGAAACATTTAAAACTACAGTGCCTCTCAAACTGCATAGCAACAATTAAACAACCACAAAAACATTTTATAGAATAATGCGTCGTAGGTGAAAAGAGATGAAAATAACAAGATAAACGCTGGCATACCTGCAGGTGGCTGCGCTCCTGTCTCTTTTGCCGCTCGCTCGTGCGCTGATCGCTTGATGCTGCTGGGAGGGACGGCGCGCGAGAGGGACCCGGAGCTCACGAGTATCGCGCAAATACTCCCACTCTGTCATGATTGGGCAATTTGGACGCTTTCTTCATCCTGAACCGAATCGAGTCAAACTGGAGTTTATCAATTGCAAATAACGAGTTCATTTATTAAAAGACATGTTGACAGAATTACATCAACTTAGCATTTCTCATTTGAAATGAGTCCACGTGCGGGGCTTTGAATTTGTGTCAGTGGCAAATCTACATAAGCGTTGTTACTGGAATAAGCACAACGGCATGCAGAAAGATCAGTGGTGCTTTGACAACTGCACGTTTGCGTGAAGATGTCAGACGGTTTCAACGGGCACCGGTCTGATTATTCAATTGCGCCATCTAGTGTGCGCAAGGTGCAGCTACATCTTTAAATCAAGCTGTGGAACACCGTGTAGGTCAGCTTACATATAAACATTTAATAATCTTTTTTTTTTAGTTTTTTTATTGTTACTGTATTCCTAGAGTCTTTTTCAAACAGTATCTCACGTAAACCTAATGTAAACATCAAAAGAATTTGCTATCTTTAGCAACCTACCGCGGCGTTTTGAGCAGAAACCGAAGTCGCATCCACACTCAAAAGAGTTTTAAACTTTCAAGTCTAAACCAAATATGTTTTTAAACCAATGTCACGTCCGAACCGAGAGTGTTTTCAAATGACTCGCTATGTTTAGGAACAAACGCAAGAAACTTTGGTTTTCTCTTAAACTCAGGCGGTGTCTCGGTCAGCTCCCTTGTTCAGTAGTCAGGGCACTGACCAGGGAGTCGGCCATTTTAAGGGCTGTCTCATTCGCAAAAATCCTTCCAGTGCTCTAAAACGTTCGACCCCTAAAAATTCCCACAATGCACCGCAAAACACCAGGGAGCATCGACGCTTCCTATGTTCCCTCACCGTTAATGGACATCCCGTGACAAACTTTGAAGACGTTTAACCTTAATCGTAGGAGCCAACTTTATGAACTTCATGAAACGCGATGTAACTTTTGAAAAGACAAACGCTATTTTATGTTATGTATAAACAAACGTTTGCTAGACAGGCAGGCAACACAACAGTTAAATTAATAGAATAATGAAAGTGTTTCTCATAAGTACTTCAACCAGTATTTTAAAAATTATTGGATTGGACATTGAAGCGCTTTCCTAACGGGATAGCCTATATGGCCCTAAGAAGGGCCCTTCTGGAAGGGGACACCACATAAAACGTTGCTCCAAATAAAGAGAAAATTACGTTGTTTTTATTCCTCCTTTTTCCAAGTGAATTTTAAACGCACACATTAAGAGATATAATTGCGTTTTTCCCTCTAGAGTTTACACATCAAGGGCTTTACTCTTCAAAGGGAGTAGGGCATAGGGATGATCACTTCTGAATGGAATGCACCAGTCTATTTCTATTTGATGAAGCTTTTTGTGTGCTTCATTTATGAGACACTGGAAACAAAAAATAACTCTATACGCATATGCCACACAGGGAAATATATACAGCTCGAGCTTTAGTTCTGAAACGTAAAGCTCTCACTCAAAAGGTATAGTTTTAAGTGTAAGATAAATACACAAAAGAAAAACGTACGTACTCAGCTTTTTAATTATTTTTATTTGACCAAAATATCCTACTGCAAGCAAGGATTTTGCAAATAAAAAGGAGTGCAGTACCCCGGCAGAATAAATCTAGGTTTTGGCATTTAAAAAAAAGCCCTATGGCATTCACAAACTAAGGGTTGAAAGCATTCAGCATGCACTCCAACTAAACAAAATGGTACTTGAAATTAACTTGCTTAAATGCCAGTTACATCATTATAACTATTTGAAAGCAACAATGGAAGCAAATAAAACTTCAAAATAATTTTCTTAATAACTGTAGTTATTAGTAGGCTATAGCAAACTAAACAAAGTCAACAGCATTCTATTTCTTTTCAGTCATATGCAACCTTTAGTTAGACTAACACAAAGTTTTAGCTGTTTAAACAAATCTTACTTCTTAAGAAAGACACATCCTGAGCAGCTTAATGTTTAGGCTTTGACTTAAAGGGCAGAAGAAATATGAGAGTACATTTCTAATGAATTAGCAGCATTTCAATCCATATAGTTGATTAGAGAGGTGATCGCGCGTCAACAAAACATGAAGCACTTACATTTATTTATCTACTTATGGTTATTTAACATTAGTTAGACATGCTGTACATTTCAAAGAAGTTATAGTCACCTCCGCCTCTTTTATGAAACATTCTTTTTGTGTTTAAGACTGTCGGAGGGATTACAAAAAAACAGTGTATAATCCGAGTACAAACAAATTCATTCTAAAAGTTGATCAAACACGTCGTCAACACCAATACTAGACTAAATGAAAGAAACTGATATTGAACCTCGAATAAGATACATTTCTTTTTGGATGGTGGATAACATAACTTTTGTAACAGCGCCCTCCAGAGTAGAAAGCTGGAAACGCAATTTTTGGTGCAGTTCATGCTAGATTCATACTCGAGTTATCCTCGGCTTTCTACTCCCAAGCTTGTCCATATCACATCCTCTTCTTCCACAAGGAGATAAACCCATCCATGGAAACCAGTGCAAATGTGCTACGTGTTCAGAGAAAAAAAACAGTCTAAAGGGAAAAAAGAAAAGATGTCAAAACAGGAGCGATACTATGAAAATGCAGCATTTATATGTACTTTTAAAGGTATTAGGATTCACTTAAAAATGAAAAATATATTTAACGACTCTCATGTCATCTCATTTTACATCTGTGAAACACAAATTACTTTTAGCACAATATTGAAATGCATAAAGTGCTATAAATATCCAAAAAGGACAAATAAGCAACATAAAGGACTTTTGCACTAGTTTGTTGCACAGGTCTTCTAAAGCCACATAATAGCTTTGTGTGAGGAAATGAAATTTAAGTTGTTTCAGTTCTCTAAAGCTATACTGGAACTTCTGCACATTCAAAGAATCACAATCACATGTGACGGTATGGTTTTTTCACATCAGGTAATTAATACTTTTATCCTGGTATACAGTAATAAGTTGCGTTTAATAGTCAAATATATTCACTCTTGTCTACAGCAACACTTTCATATGCAACTGATGCCATGTAGCTTTTCAGTATCAGATTGCATTGAAATACATCTGCGTGCTTAAAAAGCTATACTTTTTACATTCTTCTCATCATAGGTTTTGTTTGTTCTCCCTGGTCAGAGCATTCATACTCTTAAAGAAAATAACCTGCTGTGATTTCATATGTTATGTTGAATTATTTGCGCTATTTTAAATTGGCTACTGTAACAATATTGTGCAAATGAATTATCACTATAAACTGTAATATCACAAAAAAACGGTAAAAATATTAAAGTTCACTACATCTTTAATTATTAGAGAGGGAGGAAATAATGGGGAATCCCTGTCAGCCATGATGTGAATAGACTAAAGCTCTTTATTCAATTTCAGTGACGTTGTCTGAGCATGTACAGTTATCAGAAAAATAAGCCCAGCCAGGCAACAATGACTGAAATAACAAAAATAGTAATTTAAAGCATATATAGCATTCATTATTTCAAACCACCGAATAATAAAAAAAATCTGACTAAAGTTTTACATTTTCCAAAACAGCATGCTAGCTTCCCATGGGTGGTGGAGAGATACAGTCACTAGGGTGTTAATTGTATAGTATGCTGCTATAGTATAGAACTATAGACCGAGAAATATATAGATATTTCATCGGACACACACGCCGGCTCCCAGTTAACTTCCGGTTTGTGTTTGGCTAGTGTCTAATAAGATAACTATTTTAATTTATGTTAATATTCATTTGTATTATTGTTTTACTGTATAATAATTGTATTAAATAAACTATTTGTTGAATTTTGTTGTATGTTCATATTATTAAATAAACTATTTGTTGAATGGGTCCTGTAGTTGGGTTGCATTTAAACAAACCGTGTGGTACATTGACATCTAGCGTGTTACACAGTGTTATTTACAAGTTTCTGTACTTATAAGTTATTATACAACTTTTTATTGTTCTAGGTAGAACTTGCTTAAACGTGGGGTAACAAGCTATTTCATGCATTCTTTACACTGTTAAACACCCAAGCCCCCCCCCACCCCCGCACGGCTCCAGCAGCTCCTCTTTTTCCAGAAATAATCGTACAGCTGTCTAAACTAAATACTCTTCGAAGATGCTAAGTATGCAGTACTACTGTATAGGTACTCATCATTACCTCATCTTTTATTTTGATTCGTCATTCCAAACCTGTGTGCCTTTCTTGTGCAGAACACAAAAGATATTTGAAGAACGTTGGTAACCAAACAACGTTGGCCCCCATTGACTTCTATTGTATGGATACAAAACCACCAAAACATTTCTCAAAATATCATCTTTTGAGTTTCACATAAGAAAGAGTTATATACAGATTTGGAACGACAAGATGTCAGAATGAAGATGTTAAAGATCTCAGAAGGCTTGCATAACGTTTACGATAATAAATCCAAACCTACTAAATAAGGGCCTTTGATCGAGTGCTTCTTCCTTGTAGTTTGTTCCCACTTGTGATGGCAGTCTTATGCCTTCGTCTGTGTGTCTCAAGGTAGACCTTTTTGGCGAACGCGCGGCCACACATATCGCATGCGTGGAGGGAAAAGGTTTTCGTCACCCTGACCTCCGTGCAAGACTCCTGGCTTCTAGTGATGGGCGGCCCCTTCATAACATTATGACTCCGAGTCACATGCGGGTTCTTGGACACCTGAAGGTTATTTTCTTGCCTGTATGTGTTTGGGGTAAGCGGAGAGTCTTGTTTGCCCGTGTTCAGCGATGTGAGAGTAGAATTCTTTCGTGTGTTGGGTGACGTTGGGGATTCTTGTTTTTTTGGTTTGGGAGGATCTTGTTGATTAATGTCTGGGGATGCCGGTGGGTCTTGCTCATCGCTGTCGGTATATCTCCCCTCTTCTTTTGAATTAGTGTTCTTGTTGCTGCTTAAAATGGCGTCGGCTGGCTTCTTCACCGCATGGTTCTCCAAAGCAGGCATGACCTTAGCCAGATACCGCGACGACTTCTTGTGTACCACCGTAATGTGGCGGATGACGTCGCGCTTCCGCCGCGACTCGTATCGACAGATGGGGCAGCGGTAGAACTTGATGTAGATGCTGTCCGTTCCGTCCGTGTGCAGCTCAGCGATGTGCTTGCTCAGATTCTGACCGGTACTGAACTGACGTTTGCACAACCAGCAGTAGATCCGTCTGAAGTCGAAACTCACGCCGTTGTTACTGTTCTCCTCGGTAGACTTCACCATTTTGCCGTGAGCACCATCCTTATTTTTGTATTTTTTGTTGTGCTTTGTTTTGGCCTTCTGTTTGGATAGGCTGCGGTTGGCGGTAGAACCGTTCGCAAGGGTGTGTATCTTATGGACGATCCGCATGTGCCTCCTGAGCATCACCTGCGAGCTGTACTTCCTCTTGCACAGCTTGCAGCGGCAGTTTGTCAGGTTGTTCTGTGCCTGCGCCTGTTCCTGCTTCAGAGGACGGCTCGGGGGCTTCGTTGCGGGAAGACTGAGTGAAAGAGGCTGGCCAGGTCTCGTGGCGATTTCCGGCGTGATGCTATCCCGCCTTAAACCGCGATGGACCTCGTCGAAGTGCCGACGGACGTTGGCCTTGGTGGCGAAGGACTTTTTGCACACAGGGCAGCTCTTCCCAGGAGATGGAGTAGGTTCAACAACCAAACACTTGTCTTTTACCACTGACAGCAGGCTGATGGGAACCGTGCGTGTTTCAGTGAACTTGCGCAACTCCTCCAGCCTCTGCCAATGCACTTTACGGCAATGACGGCGGATGCTGCGTCTGGAGTTGAAGTCTTTCCCGCAAAGGCAGCAAGAGATTCTCATCTCTTTCACTTCAGAGGTGGCGCTCTCTTCTTCCTCATCCTCCGCTTCGGGCTGTTCGGTCTTTTCTGGCTCTTCGGAGCTTGGGCCTTCTTTAGCGGGCGGTTCTTCAGGTTCGTTTTGGATCTCCTCTTCAATGTCTGACTGCTGGACCTTTTTGGGTGCCAAAATAGATTTGCGCCGATTCTTCTTCACAGGCAGTGAGTTCTCGGCATTGGTGGCGATGGTTGGGGTTTCGGGTGCGTCCTGGTCCTCGACTGGTGGCACGTGCTGAAACACCGCATTGGGGTTGGTCTCAATGGTCTCAAGCTGAATGATATTCTCCTCGCTGTCTTTCTGAGGATAGATAACTTGAAGAAGTTCTTTGATGGCCTGGCTCTGCCCGCCTTCTGAGGGATCTGCAGGAAGTAATGTGATCACCCAATGTTATACTGTTGTATTCCAGATGGAATACATAAATTGTGTTACGGTGACATCAACATAACATAGAGCAGAAAAAAGCATGTAAATAGTTAAAATACACGGATGCATTTAAACAACATATTTTTGAGTACGTGCAATGCCTGGGAATCGAACCCATGACCTTGCCGTTGCAAGCTGAGGTACGAGAAGTCATGTACATACCATCTGACTGAGGTTGCCGTGAAAAGCAGTAAAACTCCTTGTGTGTGACCAGATTTGGTAGGCCACGGAAAAGACTTCGACAGCGTTTGCACTCAAATATGGTGTCAACTTCCTTCAACAACATATGCTTGAGTTGAGCTGTACCTGTACACATCAAAGCAAACAGTTCTCAGGAAATGAGACCACAAGTATGTTTGGATATACAGAAGTATGAAAGTGTCGGTTTATGGGGGTCAAACGATCCTGTGTTGCCCCACCCACATGATAGGTTTGATAGGTTACAACTTTGTTGTTTTCAATAAGGATAAACAAATAAAATAAAGCAGATTCACTGAATGATGCAAGTTCAGGGTTTGAGATACCTGAGCGAAAACACTCAATGATTTGATGAATGCCTGACTTGGAGGTCTGGAGCTGTTGTTGAAGCAGTGGTGGATCTCCGGGCTCGATCAAATGCTCTAAAATACAAACAAAAGATGACAATAGACTTTTGCATTCTTCTGTGTAAGTTCATTCAACTATATGGATGTGGGGACAGAAAATGCTTAAACCGGAGCTCGGTTTAAGCACCGGAGCTCCGGAGCTCGGAGCGTGACAAAGTATACATGGTAGTTGGTTTTTAAACCAAGTGCACTTCATTTCTGGCACAAGGAGGACAAGCCCTCTTTTTAAACCAAAATGTAAAATCACAATTAAAACCTGGATCCAGGCTTTCACTGACCTTACATTTGTGTCACTAATTCCACACATATATTTACACCACAAGTGTGTATTGAGTGGCAATAATAGCAGACATGAATTTAATGCCTTGAACTGTATTTGAAGTAAAACTCGACATACAGAAAAAAATGGATTCTTTTAAGAAATACAAAGAAAGAAAAAAATATTCAATTATTTGTTAAAAATTCACCTTATTTTTGAACGCGAAAGTAAACTTCCTTTTTATTAGCCACCCGATGGAAAACAATGGAAGTGGTGTTGCGGGAGGATGCTCAAAACACCATTAAAATACCTCTGGTGAATATTTTTCACACCCGCGATAGTAGCCTGATATATCATATGAAGATATATTCAATTATTTTGTAACTTGTTACTTGATGGGTTTTCGATGCGCAGCTATAAAAGCACAGAGACGTAACTTTACCAGTACATGCACAATGGGAAAGAGTTTGGTTCCAAAATTTTTTTTAAATCATGTTTTGTATTTTGTTATCATGTTTTTATTGTGTTTCATTGTGTTAGTTAGCTGTTTTTTTTAGTTATTATGGCTTAAATCAAAACAAACCAACTGCAGTTACTTTGAGGTATCTCATTTTAGAACCAAACTCTTCATTTGTACATGTCAGACCACAAATTTGTGTTTTTAAAAGCAGATGTGAATCCCAGTCAAAGTGGAGCAAACATTCCTGGATCCTTACAACTAATAACGGAAGAATGGAGACGGCTGGTTGCTCTTGTATCGCAGGTCTCCACCGAGTTGCAGCATCCATCACAACTTTCTAAAAACATACTAACCAATAACTGTCTGTTTTCATGTCTATTCAATAAAAATTATTTCATGTTGTTCATTCTCTCCCTTGCTTACTTCAGCTTTAATCCTCCTAGTAGCATGGCCTGGCAAACTACTGTTTAGCGTGTTGACAAAATGTTAAATATGCTTTGGATAAAAGCGTCTGCTAAATTATTGAAAGTGTAATGTAATGACAGGGCAAGTCCTGTAACTGTTAGTCATGCAGCTGCGATCCTCTGGCAGGTAGGTTTGCTGCTAAATACATATAAAAATGCTGACAGCTAAGTTTTAACTGCTGCTAATATTATTTGCATACTGTTTATTTAGTTGTGCTAAATATGTTTTGTTTATATGTAATCTATAGAGCAGAATCTTTTTCTACATTTAGTGTCACTCTCGCCATAAATGCCTGCCTTTGAACGATGTTTATTAGTTATTGCAGTCAAGAAGGTGAATTGTCCAGGAGAAAGGGCATCCAGTTTGCTAAAATAATGAATAATGGATGCAGATCATAAGGTGCGCGACATCCAGATTCCGCTCTGGGGCGAGGATTATGGTCAAAACAAATGTTTTGTAGACATTTTTTGCGTTTTGTACCGGCTATTATGGGAACCTCCATTAACTGTGTACCTTTGTGTTCCATAAAAAATATTAACTAGCCAGTCAAAACATCACATTCGTCTCACTCGCAATACAACAGCCATTAGCTAGTGGCTCACCGGAAGTCTAAACACAAACAGCACAAAGATGGTGGCGCCCACATTTACGCCGAAAATAAGGTGAATATAAATGAAGCCACCGGAAGTGATCGCGTCGCCATCTTGGTATGCCCAAGTGACAGAAAGCGCCATTGACTTAGTCAATTTGACGATCTAAAACAACCCTTTTCTCAGCTTATTTGGCTAACGTTAAGTTTTTAGTTCACGTGTGTTTAAATTCATTGTTACTTCTGATGTTTTTACCAACGTTTATGTCAATTTTGGGCAGAATAGCAACGTATAGAAATCAAAGTATCTAGTGTCGTCTTTACACAGGCGAGTTAAGGCGTCTCTGTGGCGGATTAAATTTCTTTGTAAAGACGGAATGCCGCATGAAAGCCGATCTAAAATATGCCGGCTCTGACCCGCCTCAGACCCTAGTATCAATGCGTCTCTGATGCGTCTCAGGATTAGTGTAAATGAAGGTGCATTAAAGCCGCTCTAAACTACGTCACTGTCATGTCAGCAGAAAGCGAGAGAGGGAAGATGAAGCCAAAAACACACAGCGACATTTGTTATAGGCTATTAATAACAACGCAGATTTTTTAAATAATTCAAACATACATTTTTCGTTTCATTTCTTCATAAAATGATTTAAATGTTTGGAGTATTTTTGTTTGTGCTGTGGCTGTTTACTCAGACAGGCTGTGGAACAGTTTGAATGCATGATATAAATTTTGAGACTGTTTTCAGCCATTGAAATAGTTTAATTAGTTTTTTGTGGCCAATAACATTCATTTCGTTTCGTTTCTTTTTAAAGTTAATTTAGAAAAATGTTTGGAGTATGATCGTTTGTGATGGTGTGTGCGCGGAATGCAGATTTTTTTATTTGAACTCATGACATGAAATATTATTTAAATTCCTCCTTTAGCTCCTCTCCTTCTTAAGGAAAAAACCTTCCGATACGTGGAACATGATCACATGCAGACCTGTTTGTCGGACATTATGCAGTGCTGCATACCGCAGGGGTTATTTAAATAGGCTAGCTCTCGTGTTACTTAAGCGGATGGGTCTGCGCAACACGCGCATGAAGTCGAACACATAATTAATCACAAACTTAACATTACTCTATATTGTGATGAGAGAGTGTGTGCTTTTCTTACCGTTTACCTCAAAACAGTCGCATCATAATAATGTAAGTGTGCTTCGGTCCAGATCGTAAAGTGAGGACAGTATGAGTGGAGACAGTAGCGCTTGTGCACAGATGCCCGGCCCTATGGAGCGTAAATGATTTGGGTCTCATCGGGCTAGGATTGAAATGCAATACGACAAATATAACGACAAATGATTTTGTCGACAAATGATTTTGTCGTTAGCCTATATATCCAAAAGCATCTAATTGAGGACAATATTTCATACACGACAACGATCTGGTAACATTTACTGTAACACCGGAACTGTTCATTTACCTGGTCGACAGTGACTTTCTGGGGCTCTCACTAAATCCTTGGTGTTTCGAGTCAGATCCGTGGGCGTGGCTTGTTGGATTTGACTAAATCCTTGGTGTTTCAAGTCTTACGAAACCTTTACCCTAACCCACACCCTAACTCTAAACTTGCTGTAACCATCTAAACTACCTATGATTGTTAAAATCACCAAAAAAAACACTGTTGCGTGATGACGTCAGACTCGAAACACCAAAGATTTAGTGAGAGCCGACTTTCTGGCTCTTTAAAACAACTTTTGGCGTCTTTCAATATGCGGTTCATTTGGCGTCTTTCAATTCATTTAAAATGTTGCATTTATAGCTAATATTGTTTTTATCCTAAAGTATGCATTGTTATTATTAGTGTTAGTATTTTTTTTTTTAGAGTTTATATCGTTTAATTTAAGGCATTATTTTATAGCATATTGTTAGAACAGTGCTTTTGTGGTTATGTTCAGCATTATTTTGCATAATTTTAATTCCTGTGTAAATGCATTTATGCCGCTTTAGAGCCGCATTAACGGTCTGTGTAAATACACATTTATGCCGCTTCAGATTCGGTTTCTGTGCCGCCTTTGCTGTGTAAAGAGGCCATAGGTGAGTGTGTATTGCACACTGTTGTAATGGCACATGTGTAAATGTTTAGAAATAAAGCTTCATGACTTAAAGAACATGCCTGTATTTATTTAGATTTCAGAATAAGCACATTTGTCATATGTTGAGGTGTTTTGTTGGTCTGCTGATCTGATATGTACGCTACTGTAATAAAAATGAACGCAACTCACTCTATATCTAATAAGACGAGAAAATTCCCGGCTTTAAATAATCAACCATTTACATGCTTTAAGATATTTGCGTTGTAAGAATGTACTGTGAGACTTTAGATATAGACTGGTAAGTAACTGTTTTATCATTAATATGTGATAACTCCCTATTCATTTAATCGAACGTTTGGGCATACCAACATGGTGGCGCGGTAGCTCAAGTATAATGACGTCATGAGCAATCCAGTCATTTATATAGATCAGTGGTGTAAACTGAGTGAAAAACACTGAAGTTGCATCTTTGACATTTGAAAACTGCCGTTTGTTCATTTACCTGGAGAAGACGTTTCCACCCCTATTCAAATCTTTGTTACATCCAACATGAAATAATGAAAACTAAAAGGTAAACTGTGTAATTTACAAAATAGAATATTGTTTGCATCAAATGCCCATCCTCTTTCCTCCAGCTGTTGTGCCTGTCTTTATTAATGATCATAAATTACCATAAGAACAAACAACTCCAGGTCACTGAAATTAGCAGCGCTGTAGGACACAAATTACAGCATGCTGCGCTAGTAATCTTATTCCAGTGCTGGAAATTATGCAAAAATGTGACACGTTGGAATGAGATTGTCCTACATTTAACAACCAAGACATCACAGTTAAATTGAACTGCACTGACAGATCCTTGAAATAAATTTTGTTTGATGTTATGCAATGTAAGCAGGTTGGAAAGTAGCTGTGTCCAAAACCTAGTGGTCTCCTTGTCAGCCTACTGCCCACACAGGCAGCTGCCTTCTAAGGGAACTCATAAGTGACAAATTAGAAATGTTCTACAGAATAAAGACACCAACTTTTCTACTCTCCAGGAGCCGAGACAATTGCAACTGATGACACCAACCTAAAAATATTGTGTGGGCAATTCCATGCAAATGTCAACCTTAAGATGAAAAAATCTGTTTTTAACACAAGTTTTCACCATGCTGATTGCTGATAGGTCAGATGCCAATATTTGGTGGTTTAAATAACCATGTGAAGTCTCAAAGTTTTTAAAGCATTTTTTGCTGAATATTGTAAATCGTCACATCCATAGCATTCCTTATTCATCGTAAATGGGCACATGAAAATTAAAATATAATATACTTTAACTATTTTATGTTCTACGAAGAGCCATTCATTCTCCATTTGTTGGGTATTGCTTCTGGTTTACACATTTTCAATTCACAGAAATTCTAAAAAGTATGTTGTCTCTCAAAAACGTGCATCCCTTTTGTCACATCCATAATTTCCATTAATTTAAATGAATAAAAAATCTCTTGAATTGACATGATTTTTTCTCTCTTTTAAAATAGAAAACTTGTGTATAGACTGATATTTTTCTGATTGTCTGGACTCTATCGTCACGGGTTTAGTAAATATAAACAGATTATTCAATATACTGGTTTTGACTGAAAATGTCGCATCCATAGCCCTGGAATTGCCCGTGTCCAATGATCAATTTTTAACCCAACTGATATATTTCTATAGATACTTCACTGTATTCAATGCAACACAAATATGTAAGTTAAATAGTGAATTGTAAGTAAAATTGTAAAATGTTGACTATATAGTCCACTCACCCGATTTTGGAAGACAGCAAGTGATTCAACACAAACATTTCCAATAGGAGATAACACACCAAGAGGTGTAATCTGTACATTAAAATAACAGGTACGTCTGGACCCATATTATTTTCAAGTACCGAATTCCTACCTGGATTATTTCCACAAGGCTCTTGAAGGGTTTGTGTTGTTTGGGAACTGCAGAGCTGGAGTGTCTCCGTCTGACACCTTTTGTCATTGGTCAGGTTTTCCTGATCTTCAGTGTAACAAGCCTCCATCTCTGCTAGGTCTTAACAAACCTGGTAGATAAATCCAAAAGTGAATCAGTGGAGAAAACAAAACGCTTCTAGTCGTTAAACATGCATAATTCAACCTATACATTTTATCACCATGTGCATTTTATCACTTTGGTAATGCAGCTCTTTAACATTAAATACATAATTTTTTCCTAAATGCAAAACAGACCTTTACATATGAAACCTAGGTGCATAAACACTTGTTTTTAATAAGACAACACAACTGTAGCTTATGTGGATATTTTCAAAGATAAACAGATGCCGTGATTATTGTGATGATGCTAATTTTTCACTGCACCGTTTTACCAAGGAAATTGTTTATTGTTTACTTTCAATAAACGTCAATGTGAGGCGCAATGTCTCGGCCCTCAAAAGGACAAGAAATATGAATTATGTAAATGTTTGTAATGCATCAAAGAAGCATCATAATTGCCCAGAAGTTATGAGGAGAAAATGTGTAATGACAGCTCATCCTTGATCACACAGTTTTTAATACTAATGCACTGACTGGTCTTTTGAATTAATTTTAAAAGCCACCACATAGATGGGAGAATTAACAATATATATCCAAATCAATATTTTTACTATACATTTTTTGTAGCCATATCTTTTTACAAAGTAACAAGAAACAAAACTGTGTTCAAATAAAATTACATACCGTAGTATATACATTAAGTGGGATTAGACCAGTCCAGATGCCAAGCTTGGATATACAAACACGGGACATCTTTCTATAATCTTCTATAGGTTAATATGTATATACACGTTACTTTTTAGCAGCTGAATAATGCTTTTTATGCAGTTACTTAAATGAATATAGCCAACTATACAATTAAATGTTATTTATTTATTTTTAATGCCATATTAGCACTTAAGACTATAGCAAACTCAATCATGGTATCACAACTTGACACCATAACGCCAACAAACAAAGATCATTATAGCCTACGCAATAGGCTACCTCAGCAACGCTTATAAAAATAAATAAAAAATAACAGTGAAAAATAAATAACATAAAATTTATTTCATTTTAATACTTGATAAAAAAAGTCTAAATATGTATTTAAATGAATATGAACTGCATTACAAAAATAATACAAGAATTATACAACTGAAATAAATTCATTGTTAAATAAATGTTTTATAATGTGATTTTTCGAAATAAATCTGACTTTTCTTAAATCTGAATCTTAAGTGACCAATAAAAGCAATTTCTGCATTCATTCAACTTGAAAACAACTTTACGGTAACAAATGCAGTCAGTAAATCTGAAGCAACTATGATAACCATGATAGTTTTTTGTAACTGTGTAGCTATTCAGTGCGCTTTGATTGTTTTGTTATAAGATTAGTATTGAAGTGAAATGCTCATATTAGCCTAAATGAGGCTATAATGACATCCAGTGTTATACTGTTTAATATACACCTGACCGCACCATTAGCCTACTATCCTGCCCAAACGTTAGCGAGACAGGAAGTACCAGACTGTGTACCGGAGAGCACGTGTCGTACCCAACTGCACTAATGAACATCACCGCTTTAATGTATCACACTCATGCTTCACGATTCCCTCGTTCGTTTAATGGCAGACAAATGTGTTTTATACAATTCATATTACGAGAGGCAAATCAATACGTCGCATGCACAGCTATATCTGCGCGTGTACCTTGTGCATTCATCGGGGAGCAAACAGCCTACTTTAAAAACTTCATTTCAGATGGCTTGAAATAACCAATACAACTATCGCCCGACGATTCGACGTAAATACTTTAGAATAAGTTGCAATTCGCCTCGAATTCATTGTTAACTATGCAACCCGTGCACGTCTTAAAATGACCATCAGCACCAAAAAGCATCTGAGGCACTTTGGCCACGTGACCGGAAAAAAATAATCATTTAAACTGATAGGCACACGATCTGTCCCAGTCCCTTCTGATGCTGGTAAACACGTCAAAGTCGTTATTATTACAACAGCATGATTGAAATAAATAACCTAAAGATTTGCTCATCTGGTTGTTTACAAAAGCGTGCTCGCGTTTGTCCATCAACACACGTGAAACAAAAACACATTTTTTATCACACATCTGACAAACAGAATAATTCTGACGTTCACGCAGGGATACGGAATCAAGCGATATATACACACCAAACTTATAAAAGTTTCTTTGCAAACTTAAATTTGAGGCGTCCCATGGAAGTTCCCATCAAAACATCTCAAGTGGGTGCAAACGGCGGGCCAGATTTGGGTGAACAATGCAAAAGTTGACACAAAAGTTTAGCATAGACAGTCTGTAAACCAAGAAAGACAAGTCCCAGTGAAATTCACGATGACGAAGAGAGACGTGTTATGATCGCTTCAAACACGTCTGCGCCACCGCTTATGATGGAAGATTGTGGATGCATGTGTTCGGGAACGCACGAAGCCATTGCCAGGATGAGCATCACCAAATCCACAGTGTCTTACAAGATACATCTAACCGCTAAAATGAGACTGTGGCACAAATATCCCTAAGATCACATAAGAAACACCGTGTTCTTTATTATTCGTGAGTAGTTTTGTTGTTCGATTCGCTTGAAAACCTGTTGGAAAGGGCAGGGTTCTTCGTTCGCGTTCTCCCCTATGCGCAATTCCGAGACGTCGTGGCGCATACACAGTTCATTTGGCCAAACTGTTTCAAAATGTAAACTCAGGTTATATCAGCGATGTGTCGCCAGGTTTTTTCAGTTATTCAGCCTATTTAGCGGTTTTTTCGCGAAGCAATTTGCATCGCGCCATTATTCTGTAAATCTCTTTTACACGGTTACATTGTCAGGCCAAATCTCCTCTATTGCGGACCACAATGGGCCAGATTAACTTGATGGAGAAGGAGAGCCCATGGGTAGAATGGAGCTTTGAAACGGCATAAGAAGCCCACGCTCACGGACCGATGCTTACCAGGGAGCGAGTGCGGCGTAAAGGCGGGCTGACGCGAGAGGCTGATACAAAAGACGACGTTGCCAGTAACTTGCACTGCTTTCCGAACATATAACCAACGAAATACATACCCGCGTCCGCACACAGTGTAACACTAACACTCTCAAGAGGATTTGCGCGATTACAGGGCACGTCCAAATGATAAAGTGCTGCGCTTTGCGGCGCCGTGCCATCTTCCCGAAGCTGCTTTGGCGCACAGGTCTGGTGACCCTTCCGCCTTTACGCGTCCTCTCCTCTTGTATATTTTGTTACGAAGTGCCAAAATCACTCCCAAGCGGGCCCGCAGACTTGCTCTGTCGATGCGGGTGGTCGGGGTGAGTCCAAATCAACTCTGACTCTAATAAAAGCGCTCGGAACAAGTGCGTTTTCCACGGTTGCACAGCCAGCACGAACGGTGACGCCATTTTCTGAGAACAACCACGCTCGGGCAGGATAGGAAACGACACGGGTCCGCTGCACGATTCCGGGCCCGAGTAGGCAACTCGCGGCACAAAAATAGGCGAGATGTTTTCACAGAGTTCTTACCTTATGGAAAGCAAGGCTCGAAGGGTGAAATTTCGAGTTAAGAGGGTCTGATACGGTCCGGAGGTTGTTTCTCGCGCTGACGCTGCCCTCTCGGAAGCTGCCTTTGTGCACCGTGAGGACCTCTCGGCGGAGAAGCGGCTGTTGCGCAAAGGTGCAATGGATGTTCAAGACCACCAAAATGTGGCACCCGATGTTGTCGCCAGTTTGGCGTGTAACACCAGACCCCCCGCAATACGCACCAGTAACTGTGTAAAATTAACCAACCGTTCGATTAAAACGAAGCCTTTGCGAATCTCCTGATCCAAATCGAAATTTAAACCAACGCAACATTTTCTTTGCGTTGGCACGTAGGCTAAGACAGCTTTTAAACTTGTTAAAATAATTTTCGAAACTTTCCAGAGATCCCCAAATGGCACGACATAAAGCAGCGTAGACGTGTGATTTATATTCGCTTTGCAATTTACGTCTGTTGTGAAGTTTTTGTAGCAAAATCATTTTCAAAGCCACAACCGACCCATTTGACAGTTCGCAATGTAAAAGGCTTCAACCAACATTTAAACGCGTTTAAACATAAACGTATGCTTAATTTCGAGTTTAAACTGGTCAACAAAAGTTATATTATTGGGACATTACAAGTACTTGTTATCTTGCACACACACCAACACGCTGTCACAACTTCCAACTGTTGCCACCACAATTAGCATGTCATTGTTCTTCTCATTGAATTGTTAATGTAAACAGTTTTAACTCCCTTCACCTCTCTACAGCTCCTTCCACTGAGCTGAGCACTTATATAAATGAGAAGATCTCACTTGTTTTTGTTCTTATCTATTTATATTTTACACAGTAAATCCTGAAAAGCACAACATGTTTCGAGCTGTGATGTTAATACAGAGACTTACATTGTTGTTATTGTTTTAATTATTTGTGCAAATAGGGAAAATTGATTAAGCTTTTAAGAAATTTCAATTATATAAATGAATTATGATTTTTTCTGTGGCACAACTTGAGTCGTTAGGATTTATATATATATTTATATTAAAAATACACAATAGCATAAGGCAAAGAAGGTAAATGACAATAAGATTACCCATTCATAATTCCACGCTAGTTCTAGTTAGTCTTCCTAAATGAGAATATTTTCTGTACATTTTGTTCCACTCTATAAATATTCAGTAAGAAGTGTCAAAACTATCCCCAATCCCCCCTAAAGAGATTATCCTTTGATAACATAAAGAGTACCGTGCTGATGCAGGTCTTCAGAGATGCTGTCTGTGATGTATTAAACATTTCAAAGTGGCTCCTGAAATATTTGGACAGTTGAGACAAATTTTTGCTTTGTTGGATGACATCATACCAAGTGTCAACAAATGATGCTAGACTTTTAGAACTGACTCAGACTTGAAATTGACCAATGCCACCACATGTGTAGTACTTGTTGTATTTGTTTGACAACTTTAAAGTATCTGAATACTTTTACATTTTGACAGAATGGAGTGACTTTTTATCTGTTAAAGTCCAGGCTACAAACCAAAATATTTTTAACAATCAAACATTTCCTCTGTTACTGCCCAGCAAATGATTGTACTGCCAAACACACTTTATGTCTGTCATGTTACATTATATGGGGTAAGTTGTCTACCTTAGTCAAATGTAAACAAAACAAAACAGAAAAGCATTTTACATACAGACAACTTACAAAATATTTTTGTAAAGAAATTGTATACAATTACATAAAACATTTTAAACACAATTTAAACTTTACTTCATTATATTTGACCCTTGGTTTAATGTATCCCATTATTGTTTTATTGTGTTGATTTGTTTAACTACTAACTACTACAAATACATTTCTAAGAGTTTTAGTTGGGAGGACAGAATTCACTATTGTACTGCCAACATACACCACAAACCACTGCAAGACAAACAAACAGACAAATTTATGATCTTAAACTTTATAATTGCTGAGATACAGCCCTCATGACATTTTTCCAAGGTTACAGATGTCGCTGGTCTACCCTATCTAATAATTAATAGCAAAAAAATTGTTTATGTGAAATGGTTTGCTTCAAATGTGTTTGTTGTATATATTTTTAATGTAAATGCCTTGTGTTGGGACATTTATATATCGTTGCCTTAAAATTATGAGGTTCTATTTGCATTCTGACCAGTTTTGAAATATTGAGCTTTAAATTTACATACAATTTGATTTTGTAGAACCTTTTTGTTTTCTAAAAAGTCCCATAATGTACACAAAGTGAAGGAAAAACGTCACATGATGTATCTGAGTTGAGAATAACTCATTTTGACAAAAATTTCAGATAGAACCTTATACATTACAGTGGCTTACATTTTGGTCTACAGTGTGTGTTAGTAAAATTTAATATTAACTCTATAAAGCAAATTAAAGGCAAAGTTTGTAACTATCAAGACGATTCTTTAACTGTGTTTTACTGTATGTCAATAAGTATTGACCACCAAAACATTCATTGTATATTGACCGTTTTTCAAGATTAACAACACTGGTACAGAAGCACTTCCTGTTTCAGATTTTTAGTCTTTGGTCAAAGCTTAAAGATGTTTGTTTAACATTTTAATGTGGTCGTAAATGTTCTGTTGGTTGTATTTATTGTAACATTTGTGTAGTGTTAAAAACTGAAACAGGAAGTGCTTCTGTTGTTTACATCTTGCAAAATGGTCTGTTTTTATTGGCAACAATGCATTATTCCTTGAGTTCATGTTACAAACACAGTAATGTTCACACATAGATTTATACTTAATCATATAAAAATGTTTATACTGTAGTTTAAAGGTCCAGTGTGTGATTTTTTGGAGGCTCTATCGATAGAAATGCAATATAATATACATAACTATGTCTCTAGAGGTGTAGACCTTACACAATGAAGCATTGTTTTTATCACCTTAGAATGAGCTATTTCTATCTACATACACCACGGGTCCGCTTGCATATAATTCGCCATGTTCTGTCAGCCGTCGTAGTGTTTCGAACGGGAGGGGTGGAGTGAGCGGTTGGTTGCAATTCACAACCTTGCCACTAGATTTCACTGACTTGAACTTTAAGTTGCAAGTCTGCAATTGTTGGTAGAATTTATACTTGGATCAAGAGCTGGCAACTGCTGTTCATTTTCAACACTTTTAATCTGAGGTCATGGTTATATGACAACATATCCATCAAACTGTAATATTCAGGCTGCAATGAATAATTCAGCTTGATATTTTAATGTGTATGCAAGACCATTAGTCCATGAATTTTAAGGCACATTTGTTAATATTTATTTTATTTATGCAGCGTATTTGTGGTACATTTTTTGTTTTATTTCATTGCTCTTAAAATAATCAGAAATGGATCTCAGAGGATTATTTGTTACCAGGTTAAATATTTACATTTAAACTCAAAGACAAAAGCTCAATAATCTGCATTTCAAATATACTGTACATAAACACATGAGAAAAGAATGTTAAGAATGCCGAAGAGGTATATAATGAGGGGACATCTGTAAACATTTTATTGACATACACATATATAAAAAAGAAAACATAAAATGTGTTCTTCATAAATCATTATGTTACATAAGCACTGTTAAATATGTCTGTTTTTTTTAGTTGTAGATTTGTCCATTGAATATCTATGTCTAGAATGTTGCTGCACTTCTCAGAAGCCCGTCTTTCCTAGACAGAGAATAAAATCAGCCTCGGCAAGTCTTGTACAATAAATAGAAAGAAATTACTCAATTGAAAAAAGGCCCAGGTTTCGTCACTAAAGGTTTTTCTAACCTAAAAGGTTTCTTGCAACCACCAAAAACTGTGTAAACTAAACACCTTCTTCTAAATTCAAAGAACAACTTCTAATTCAGAAGATGAGGAGTTGTTAAAGTAGTGGTTATACTTACGCCTCTCTTCTGAAAGTCTCTTGTGATATTCTGTCCTCACCAGCTCCATCTGGGAACTCATTGAAATTCTTGACACCAAGTGTCTTTAGTGCTATGGAGAAGCAACATAGACTCTATGATTAAAGGGATAGTTCACCCAAAAACTCCAATTTGCTGTTTATTTATTCACCCCCAGGCCATCGGAGATGTAGGTGACATTTTTTATTGAGTAGAACCATAAAGAAGATTGTTTGGTAAATTCGCAGCCCTCTTTGCTTCATATAATGGGAGTCTATGAGGTCCACCTGTCTAAGAGTTCCTAAAGCACATAATTCCAAAAAAGTGGCTCCTGGCGACATGTTGACGTCTTGTCTTCCATACTGTGCAGCCTCTGCACACGTCCCGGGAAAACCTGCAGAAACAGTCACTCAACACTCCCTTTCTGCAGGTGGCGCTAAACGCACCAGACGCTGGTATGCCATCCGCCACCAAATTATACTACAAGAAGAAGATCGCGATCGGGACGTGTGCAGAGGCTGCACAGTATGGCTAATATTATTAAAAATGACGATCAGTTTTATGAAAATATCGAATAATTCGTTTCACAAGACGTCAACATGTCGCCAGGAGCCGCTTTTTTGGAATTATGTGCATTAGAAACTCTTAGACAGGTGGACCCCATAGACTCCCATTACATGAAGCAAAGAGGGCTGCGGATTTACCAAACAATCTTCTTTATGGTTCTACTCAAGAAAAAATGTCACCTACATCTCGGATGGCCTGGGGGTGAGTAAATAAACAGCAAATTGGAATTTTTGGGTGAACTATCCCTTTAACTACTGATATATTTAACAAGCAGAGCCGGGTAACGGATTACATGTAATCTGGATTACGTAATCAGATTCCAAAAATCAAGTACTTGTAATTAGAGTAAACTACATTTTAAAATACTTTTAAATGGATTACATGATTACATATTATTCACAGAATGGCAGTAAGTTGTTTACAGTTCAGTGATTTTTCCCTACATTTTTTCATTTTTTATTTCTTTTTTTTTCAAAATTTTATTCAATATATGTTTGTGATTCTTCAAGTTTTTTCCGGCAGAGAGGGGAGGGGTTTGGAATCGCACAAAGATGCAAAATGGAGCGGCACTTAGCATTTGATGGCTGGATGTATAAACACTAGGGGTGTGACGAGACACTCATCCCACGAAATGAGATTAGACGAGACACAAGATTAAATTTTTATTCAACTGAAAATCACAAAATGCAAAATAGGTGCATTTTGAAAATTTAGATTACATAAATGTAATTTTACTGCTATTTTTATTAATTATAATATTATTTAAAAGTGGCAGGGCATCTTCAATTCTAATTTCACCATCAGACTCCGTCATACTGACATCACGAGACCTTGACAAGAAATCTTGTCACATTTTAATCTTGCGAGATCTTGTCACATAGACACCCTTTCATTTTTAAGGAAACTATTCAGTGTTACTATCAGTAAACACTAACAAGAATTTATGAGTGTCAGTATTTTGTCCGTACTGTACTTCAAAAAGATGTTGAGGCTCTTGTTGGTGATAAAGAATGGAATATTTTTCCTTGTTGTATGTGTAAAAATAGTACAAAATTATCCTGCGTCAATATATGTAGCATCAAATAAGATTTAAGTCAAAAGTAATCTAAATGTAATCCAAAAGTAGTCCAATTACATTCCCAAAAATGTGTAATCTAAGATATTAGTTACTAACTACAAATTTTGTCATGTAATCTATAATCAGTAACTGATTACAATTAATAAGCAATCTACCCAGCTCTGTTAACAAGATACTTGACTTGCCACATAATTTTATGGATGTTCACTAAAAAAGATGCTACTACACTACTCTGGTAGGCTTTTTATTGTTGTACAGACCCTTTTTATCGGACGCGCGTTCGCCTGACCCCCAGTTAACATCCGGATTGTGTTTAGCTAGTGTCTAATAATATAACTATTTTATTTAACTTATGTTAATATTAATGTGTATTATTATTTTACTGTATAATAATTGTATTAAATAAACGATTTGTTTAATTTTGTTTAATGTTCATTTTATTAAATAAACAATTGTTGAATGCATCCTGTAGTTTGGTCAAATTTAAAGAAACCGTATGGTACATTGACATCTAGCAGTTGAGCTTGGTATCGCAGTCTAAATTCAAAATATTGTAGAGACAAGTTTAGCCAAGTAACGGTCTCGGTTTCTTTTGAATGTTTCAGAAATAATATACAGGCACTCTATTGTTTGTGAATGTGTTGCAGAAGTTCAGTTGGGGTCACATAAGTGCGCATGCACAGTAATGTTTGTTTATGTCTACGGCCTATGTTAATTCCAAATTTATGGTGACATATTTATGGCATTGAAAATTTAAAAAATGAATTGGTTAAAGAGTACATAAATAGGGATTTTTAAGGTCCTACTTTGGTTTATGGAGTGTCCAACATGAAGTTTATGTACATAGAAGGTGTAAAAACACTATTATTTCGTAATAATAGCTAGTTACTTTTACTTTACTTCTTGACTGACTCTCAAATTATTCGTTCCGCGATTCATCTGTTTAATCGCCTCCTTTCCGCTAGCCTAGTCTGATGTGATTGGTCAGATGGTTTAGTCTGCTGTGATTGGTCTTCCGCGAATGAGGCTCACCAGCTACAGTGTTTGGGGGAGAAGAGTGAAGTTTTCACGGGCAGTCCTAGCAAAACGTAGGCGGGGACTATATTATGTAGTGACGTAAATCCGCGGACAAGGGAAGACTCGTTTGCGTGATTCAGAGTCGACTCCCTTTTTTCCAAGCCAATAACTTTGTTGTTCATTCACCTTCGGATTTACAATTTGGTAGACTGCTTACTTTCAAACACGACAACATTACCCAATGCATGAAATGTAATTTTCATGATCTCATGTTATGTACTCTTTAACGACTCGAGAACACTGGGTGTAGGGGGTACTGTGGTACAATAGTAAAGTCCCAAACGAACCCCCAATGTGTTATTTTGGCATAAGGTGTAAAAATAGGTTTTAGCAGCAATTTTTCTCATACCAAAGAAAAAAATTATGCAATGGTATTGGTATATTTGATCATTTTCCTCATAATAGGAATGAGGAAAAGGATCAGGAACAAAATACAAAAGACATTAAACACATGTTCAGATTTACCTTCTTTGTATTGAGCATGAGTGATATAACCCTGATGAGAGGGATCCAGGATACCAAACAGAGCGTCTAAGTTGGACTCGTTAAAAAGACACGGACTGTATTCTTGACTGACTTTAGATTCTTTAAGCTTTTCAAGCTGGTCAATCAGAAATTCCCGAGGTCGCTCTGTAAAGCAGAATTTGTGGCATTGGGCGTCAACTGTTTTCTATATTGTGCTGTTTGCCACTATTAAAAGAAGAACAGTATAGTAGTCGTTTGGCAGACACCTTTGGACTTATAAGGACAGCCCCGTTCAAAACAAGCTTAGAAACCGTGACAACAACAAGACGCGCTAAAACTCTCACCTGGTCTGTAGAAAAACAGCATACTAGTTAAATTATCCATCAGGTCAATAATCTTGTGTTTCTCGAGATATTCAGCTGCCTCTTGCTCCCGTTTTGACATCTTGAACAGAGGTTCACTGCCCTCGTGCAAGTGTATCATTGTTGCTATGATACCGCGCCTGCGCAGCGAGGTCATGAAAGTCAGAATTCCAGACACCAAAACCTCTGATCAGAAACTAAACATTTTTTAAGTTTGATTATTTTATCATTTATTTATGGTATATTATGTTTAAATTATGTAAAAGGTAGAAACGTAAACGACAATTTCGCGTAATCTTAACCTGTTGACGAGAACATCCGAACTAATCCTCTTAAACCTCATAATGTCACTGGAAACTGTTGGGAACTGAAGTCAGGCGTGCTATGTGCTCTTGTTCTCTGATTGTTTAACCGACTTTCCAGTATTTGCATTTAATTTACATGAAATCAAAGTGAATCAAATGAAAGTTAATCAAAGCTGGCACAAGAAACTTTTGAAGTGAATTTGTAACCAATATATTAATTACTATTAAAACAACGTATTTATTACCATTTCTAAATCTGACAAAACTGTAGGCCTAATAAGCTATTCTTATATGAATATATTTAACAGCTTTACGAGGCTATGCCAACTTAGGAAACAAACATGTATGTCCGTCATTATTAGTTTTCGAATGGACTGGTACTGTTCACTTACCTGTATATTTAAAAGAGCTAACGATCTGCCAAAACACGTTTTCTGTTGTTTGCGCCCAATGCCTTTCAGAAACTTTTCTGTTTATCATTTGTCTCGTCTAACCACTAGATGGAGCTGTTGCTTCTTGTTTTTATGCCACTGTGTTTCTCAAATAGTACACAGGGAAAATGTGTGTCTGTTTATTATGTGATTATTTTAGACTTTTTTTGGTTTTTTAAGGTTTTTAAGGCTTTATCTTACATATATGTTTGCAATATATAAAATATAGGCTACACATAAAATGAGGGTGTGGGGGAGAAATATTTAGTCTTTATTGACAAAACAACTAGCTAAGGACCAGAATTCACCCTTTAACTAAGAAATAACTATATTAAAGTTAATTCATTAAAAAGAATCCCAACAAATTTCAAGTAAGTTATTATCAAAGAAATAGCATCTTATAAAAACATGAACAAAACAAAAACATTATGTAAGTCTTGAAAGAGTTTCAGTGGTATCATCACATTTTTAATGTGTTTATGTTTTTTCTTTAATAAAGATATCTAAAGATCTGAGCCTGGTTCGTTTTTTTTAACATAAAATCATAAACAGGAATGATACCATGAGAAATTGTCAAAGTAAAAAAAGACAATAAAAGATGATAAACTGTATAATAAGCAACTAATAATATACAAAAGAAAAAGGGTGTCATTTTAGGCAACAATATAATTTGCTTGTAATGTTTTAAGCTCTAATTGAGTTTTTATTTGTGCAGTTGTGCAAAACAGTAGCCTACAATAAAGCTAAAATAATTTTTAAAGTGAGAAAATTTCGATTTGGAGTCAGACTTTTATGAATGTAAAAATGTTTGTGTTGTATGTTTGTGTTAAAGTAATAATTTACTTCCAAAAGCCATCAAAGAAATAGGACATTTATTGACAAAGAGGCAAACCTCCAACATAAATATGAAATACCTGTGACGACAGAGGTTGCACTTTAGTATGTAACAGAAAATGCACATACACAAAAGTTAAACACATTGGCCCGGTTTCACAGACAATGCTTAAGGCTAGTCCTAGACTATAATGAATGTTTGACCTGTCTTAACTGAAAATAACTTGCCCTGACATATCTTAAAATATGTCAGTGCCGCTGTTTTTTCTCAAGATGCAAACCAGTAATTTTTTTTCTATAAGGCATTTTTATGAAAGTGCCTTACATATCCTAATTTCACTAAGGTCTAGTCCTGGCTTAAGCTAAACCTTGTCTGTGAAACCGGGCCTTAATGTATAAAAAAAAGCATTGTATGGTAAGAGGCGGGATCTTAATTTGAAAAAAGCTCCATAAATTTGAACAGCTTATCATTCTTTTTGTTGTTTATAAGCAATAGAGATTCTTTTAAGTCTCCATTTCTAACAAAAACAAATTGCAATTAAGTACAGAATTTGCAAACTTTTTTCTATGAATATAATATTTACCATGTAAAATATAGGCCAGTCGTTCACCACATAATCAAACATCTTACATTCATTAGTATATGAACATATAATATCTTTAAGAGATAATATACAGTATAAACTATTTGGGGGGGCAAATATAAAGGAGCTAACATCAGACCAAAATTTTAGAGTTACATAAAATATACAGTATGATCCAAATGTTCCTCCTGCATATTACAAAAAGTGCATTTACTATTAATGTCCATAAATTTAGAAAAATAAATTGCATGGGTAAATTTTGTGCAGAATTTTAAAGTGCACAGTGATTTTGTTATAGATACAGAATTTATATGGCGCTAACCATGCCAGTTTCTGATCAATATTACTTGAAGGGGAAAAGAGTTTAATGCCATCTACTGACAGCTCAGGAAATATCCTTAACCCTAACCCTAAACTCCCAAAAGTAAGGTGATTTTTCATAAGCTGTATTAATCCATTTGGAATAGCTTTAACAACTTTTTGAACGTCTTTAAAAGGAATAGGAAAATTGTAAATACAAAGAATGTCTTCATAGTATAAGATTTCTCCATTTCCATCAAATAAGTCCATAACAAAGTTAACAAAGTTAGGTAAGTTAACTTTGGCTAATGAGACAGTTATTCCATAAAATCACTTTGAGTGGAGAAAAGTTATGTTGAAAACAAATCTTCCAGGCCAATAACACTTGCTTGTGAAAATTTGATAACTTACAATTAAAATGTGACAACTGGTCATTTCCCCGGCAAAATAAAAACAACGTAACAAGTCGGATGACGTCATTACTCAGCGACGGCTGAGCGCTCTCTGTGCTGCGCATGCGTATAATTGCCAAGTCCTTGGACGCTGTGATCGCTGTAGGTGAAGCGGTCTTGGACGGGACGTACTGTCAAAATGCAGACCTGGAACCATCTATATCGCACACTCGCCACGGTAAATTCTATTTATGTGGCCGATCCGAAGCTTCTAGTGTCTATCTAGCCTCTATTACTACAAAAGAAATGTGTTGTGAAAAGAAATACAGCGTAGTTACTCTCTAGGCCCAACTTGCTTGCATGTCAGCGTTGTTAAGTAACTTGTCAACTTATTTAACAGAAACACAGACGCACCAGAGAGAAATTTACATTAATTTAGGCGCAAGACTTTTTATCTGAATTTTCGAAAGTGCTAATGCAAATGTAACTTACACAACCAAGTAACGTTATGAGGTCTGTCATCACTGGTTAAACATGCAGGGATGGGATGTAGATTTACTGTCTGTGACTCTTTTTTGATCATTTGCCATAGAGGCATTATAGCCCTTGCGACAACATTTAATGCAACACTGTTAACTTTCTGGTGTGCTCCTTTAAATATTAAAGTGTATTTTCTTTCTCCTCCCATTGGGGTTATTTACTTTTGCTATTTTAACACCAGTACAAAGCACAAAACACCTGTGTATGCTTACTATTACTAAAATAAAATCTGGTGTTTCTCTGTATTTAATATAGCGAAGTCAGCATCTCCCCTGCAAGTTGCATGGAGCCACAGTCCTATCTGCAAGAACGTATGCTGACAAAGCAGCAAGTAAGATATTACAGTCTATTATGACTTGACATTCAGTGTGGTTACATTAACAAAACTTTGGACATGTATCTCTAAAACGTAATAATGTATAATAATAATAGTCAATAATATAAAAGGCAAGATTCAAATAATTATACCATGTTCTGCCATAGTTGATGCTGATATCACAGTTGTGGGCTCTGGGCCTGGAGGTTACGTCGCGGCCATCAAAGCAGCTCAGCTTGGCTTCAAGGTAAAGACCCTTTAAGCTCTCTGGTATAACATTATCATTTGTTCAATGATGCTAATAAAATGCAATCCTTTACAGACAGTATGTGTGGAGAAGAATGCGACTCTCGGAGGAACGTGCCTAAATGTGGGCTGCATCCCGTCAAAGGTATACGCTTGTAAAGACAGGGCTGGTGAGGTCTGCATATCTGGAAAGATGTTAAAATTCTTATTCTGTTCTCTTGTTTTTGCATTTTAGGCTCTGCTCAACAACTCTTATCTATATCACATGGCACACGGAAACGATTTTGAAAGCAGAGGCATTGAAAGTAAGTTCAAATATCAACATCACGTGACCATTGGTGCACATTAATACATTTATCTGGACCATCAAGGATAAGCTGAACAGTAGATATTCCAGTGTATAGAACATCCATTGCACTACTATAATACAGCAATGAAGTTATAATCCTTAAATCTAATAAGTCATTTCATATGAATTTATTGTATTTTAGTTCAGGGGATCTCATTGAACCTGGAAAAGATGATGGCACAGAAGAGTGGAGCAGTCAAGGCCCTGACAGGGGGCATTGCACACTTATTCAAACAGAACAAAGTGAGATCAGAAGTTGATTTTTCTAATGTTATTAAAGTGATGGTTCACCCAAAATAATCATATATCATATACTACTCACCCTCAGGTTGTTCCAAACCTGTATAAATCTTTGTTCTGCTAAACACAAAGGAAGATATTTGGAAGTGTGAAAGGGGTAGTTCACCTCAAAATTAATATTCTGTCTTCATTTATTCACTTGTAGGTAAAATATCTGTTTATGACTCTTTCTTCTGCGGAACGCAAAAGATATTTTGTGAAATGTCTTAGTGGTTTTGTGTCCATACAATGGAAATCAATGTTGTTTGGTTACCAACATTCTTCAAAATATCATCTTTTCCGAATGACTTTAAGATTGAAAATGTTTGTGGTATTTGTAGGTAACTCACGTCAATGGGTTTGGAATGATAACTGGTAAGAATCAAGTGACGGCAAAGACCGCTGATGGAGATCAGGTTATAAACACCAAGAACATCCTCATCGCTACTGGATCAGAGGTCACACCTTTCCCAGGGATCGAGGTACGTCCGTGAGACTCGCAGCTTTATCTACTGTACGTTTCCTGTTATTTGTTCCGTTCCTGAATTTAAGATTTGCTTTACAACAGATCGATGAAGACACTGTAGTGTCTTCCACTGGAGCTTTATCGCTCAAGAAGGTTCCAGAGGAGCTCATTGTGATCGGGGCTGGAGTCATCGGTGTGGAGTTGGTAAGTGTGCTATAGAAGCTTTGCGCTGGGGTTGAGCTTAAAAAATGCATTTCTTTTGAATCATGGTTGTTTTTAAATCTCAATGCAGGTTCATATTTTTTCTTGTAGGGGTCTGTGTGGCAGAGGCTGGGTGCCAAAGTCACAGCTGTGGAGTTTCTCGGCCACGTCGGTGGAATGGGTATCGATATGGAGATCTCCAAAAACTTTCAACGAATTCTTCAGAAGCAGGGCTTGAAGTTCAAACTGAGCACCAAGGTCATGGGCGCCACCAAGAGAGCAGACGGCAAGATCGATGTGGCGTGAGTGCAGTGTTTCTAAATATGCTTATGTAGGGGTTTAAGTTGGTTAAGAACCGTTGGGTAATTTTATTGCTTCTTTTGTTCAGCGTGGAGGCAGCTGCCGGCGGCAAGAACGAGACGCTCATCTGTGACGTTCTGTTGGTGTGCATTGGGCGCCGCCCCTTCAGCCAAAACCTCGGCCTTGAGTCTGTTGGTATTGAACTGGATAGCAGAGGAAGGATCCCTGTCAACGGCCGCTTTCAGACCAAAGTGCCCAGGTACAGTTGTTTTCTGTGGGAAATAAAACTGGGAAATTGTTTGTAAATTCAGATTTTCAGGCTTTTGTAGTCATTCTATATTTCAAAGTACTTCTTTTTATATGTCTTTCTATTTCAGATAGATTCTGTTTAAATCTGAGGGCTCTTTTCTTTTGAAAGACAAATAGTAATAAGGCTTTTTTTAATGTCTTGTTAGTATCTATGCCATTGGAGATGTGGTAGCTGGACCCATGCTGGCTCACAAAGCTGAGGATGAGGGTATTATTTGTGTGGAGGGAATGGCAGGAGGAGCCGTCCATATCGACTACAACTGTGTGCCCTCCGTCATTTACACGCACCCTGAGGTTGCCTGGGTCGGGAAGACGGAAGAACAGCTCAAAGAGGAAGTGAGTTTCAGTACTCCGTTTAGCATAGCTTTCTATGCTTATTGCCACTAAAAAATAGAAGAAAAAAACAATTTACTTAACAAATGTATCTGTTTCTGTGCTTAATTTATTAGAAAAAATACAACTAAGGTGGCGGTTGGAGACACAATTTACGAGCATGTGCTTCATCTCAAGTATTTTTCACATAGTGTGCATCATTGTTTACTCAGTAACTGCTGTTTTTCAGGGCGTGCTATATAAAGTGGGCAAGTTCCCCTTTGCTGCCAATAGCAGAGCAAAGACAAATGCTGATACGGATGGACTGGTAAAGATCCTCAGCCACAAGGATACAGACAGGATGTTGGGAGCACATATTCTGGGATCGGTAATTACCCGATTTTGCTGTTCTTGTATGGGGAAATCTTTGTTAATAATATGATTTGTTGATTTATGAGTATGTAATGTTTCTACAGGGGGCAGGAGAGATGATTAATGAGGCTACATTAGCTATGGAGTACGGGGCTTCATGTGAGGATATTGCCAGAGTTTGCCACGCCCACCCTGTAAGTGTCTAGTTTGGTGTACTCATGTTCTCTGTTGTTAAGGTACTATTATTTCGAGACATCTTGGGAAATAACCGTACAATGGCTGATTCATTATTAATATTATCCATTGCATATTTCTTTTTCAATAACGGAAAACTATATGTGATCGAAGAATTGTGTATTTGCATCAGATACAGAGAACTTTTTATGCCAAAGTGTGGTTCAGTGTATTTTATGAACAACACTTGAGGTGTAAAATATGACATAAATGTAAACCACAAATTTATTAAACTTTGTAAATGTTTGATTTATAAAACAAAATATATATGGCTTTTTTGTTGCAATATTTGACATTTTCAGGGGTTTTAACTAGCTTTTCCCCTTTTCTTCCAGACCGTGTCAGAGGCCTTCAGAGAAGCCAACCTTGCTGCTTCATTTGGAAAAGCTATCAACTTTTAGATTTTCTTCACAAACACATGTATATAAATGTCTGTTGCGTAATTTTCTGTCCACGCACATTCTAGAGTACTTAGGTTTCTGGGCTGTCTGGTGTCACCTTCATGCAAATGTTCAGAATAACCCTGTAAAACATTAAGTATGTTATTTAAACGTCCTAATAAAGGAACCTGGGGCTTATACTGAATTTTCTCTGTCTGAGCAAAATGTTATGTGGGTTTCAGATGTTCGGTCAAATAAGTTTTATGCAGATGGTTATAAATATGACCAAAGCAATCATTTTTAAATGGTTGAACATTTTTATTTCGGCTGTATTATTCTACATGGTAGATTAATAAAGAGGAAGATGCTGTACCGCATTAAGTTTTTGTTTTCAGTAAATGAGATGTGTTTCTCAGTTCAAGATATATAAAACGAGGTAAAATCTGGTTCTTGGTGTCATTTTGTCACAAAAAGAAATATCAACTTCCTGAGTAGACACTGTAAAATCATTAGGCTTCTACACCATGTTATTATTACCGATGAGAGGTCTTACAGAGATCAAAGTGACACTTAATATCCTACATTTTAATAAGTAAATTTGAATTGCTTTAGATGTATTTACGTTTTTTTATATATAAATGAACAAATCAGTCAAGATTCAGTTCTGATTGTTTTTCTACCACTATAACTGTACATTATTCACTAAACTATATTTAATTCGTAAAAGGTTTACTGCATTTGTTTTGATTATGCCAAGCGAAGTGTATAATATAAAAAACTGTACATGAGAAGCAACGTGTTATAAGATAATTCACATCATTTTTTTGGACAAGAAATTTCAAACCATGTAAGCAATAAGGATAAAGCAATAAAGAATTAAAGGACGAAAAATGATAAATAAATGCAGAAATAAATAAAAGCTGATCTACGGAAATATAGGAGTAGGCCAATAATTTGTCTTTTTCATGACCAAAATGTATGTACTTCCAAATAATTTATTAATTTTTAAATGCATTTTAGTATAAAGTGACTCTAGAGGTCAGCTGTCTCGTGCTCCATTTCATCTCTGCATGATTTTAAAGTGTTGACTTGAATTTTCATTTTCTGCACGGAACCCACCCGCCTGCATTCATCGGTTAAAAAAAACAAGATGAGAAATGTATTATATCAACAAGACAAACAATTTTGAAGTTACCTGTAACCAACTTTCAGGGTTATAGGAATGGTGTAGCTCCATACCTTACCAGTAGAGGTCGTAGGGATACTGTTGTTATTGCTATGATAAAGTACGGTTATTTTCCTTTTCCTATCTCTAGTCTTCAGTCACAGAATATTTTAGATGTCTCGTTATTAAAAACGCTGATTCAACATCAGATTGTTAGTGTGTTCAATAGAGAAACATTGAATACATTCCGTGAGTGAGGTCCTGAGGAATGGAGTTCCTTAGGTTGCTGACGTGCCATGCACATTTCTTTCACACATTTCATTTTAGCATCCACCCTTCCGTTATCCATTGTTCTGTTAGTACTGAATCTAAGAATACCACTTGACTATGAATTATAGTCTTCAAGTCTTTAAACTGATTTATTCACCCTTAAACATTACGGGCGGTTTCCCAGACAAGGATTAGTTTAAACCAGGACTAGGCCTTAGTTAAATTAGGATAATTAAGTTGTTTTAAAAAACATACTTTACAAAAAAATATTACTGTGTGCATCTTGAGACAAAACAATCACAGTGATATATTTTAAGATATGTCAGTGCAAGTTGTTTTCGATCAAGGCATCTCTCACATTTAAATTAGTCTGAGACTAGGCTTAAACCCTGTCTGGGAAACCGCCCCTACATGTTTGGAAGAGTTTATTTTATGTCTGATAAAATCTTTGTCTTCTGTTACGAAATGATACTGAATAGGGATAGTTTTTATTGACAGACTTTACTCCAGTGAATATTTCTCGAGGTAGGTTTCACTTTAGGCAGTAAGCACATACCTTAATTGTCCAGTGTGTGAAATTTAGCGGCATCTAGCGGCGAGGCTGCAAATTGCAAGTCGGTGAGTTGCTGTCGAATCACTATACGGTGGCTGACACAGAACTAAAATGTCGTCACGTTTTCGCTTCTTTGCCGAATTTACGAAACACGCTCTGTAGAGTAGTTTGTCTGTTTAGGGCAACAACAATTCTATGTAAGGACCCGAGGTGTATGTAGATAGAAATAGCTCATTCTAATGTAATAAAAACATAACGCTTCATTATGTAAGGTCTTTATACACCTCTGAACACATAGTTATGTATATTATATTGCATTTCTGTCAATAGATCCTCCAAAAATCAACACACAGCTCATTTAACCCTTTATCTGACACTGAAAGAAGTCAGCTGGATGTATCCAATAAGAGAAGCATTTAGGACAGGGTTGCTAAATATACTTAAGCCAATTATCCATTATGTGGACTAGTGCATGGTGACTTTAAAGCATGTATGACACCTTAGTAAAACCCTTAGTAGCCTACTTCCTTTTGGTCTATCTTTGACCTACAGTATCGGTTTCTCAATTTGTAAGTTAAAAAAAGTGGAGCAGCTGTCAAGAACCATGATTTTAGTCACTCATGGTGGGTCATACTAAAACAAAGTGCATGACCATTTTTAACCATTTTTCTAAGGAAAAACTTTGAATGACTATTTACAGTTTATGTGTCAAACAGAAAGATCATGTAAGAGTACGTAAGGGTATGAAGGCAGAACTGTTAGCGATCAAAATAAAACATTGCGGTCATGGAAAATATGTATAAAACCTTTAATAAAAAAAATAACACAACCACAAAGAACAATACAGTCTGGACAATTGTTATGTCAACATCATATGGACCAATCCCGTTTTCCACATAAAATGAGTTATGGCCACAACCATGACAATAATTCCAGTGGTCTAGTATTCTTTTTTTTTTGTGGTATTTACAGTAATTATGGGTTTAAGATAAATAACCGTTTGCAATACTTTAATTATTGTTTGTTTAGTGGAATCCTTAGTGTGTTTAATGATTTATTTTTTAAAGTACATTAAAGCAATAAGCCCCAAGAAGCTTTTATAAAACGGTTATTCCATATGCTTAGCAAGGTTTCATAAAATAAAGTAAATAAAATGATATTTAGGCTATATGTAACGGCGGTCAGCCGTTACATACTGGGGTATTTTATAACGGCTTAGAACTCCGCTCAGCCAATCAGAATCAAGGACCAGAACTGACCGTTTTATAATTAAAGTTACAAACCAAGTTGAAGCCTGGGGTCAAGTGGACAGAGCTCCAAAACAGTGCTTTGGGCGACCAAAGTTATAGAATACCGGCTCACGGTCCTTTCCAGGTCCTCCTGCCCTTTTTCCTCCACGTGCCTCCTCTCGAAAATAACCCCCAAAATAAACCCAAACTATATGTCAAAAGTCAACAAGCATACAATTATGGGACATTCTACCAGAAATGTAAATTTACCGTGACAGGGCCTGACACTTTAGCTCGTCCTCCTGAAAAATAACGATTTACAAAAACAAGCTTAAAATCATACAATTCGATGACAAAACTCACCCTTGATCAGTGTCAGCTTCACCTCAGTCAAAGGATGTCATTTCCTCTGAGTCAAACCAAAGGCGTATTGCACACATTTTATGTTGAATTGTATGTAAAGGTGACAGGACTGACCAAAAACATGGGGACAATTGTAAAATAGTATTTATTTGTAGAATTTATGTATAATTTCATGTTTTTTATCGATTGACATGAATGATAACAACTTAAACTTGCTATTGATTTTTTTCTAAATAACAGTGTGACAAGCAGAGCGGGACGAGGGAGGGCCGTGATGGAATGGCGCGAGGCACCGGTCTCACATCTCTCACGGAGGAGCTCCGGAAGAATAAAAGGAGGAGCGACAGCAGTGAAGGACGAGAGAGAACCAGGCCTTATTATGTTTGTGTGGCCGACAGTCGACCGTGAGGGAGCTGTCGGCCCTTTACTTTCGTTTTGTTGTTTGTTTATTTGATTAAAAGTTTGTTATCGTTCGCCGGTTCCCGCCTCCTTATTCCCGTTTACTTCGAACTTTGTTACAAACATTTTTTAGCAAAACAAAACTATGAAAGCTGTTGGTGCAATTTGGCTGAGGACAAGGACAGGATTTGTGATTTTCAAAAGTGCTTTTAATAAATAAATAAACATCTGAGAACCTAATGAATGGCATATTCCTTTACAGAACAGCTCAGAAAAACATGAGTCAGTTTTAGACAACATTTGGATGAAATATTCCCTGTAACAGTTCAAGGACAGATAATGTACGTTTCTGGTAGAATGTCCTTTATATAAACAAAATGTGACATGAATTTAAAAGCAAAAATGTTTGGTAGGTTTTTAAGTTGAACGTTTTAGAGTGCAGGTGGTCTGTAGGACTTTTAAGATCTAATCGGAAGGTGGACTTTATATACACTTTCTCCTTTTCAAGTTTCATTCTGAGTTTTATAACAGGAACTGCACCTCTTTGTGTTTTCTTAAAACATTTTTAGAACTTTCGAGGTTATTTTCGTAAAGTCTCCCTGTTCAGGATGTTCAGGTATTATATACTGCAGAATTCCGAGACATTAAGTGATAAAAAATATAATTTTATTAGCTTTAAAATAAACCATTTCACATAAATAAAGAACAGTTGAGAAATACCACACAGGAAAAATAATGTAACATTAATAAAATATTGCAGGACTAAACGGTTTCACATTATGGTAGGAGATAGGAGATACAATAGTACAAATGACCGTAAAATGTTAAAGGAACAGTTCAGCCAAAAATGAAAATTCTGTCATCATTTACTCACCCTCAAGTTGTTCCAAACCTGTATGAAGTTTGTGTTCTGCTGAGCACAAAGAAAGATATTTGAAAGAATGTTTGTAACCAAACAGTTCTGGGCACTGACTTCCAGAGTAGGGTAAAAACTACAATCAATGGTGCACCAGAACTGTTTGGTTTCACACATTCTTCAAAATATCTTCTTTTGTGTTCAGAACAAAGAAATGAATACAGGTTCGGAACAACTTGAGGGTGAGTATAGTGACAGAGTTTTCATTTTGGGTGAACTGTCTCTTTAATTACAAGCATGAATCAAATCTAACAAAGAAAAATATATAGAGCATGAATATGATAATATGTGTGACTCAAAGTCTTAGCCCTTAAAAGATAAATTATAGAAATACATTTCAACAGAACAGTATGTATATCTGAGTCCCTGTCAATAATTCATGAATTAGGCCATTACATAAGTGTACAAGCTGAAAGATTAAGTACAGCCCTGTGTGTCATTTTATATATTATACAATCACGTTGTATAATATGTGTAATACTGACTGAAAGTCATTTAGAAAACCAGGACAATAATGAAAAATAACAAAGTACATTAACATAAGGTGCATATGTCCCCAACAAATATATATCATTATTTTAACACAAACTCATGCGAATGCATAAAAATGAACTTGCCACACATTTCTGTTTATTACACAGCTCATTTGATTTTGACTGGCAATCATGATGTTCTGTGGTTGTTTTTGTATTTTTTGTATTGATTTCACCTCTTGAAATAGTCTGCATAACTGGATTGGTTTCATGTCTCTTACATCACTCCATGCTTACTTCAATGTTGCCTAATAATAGTTCCATTGAATTTCAATTTTGTCGTCATTTGCCAAGTCACTGTGTAATACTCAGAATAATGTACAGTCAGCATTCTCATGCACATTTTCACAGAATAAACCCCTTAAGGGCTCATGTACAGTAAAGCTGACTGTACTTCAATTACAACTAATTATATATATATATCACGAGAAATAAGTGCTTGCAACCATGCAAGTCAGGCCAAAGTACTGTACAGTCAGCTTAGAGTAAATATCCTTAATGCATTTCGCTTGCATTGGCAAGCGAAACAACTTATGCTGCATTTAAGGTGTACATTTAGCCGATGATACACAGCCTCGGAATTGAACTCATATCATATCCTTGGTGCGACTTAGCCAAATACTACCGAAACACTATCCCTAAATTCATCATTTTTACATTCTAGCAAATGCAACCACTGTTCTTTACAAAGACCACACCATAAAGCCCGTCATGTTAACCACCACACCCAGAATCCCCTCTGCTCTTGCCAATATGTCCTTCAACATGGTCAGACCTCAGATTTGCTTCCTTCATGGATACAACAACGCCCAATAATTTCTGCTGAAAACAATATCCTCACAACCTTTACCCATTCCTAAAGAGAAACTTAGTGCTGAAAACAGTGGAAAAAATGACAAAATAGAGAAATAATAGCCAGATAGCCATACAGCTCAAAGCAAAACAATCTTACAAATTATCCAGATGGGAGGAAATTGCTGTTTACCAGCAAGTACACACTCCCTTTGGTAACACATGATAGATTTCAGCTCTTAACTGCTATAATTACATTAAGTCCTTCTAAAACGGACCTGGCTGAACATACTGTGAGTTAAAGTGCTTTAAGGTGTAGAAGTGCTCCTTTACGAAAATTAGCCACGTTTTTATTTTGTGGTAAAAGTGTAGTAACCATGTTTTTTGGTGCATTGATTACTGAAGTAACCATGCTTTGACTATGGTTTTTAAAAACCATGGTTATTTTGTGGTGACCCTGATTTTACCACAGTAGCCATGTTTTTTTTAAACCATGGTTTATTTTCGTAATGCCTAACATGTCTTTGTGATGTTTATTTCTAGTAGAAGTCCTAATTGACCTCTGTGTCGAACTGTTTACAACAATTAGTTGTTTTCCTTACAGGTGTATGAAATTTAGCGGCATCTAGCGGTGAGGTTGCAAACTGCAACCAACAGCTCACTCCCCCCTCCCTTTCACCACGGTGCCTCTCACAGGACTAAGATGTCGTGCCATTTTCACTTCTTTGCCGACACTGGACCTTTAACTCGCCTTTTCAGAAATGCCGATATTTAATCGGAACCCTGGGACACATCACTGTTTATCATTTGGTCATAGTAACCTAATCCCACCAAGAACGCTAACTATACAGATAACTATAAAAATAACTACATCAGCTTCTACACATACGGACATAACATTATGTTTATTTTAACCCCTGAGTGACACAGTTTCACACATTAAATGTGCGAACACTTTAAATTGGAATGGATTTTGATTGTTATATTTGTAACCGATGTCACGGCCGATTAAGGTAATAACATACGTTCAGTCGCACCGTCTAATTTTTTCGGACTCTCTATCACATGTCTTTGTTACTCCACTAACTTTTCAGAAACAGCCCGTCACGTCGTTGCTAGTTTTAGCATTGCTGTGTGAAATAGTTGAGGGATTAGTTAGAGGCATCCATGTTGTGAAAAAGCAGTTCCACATGAAAAAAGGGTTCTTAGGACACGCATTGCCTTTTCTTTACCTATTTACTATCCGTTGTGCACTGAACCGCTACATAAAATCACTCGCAATCGCTCTGTTATGGCGAATATTAGCGTTAGCCTGCTGACCAAAATATAGCTTTAAAGTCACAGTGAAATTGAAAGCTCTCATTTTTTATAGAATATAGTTTTATTTGTGCACTTCATTATAATTTTTTTATTTATGTGCCCTCATAATCTTTAAAAACGACCCCTCTTCACTTCCTGTCACATGTAATGGCTCAGGGGCGGGGCTTTCGGAGATTCTTTTCTGCCTGGGAAAAGATCTCAACGATTAGCAATTAACAGCTATCCAATCAGTTCTCTATGGACGAAAACAAGTCCCGCCCTACATTTTTTCTCATTTGTAGAAGTCGTTCAATCGGATAAATAGAATCGCTGACTTATCACGTGGACTTGATGCTTCATTGCTCCTGTGACTCACCTTGCATATTTATTTCCACATAAACCACAAGCCAACGCTTAGTAAAGGCCAGTTTTAACACGATAACCGTTTGCGTCAAGCAATGCGTGTTTAACAATCATTTTAGCTTACAGGCAACTGGAAATGCTTGAGAAGGCGCTGACATTTGTAAAACTGCATTGACCTTAAAGCTAGCAAAGATAAAAGGCAACCGTGACCAATGGGACCATTGCGCATTTAAGATTGAAAGCACCGTCAGCAACACGCTTAGGGTCGAGGAGGTAATATTCCTTCACGATTCTGGTGTAATCGTGCTCGCGGGAAATGCACTTGTAACTGCCGTAATCGTCTGATGTCATTGATGGAATGAGAAGGAGACATTCAGATTGGGTCGGCTGGCATGTGGTGCTCTTGTTTCCGTGTTTCCATCTGTAAGTTGCATGGTGGGAATCGACAGGGCAGGAGAGGTAAAAAGGAACCTCGGTGGGCACAGAATGTCGAACGGATGGGACATATGATAGTTGTAAGTCTTGTTTGGATCGTCTTTCTACAAAACATTTATTAAAGATAGTTTTTTTTCTCTGTATTAAACAAGGTAATCAATGGTGCTGTACATGATCAAAAATAACATACCTTGTTTCTGATCACATAAATATGTGTTTCCATCAGCAATGTTTTGTATTCCTCCTCTGTAACGAAATATGAAAATATCGAAGGTCTTAGTTTTGACATAGAACATGTGTTTCTTGCTTCTTGCTGTTGGAAAAAAATCACCACCATCACGCTAGAGTCTTGTGGGTGGTTGGCTTTTGGTTGCTAAGAGGTTCTTAGTATGTTGCTATATGGTTGCTAGGGTGGTTGCTTTCTGGTCTGCACCCACACCAAAAATGATATTACAGTCCTAAAATAACTCATTTTATGGAAAAGAGGACTTTTAAGGTATGAATTGTGTCCCAAAAGTGCATTACGACTTAAATTCATGTGTGTATAATCATACTTCGTTTGTGCTGTGCATCCGTGTTCAGTCCAAGCGCAGTAGGGATCCCGGGACAGAACACAATCCTCACAGGATGTGTTGTAGTGCTGACATCTCTGAAGGTCTAACACAGAAATCTGACCAGGATATCCTACAAAAAGCTTGCTCTGGAGACACATCCAAGAATAACAAGTAATATTATCTTCAATTCCGAAAAAACACTGGGATTTCTAAAATTCTTATCATCATTATTGTCAAAGCTGTTGATTACCGTTTCAGAGTCCAGTTTCATAGCCTGCACGGGTGATGAGCCATTGTACAGCCGTGTTTCGGAGATGATGAAGGCTTTCGTGTCATTCTCGAGGACTTTGAGGATCATGCCATTGTCTAAGAATAATAAATGTGATCAGCTCAAGTTAAAGCCTGTAGTTACAATCAATAATGGTTTCACGGATAAAATAGAAAGCCATTTTGCGAAGGTACAAGAGAACAAGAGGTGTTGAAGTGAATTATACAAGAGAACAAAAACAGGTAATGTGGGAAGGAAGTGTTGCAAGATTTTAATCTCTTTGGTATGAAGGAAGTCCCATGGCGAACTTCAACTTCATACACAGATTTTCCTCATGGAAAGGTACCTTTGGCCAACAGCAGCACGTTATACACAAGTCCATTTGAAGCTTGGACTTTGTCGACTGCTATCTTGGTATAGTTGGTTTTGCTCATGAAGAACGGCGTGTCTTTATGGATAGGATGAATCCAGTCCTGCATCTCTGGGTAGTCTTTAATGATATTGAGAGTAGCGGTGGGAATGGACTTGCTGTTTTTCACACACTAGAAAATTAAAATGGAGTTAAACCTGAGAGAAAGCTGGTATTGTTTGAGGTCTGACAATTCAATCCTTCCAGCGTTGGAAGACAAAAGACAAGAAATGACCCCTCATTTCCTCAAGTATAATAGCACTATTGTGGGAAACAGTAGTTACGGTTCACCAACAATGCTATAAGAAGCAATTCACCTTTGGGTCAAGGGTAAAAATCATCGAGGAAGTTGTTGGGCACAAACATTATGAAATGTTAGAAAACATACTGTATGAATTTAATAGTATAGGTTCGTTTGAATCAGAGTTTACACAGAGTGTGAAACATTACCAAAGATACTACTCGACAAGATACTTTTTACTGCTTTCATGGATGTCAGACATGTGTAACTGTGGTTGACCAATATGTGAACTAGAGGTAAATACATCTGCAGCCCACAGTTGTAACAGAGAGCCAGATGTGCAGTCTGGGGATACTGAATCGTTCTTTGTTTTCAGTTTATTTTGGGTCTGTGTTGAGTTCCTGAAATTCTAAGGAAAGTGAGTCTGACCTTAAAGGGATACTCCACCCAAAGATGAAAATTATGTCATTATTTACCCTTGTGTTGTTCCAAATCTGTATACATATCTTTGTTCTGATGAAGATATTTGGAAGAATGTTATCAACTGACATTTCTGGGACATCATTGACTACCAAAGTAGAAAAGATTATTGTATCATGTTGTTCTGTTGAAGACAAAATTAGATATTTTGAAGAATTTAGGAAAGCAAACTTTTCTAGGGCACGTTTGACTACCATTTTAATTTGTCCTACTATGGTAGTCAATAATGTCCCAGAAATGTCAGTTGCTAATATTTTCCAAATATCTTCCTTTGTGAGTTTTCATTTTTTGGGTGGAGTATCCCTTTAAGAAAACAACACATCCAGTGGGGAGTCACTTATTTGAATGTTTCATTACCAAATCATAAGCATTTAATGTGTAAATAACATTGATTTACATGTCATATTTAGTGTAATTATTGATGTTTTAAAGGCTATTGTATTAATCACCATTATTTATTCTATCATTCATGAAGTTTCATTTTTATTCTATTCCTATTCTCTCCTGTTCCTTTATTTAGTCTAATTCAGTAAATGTTTTAACCGACTGAAGAAGGCAAATTTGTGGGTGCGAATATTTTGATAAGAATTTTTATGGAAATTTTTGGAAACATACGTAGACTTTGTTGCTTACCGTTCCAGGTCTTGTGGTGGGAATTTTCCCATCATAATCTTTGAAGACAGAATTCTCAAAGATGGCATCAAGTTCTTTCAAGGAATATATGCAGACAGCGGTAGAGTTCCTATGACAAGATTAAAAAAGATGTTAGCGCACATTCGTTTTGTAAATCTAGATTATTGTAACAGTTGCAAAAATAACTGTGAAACAACTGTAAGAAAGTAACTAGAAGAATATCATTTATAAGTTTGGGCCACATAACGTTCGTTTATGTTGTTGCCACTGAAACTGTCTATATCTGAAAAACATATAGACGGGAGTGTATGCAATGAAAATAAATACTTAAAGCAAGTTCTGGAAAACAGTTAGTCACAGATAGGAAATGCTCCCTTGATAGAGATGCTATTCTTATGCTTATCTCAAAACATCCTCTTCCAAACATGGTTCCTTTTCAGAAACTGGATTTCTGTAATACCATAATAAGGAAGCTCCACAGACAGTAGCACGAAGTAACTCTTTACCAGCTGCTGGAGAAGAGTGCGTACACCCTCGAGTCTGTCCAGTTCTCAGCATGCACAAGAAAAATATCCTGCAGACGGTTGAAGTACAGCGATTCTCCGGCAATCCCGCATATAAGCCTTGCCTTGAGGAAGGATGTCCAAATGTTCTGGAGGTACTGCTTGGGACCACCTTCATCAACCTGCAGGGTGTGATTTATATTTTAACAGATGCTTATTATTGCCACACCTGTTCAGCACAGGGTTACCAAAGATCATCCACACAAAGTTACACAGCAAGCATCAGTGGCCGTCATAGGGAGTCTTGGAATGCTCTTTATTCCTTGTTTGCTTTCATAACAATTACTAAGAAGTCCAGTCTAACAGAGGATAAACACACCCTGTTTATGACATGAGAACGAATCACACAATGTTAAGTTGGAAATGAAAATGAGTTTACAATGAACTCACACATCTGCCATTGAATTGTAAAAGTAATGGAAAATAACAGTCTATTCATCCTCCCTTGAACGTGTAGGAAGAAAAAGCGTGCTTTATTCGTTTTTGTAGGTCACCTTTCAATAATAATGTGCAAATACAGCCACAGAGAAAATTAAGAGACCAAATTTTCATTAAATCGTCATTTCTAGATGTATTGTGGTCATTCCAGTCCAGTGTTTGTTGAATTTCAACAAAATCAAAACCTCAGAGTGACATAAAGTCACCCAACAGCAATGTTAAATACTGACAGCATGACAAGACACATCGATGTTATCACATAAAAATACACTTACAAATATTAATGTATTAATGTTGCTTAAAAAGTCAATATGAACTTGTTTTTGCAGTATTTGAGGTCTGAAAAACACAGAGCATCTTTTCTGTTATTTTGATCTGTTTCTCCAAATTCTATTCATTTTTTTGTGGCTGTATGTACATTAGTTGATTTTACTACAAAGTAAATTCCCTCTCAAATATGGTTCTCATTTCATTTTCCAAGTATACTTTTACTAAAAATAAATCTTCTATGTAGTTTAAGCAGCCAGAAAGACCAGGTTTGACGCCAAAGTCAATGATGCCAAACCCTACTGGCTCTCACATGTCTCATAACCATGAAATTAGATTTGGGAGTTGTGGGGAAAACAACAGTGGCCTGCAACTTACCTTTATAAAAGATATTAATAATAACAAGATACGTCACTGCCATTGAAATGAATGGGGAGGGACGCAACGCTCAATATGGCCGCCCTAGCGAAGCTTTGCGCATGCGTAGTATCCAAAGCAACATAAAAAAGAATGTTTTTTAAGCGCAATTTGATCATAGGAAACAAACGCAATGTCATTTTTAAATGTTGTTTTTAATTGGGATTTCATCCGGCGATTGTAGAAATATCAGTATTCTCTATTCACACCTTGTTTGAATGACGTAATAGCTGCCCAGAGGCGCGTTGCAAACATGGCCGCCGAGTGGCACGACTTCCCTAAGCGGTATTGCCTTTATCCTCAGGCAACGTGGAATAAAGCCTGAGTTGTATTATTAACTACCTAAAGCTGATGACGCTTTTTGTCATTTATCCGTATAAGGAAGAGAATTCAGATTTTTTGTGCCACGGAGAGCAAATAATGCAAGAACTTATATTATTGAGTGAACTATTATGTTTAATAATTGAAGATATACCTTACACACTCTGGCCACCCTGGATATCCACGGATCCGCTTCTGGACTGGTGTCTGAGTTTTTCTCACGAAATAAGACATAAATCTTCTCGTTCGTGGGATCGTCTTTGCGCTCGGCCAAAAAACTGGAGATGAAGGTGGGTTCTGTATGGAAAGTCCCATCAAGAATTTGAACATTCAAAGAGAGTTGAATATTATTGTTAAACCTCAAATTTTCTAGAATCACGTAGGAGGCCTTGGCTCTGAGGGGAACAATGACAATTAGTTGTATTTTGTTGCTGCAGCGACAAAATGCTGTTCTGTCTGCTCAGCAGTTGCAAAGTCAGTGATACTCCTCAAGGTTCTTGACATTCATGCTTATTCATCACATTGCTGTGGTTTAGCCAAGCAAGTGCTATGTGTGTGTGTATGTGTGAAAGAAAAACTTAAATAGCCCCTGAATCCCTGCTACTGTGGTAGATGCCATAACACAGACCCAAAAACCATCCTTCTATAAATTGATATAAATGTTTCATATCTTAAAAAACAACCAAGCCAAAAGAAAAACAATGATGCACGTGTTTCTGCAAACCTGAGAGCCACTGATCGTGCATCCATAAACTGATTCGATTTCCAGCCCGTCTACGAAACTGGAGAAGAGCCCCATCACTATACAGAGGAGCTGCAGCATATAGATCTCCATCTAAACACATTATAATGAATTGAAGCTTAGGTTTAAAAGTAGAAAAGACGATAATCTTACAGATCATTCACAAAGGGTTGGTTTCCCGGACAGGGTTTAAGACTAGTCTCAGACTAACTTAAATGTAAGCGGTGTCTTGATCGGAAACAATTTGCACTGGCATATCTTAAAATATATCAGTGCAATTGTTTTGTCTCAAGATGCACACCATGCTCTTTTGTCAAGTATGTTTTTAAAAACGACTTCAATATCCTAATTTAACAAAGGCCTAGTCTTGGCATAAACTAATCCCTGTCCGGGAAACCGCCCCAAAGTCTATTAGCAGATTAATGCATTAAACTGATTGGATACGGTACCTGCGGTCAGGCATAAGGAGTTTTGTGTACACGTGTGAGGTGAGATTCCAGTGCCATCTCCATACTCTATAACCTCAGTGGAATTATTGCTTTTTTCGGAAAACTGTGGAAGAAAAGAAAACCAATTCATACAGAAAAAAGTAGCTGCCACTGTGCTAAAAAAAGTATACCACAAGTATGTCTCATATGGCAGACACTGTGCAGTTCTTAATATATACAGCGACAAAGAAATGCTATTTTGGCTTACCAGTGTCCAACACATCGGGTTTTCTCCGTTTGTTCCACATACAAATGTGCTATTCTGAAATCGCTCAATTACTGTCACAACTTTCTCACAAGACTTCTGTAAGGACGGAGGAATAATAGTCAAGACATAAGGATTAAAATGTACATTTATTTACATTCTCAACCTTTCCCTTACCAAAATCAAAATACCCTCATGATTTTAATACTCTAATGGATTTACCTCATCACAAAATGGTTGCAATTTTGGATTCAGGGTGAAGCTCTAAAAAAAAAGAAATCAATCAATAAATAAGACTTATAAAACTCTTATAGCTTACAAAACACCACAATCCTAGATGCTGTTAGCTTTGTATGGTTTTGGTTAAAGAAGCTATTGAATATATTTATGTCCACGTTGTCTTTTATAATAACCACAACTGATGAAAACGATTGAAGTTATAACCAATATTTTATTTCCTTTTAAAAAACAAAACTTATACCAGTCACAGGTTTTTGATATAAAGGACAATAAAGACTGTTTTCTCCCTGAACAGTCTAAATAATTCATTGCAACTGTAGCAACAGTTTTCTGCACCTGCTGATTAAATAAATAATGAGTTCCTCTTATGCCCAATTGTTCTGTTTATATTTCCATCCACTGTTTAAACAGACACATTTTATACTTTGTTGAAACTTCAGGGTCAGCTACATGTATATATGCCGATGTCTGTGCGCAAACTGTGCATCAATAATAGTTTAGGCTACTGAGATCAGTCCACATCTATAATTGAACTTAAATGGCATGTGGGTTAAAAGGTTTTAAATGATAGTGTTTCAAAATCTCTGTTAGCCTACTTATTTGCCAGATTAGTATGCTGTACATGCCAACTCTAAATCATTTTGCATTGAATTTTATAAACCCAATCCAAATGTAGGAAGGATTTCACGTATTGTAAAAAAATGTACTAAAGCACCCTCATTAGAAATTACCTCATTTTCACCATTTTCAAAATCAACCTTGAGCACAGAGTTTAAACCTCCCACAAGCAGAATATTGGATCCTTGTTCATGAAACAAGACTGTATGGCTATAGTTTCTATTGTATAGTAGAGCATCATCTGTGGAGAAATAAAGGCTAAATAAGATCAAACAAATAAATACGACTGACTGAAATGCTACATAAGATAAATAAGACACGCTTTCCATATGCTGAATAATATAGGCTATTATATATGGCATCTCTCATAGACATAACAAATAGTTTATTTTACTATATACTATTTTATGTATTATTTAAAACTGTTAAGTATACATTAATACAATATATACTCTAAGGAAATTATCATTTACATAAGCAATATACTGTGCTGCAGTGGCTTCGCTTCATTCTTACCTTGTTGTAGTGTTAATCTAGGTTTAGAAGCATCTTCAGAAAAAACATGTTGAACCCACAGTCCATAAATAAACCATCGAGACGTCAAATGTCGTTTAATACCGACAGATAAACGCCGTTTCAGGAGCATGATCCAGAGCCTGTCTCTGTTCCGAGATGCTGAAGGTATTCAAGCTAGGAATTCAAAACCAAGCGTGGATTTGTCAGACGGCACAATGCGTCCAACCCCGCCATTCAGACCGCCCCTTTTTGGAGGTACCCATTTAGACCTTAGGTCTGCATAGAGGGTAGCTACCCCTTCACCTACAGAGTACAAGCGGGTTTGAAGGATGCATGCAGTTGTATCCATGGCATGGTGCACTGCTGCTTCAAACCATTTTTTCGTAAATTGTATAAATGCATACAATAATAATTATGCATTTGTACTGTAATATTATTGCACATTATTGCATTTAAATCGATGCAGAAACATTATGTGTAGTAATTACGCCTATATTAATACATATAGTGCATTCTATATTAGATTTTTTGCTTGACTTCCTATGACACGAGTTTTTAAAAATATATTTCCAGCACACTCAGACCGTGTAGGAAGCAGTAGGTTAGGTGTGAACACATCAGCCTCGTCTTATTGTGTCTTAGGGCGATTCCATTAAATGATGTTATGCGATTTTAAAGTGTATTTTGATTCTTCTCGCGATACGTCATTCTGGCCGTAACGTTACTTCTTTGTACGTTTTGTGGCAGGTTGCAAACTAACTTTAGTGAATACTGAATAGTGCCACCATGATGAAAGAGTTAAGTGAAATGTCTATATTTCCTTATATATTTTCATATCACCTCACTGTTCCTAATACATCTCCATACTGCACTCACTCGTTTTCCTGCATTTGTGCCATCATATAATATATTACTTAATGTAAATTCCTTACATCCTATCTTTCTAAATGTTCGGCCAAAACATACCCGCAAATGGTCATGTGACTTTTATACGCCACGTGACTTGTAAATACGACAAAAAGTGTTTCCATTGCAGTTTTGCGAACTGCAGAACTGCCTTTATCGTATTGCCTTAAAAAATACGGTGAGAACTTGCGATACATGCAAAATTGACGTGTTTCCATTGGGCGTACTTTCAATGCGCTATTTCAATTTGCGCAAACCTGGCGAAAATTGGCGTTTTGAAAATATAGCTTCATTGTCCTGAACGACGCACCGTAGAATCTACAGCGCAGTCCAGGAAAAAGCAAACGACTGACTAATCTTTATCAATTAGATGTCAAAATGGTAAATATTTTATTTCATATTCTTGCCTCAGACTGTCTTTTTCAGTTTCATTAAACGTCACGCATCATATTTGTTAGTTTTGTGGATAGCTAGCGTTAATCATCTGTTGTAATATTAAAGGTCTGTAGAATACAAGCACACAGTTAAACCCTTTTTATTACTTTTGTTTATAGCGGTTCCGATTTTGTGGAGATCTGGACTGTCCCGACTGGGTCCTTGCAGAAATAAGCACCCTAGCAAGAGTAGTAAGTGCGATTTGTCAAACGTGTGTTGTTTATGCATTGACAGACTTCTCCAAATAACAGCAAGCAAGAAGTATTAATGTCGCCGGTTTTACTGTTCTTTACAGTCTAGTGTCAAGATGAAACTTCTCTGCGTGCAAGTCATTAAAGATCTTCTTGATGAGGGCATCGATGTAAGACAAGATTGGTTACACGAGTCATGTTTGACGTGCATTACTTAGACACAATACTAAAAACGATTTTATTATTTGTTTGTAGTATGACAAAGTTTCAAAACTGACGTCAGACGCCAAATTTGGTGAGTGACAAGCCAAACTGACATACATTCATTCTCAGGATATGTATTTTTCATGTCAACTTGTACATTTTTACTAAAAATGCAAGTTATTGATAACAGGAAAGGAATTTCTACTAGTAACAATATCACCTTTTCACTAGTAAAAATGTGATTTCTTGATATCAACAGTGTTGTCATCACTCGCATAAATATCAAAAGTTGAATTTCAGCTTAAAAACATAATTCATAATATCTTTATTGCTTTTTTACAAGTTAAATATCACAAAAAGCTGCCAATCAAATTAAATTATAGATTTATTTATGTAAATATAGATATAGGTGACAAACATTTTGCATCATGTGGTCATGTACCTTTGTTCTTTTAAATACAATTACTCATATATATATATATGTATGTGTGTGTGTGGTTGTATTTTGTCCTTCATACAACTAATTTTGTAATGTTTTGATACAGAGAGTGGAGATATCAAAGCCAGTATTGGCGTCCTGAGTTTTATTTTGTCTAGTGCTGCAAAGCATGATGTAGATGGTGAATCTCTCTCTAGTGAACTACAGCAACTTGGCCTACCCAAAGGTGAGAATGCATATATTTATATAAGTATAAGCCTGTTTTAGATGAATCCAAAGGCCCACCCAGACAACAAGTCTCGCCAATATGCTTGCACAACACAGCCTGTCATCTTTAGTAATATCATAATGAAAGGCTTATAGTATGGTTGGTCTCTAATTCTTTCTATGAAGAGTTTAAACATAGTGTTTATACTTTTTTTAAGAGCACACCACAGGATTGTGTAAATCATATGAGGATAAGCACAATGCTCTACAGGAGAAGCTAAGAGAGAGCAGTCTACGCTGTGAGTACTCCACCAAAGATGCCCAAAATGAGGGACTTTTGTGCGTTAAAATAGTGTCATTGCGATTGCTAGATGTGAATGAAGGTAATACCTGTATCTACTTTGTGTGTTAGTGGGTCATCTAGAAGCGGTGAACTGGAGGGTGGATTACACCCTGAGCTCCAGTGAATTAAAGAAAGTCAATGAGCCCACCGTTCAGCTCAGGCTTCAGGCACAGAACCCAGAGACCGACTCAACAGAGACCACTGTTGTCTCAATCACAGCTGACAAGTTCAGAGTACTGTTAACAGGTGAGAAGAACTCAGTTAATATTATGCATGAAATATGAATGCTCTATTATTAGATCTTTTTTAATGCATCTCTGTTTTACGACCAAATAAGATTAACTTTCTTGTTTTTTGTTTGTTTTGCAGAACTCAAACAAGCACAGACTATCATGAATTCACTGCAGTGATAATCATTTGCTGAATTGTTTAAATATTCATGTTTATGTGCACTGAATCTGACTTTGTATGTATAAATGCACTGTTTTTGTAACATTAAATTGCAACATATAGAAGGGTTGGACATCTACAGATGTCTGGTTTGTGCTTGGCCTTGGTCTCTTTGATTAGTCATCTGTTGTTGAGCAGTGACGAGACATCTGGTTACACACATGGTGGAAATGAGTATGAAACAGACCTTTTCTTAGCTCTTCCGGTCTATAAATAAGGGTCTTAATTTTGCATTGTCTGGCCTTTGACTACCAATGACTCATGTCATTAAAAACAGAGGTTTTCTAAATCAACCAGATTTATTATTTTATTCACATTTGTTTTTCATCAATCTCTTAATGATTATTTTAGAACATTTAGTATTCAAAATAATATAGATTAACATTTTATTTTATTATTTCTCAGTATTATTTCTCAATAAAATTAATTAACGGCATCATGATTTTGTTTCGATGATTGTGTAAGAGTCTTATTTTGATGTAAGTTTCTGTAGTACCCAGTTTTTTTTGGTGTTGTTTATAAATGAAGAGTTTGGTTCCAAAATGAGTTAACTCATTGTGTTTTATTGTGTTAGTTTGCTGTATTTTTTTTTTTTCAAAACAAACCAACTGCAGTTTGATATATATGAATTGGAATGCACAATAAAAATCGGAGTTGTCATTTTGGAACCAAGCTCTTCAAATATTTACCTTTTTATTTCCCAGTGAACATTTTAACTTGGTTGTTTATTGCATTAGTTGTATGTAGACTTTACCCGGTCTAGAATGAATTCGGCAGCTGAGAGCTTTCTATAAAGAATTTTAAGGCTCTGCCAATGAACTGCATCTCCCATGATGCACCTGTTTCCGTTTGATAACCATCTGGGAACAGTGCTCCAATGTCCGGTATGATATAACAAGCTTTAGGAGCAAAGGTGAGTCTGATTTGCACGTTTCGAGTCACCGAATATGATCAATACCGATGACATTTGCGAATCGTGCTGCAGGAAAATGCTAATATTTTGTTCGCTAGCACACGTTGCTAAGCGACGCCAAGCGTGCGCTTTAATGAAGCCTGTGGTAGTTAACGTTACATAGCACTTGCAGAAGACTTTTATAACTTGTGATTTCGCTTTAACACGAATCACAGACTGTCTAAAGTCTCTAAACTATATACAGACTACGTTATTAACAGATGTGTATGTCAGAGATGTTGTCAGTCAGATTTTTTTGTATGTACGCATGCATGCATATGCAACAAAGTACTGCGGTGAAGCAACGGTACTCCCAAATAAGTGCATGGGATTCCCAATAAGCAATTTTTTGCTGTATGTATTTAGCGAGGACACCTTGTACCTAAGTGACTGTTGCTTGAGACGTACATCATTTGAGTTGACATATTTGTCAATAATCTGATAAATAATGTAAGAATTTGGGAACATTTTAAAGTGAAACTCCACCCCTTCCCCTAAATGCACTCCCTGTACTCAATTACTATAATGTCCAAATTGAAAATGTGTGGTTACTATGGTTTTTACCACAAAATACCATAATTAATCTATGGATACTGTAATAAAACCATTATTTATTTCCATATAGGTCTGAGAAATGACTGGATTTTCTGTATGAAGTCAAGATTAAGTTTTGTTTAAGGTGCAAAAGCAGAACTTGTACATTTTGTGATGCCTTGACAATAACTTTTACTTCTTACCTTTGACTGAAATTCATTTTGACTACCTGAAATGTGAAACACTTCATTCACAACATCTGCATCTCTTATGTTTCTATTTTTCACAGCCTGTCGTGATTTCCTACAGAAGAATGCCAGAGGGTCCTGAGCTCCATTTGGCCAGCCTGTTCGTCAACAGGGTATGTGAGGGTGTTGTGTTTACTGGTCCTGTGGAGAAATCTGATGTAAGCAAATGTCCCGAGGTGCCGTTCTGCTGCGACGCTTATCGCATCAAAGCCCAGTCCAGAGGAAAAGAGACACGCCTCACGCTCACGCCCATAAAAAACGATGACGACGAAAAAAGCAAGGTTGATCAAAATCAATCCCAGCAGCCCGTGGATGTGGTTTTCCGGTTTGGAATGTCAGGGTTTTTCCGCTTCACCACGGTGGATGAACTTCCGAAACACGCCCACCTGCGGTTCTACACTAATGAGACCCCACGCAAAGCTCTGAGTTTTGTGGATCCGCGCAGATTTGGAGGCTGGCAACCAAATGGAAGCTGGCAAGCAGACAGGGGACCCTGTATCATATTTGAATACCAAAGCTTCAGGTGAGGGACGAGACCACCTGCTCCTCAAAGACCCTTTCCCATATCAACATTCTTAAACGCATTGAATTTCAGTAGAGTTGCATTGTGGGATTTTGAAGGGAAGCATGTGAAAGGGTCTAATTGAAGTACAAATCAGTGCGTTTATGACATTTAAACATTTTTTGTTGTTTTTAGAGAGAATGTTCTTTCAAATCTGTCTGACAAGGCGTTTGACAGGCCCATCTGTGAAGCGCTCTTAAATCAGAAGTATTTCAACGGGGTTGGAAACTATCTTCGAGCAGAAATTTTGTACAGGTACGGTTTTATATATTTGCCACCTCGTGCTTAAAGGGATACTTCACCCAAAAATGAAAATCATCATTTACTCACCTTCGAGTTGTTCCAAATCTGTATACATTTCTTTGTTTTGATGAACACAGAGAAAGATATTTGGAAGAATGCTTATAACCAGACAGATGTTGCCCCCCATTGACTACAATAGTAGGAAAAAATACATGGTAGTCAAAAGTGCCCCAGAACTGTTTGCTGTCCTACATTCTTCAAAATATCTTCTTTTGTGTTCAACAGAAGAAAGACAAATTTTCCTACCATGGTAGTCAATGGTGGCCAAGAACTGTCTGGTTACAAGCATTCTTCCAAATATCTTTCTCTGTGTTCCTCAGAAAAAAGACATTGATACCGATTTTGGAAGTTGAGTAAATGATGACAGAATTTTCATTTTTGGGTGAAGTGTCCCTTTAAAGGATCTTGTCCATCACAACAAATTTATTTCAGCAGAGAGAATAAAAGTACATTGTCCAGTCGTGAGCAATCTGCAGCCATTTAATTTAATTTTACACGAAAACATTGAACCTTTGTCCTCTTTAATGATCTGCCTTCATTTCAGTCTAATAATAAAATGGAACTCATTGTTTCACACTTTTTCTTTTCAGATCACGAATCCCCCCGTTCGTGAATGCCAGGACAGTACTGCAGGGACTCGAGCTAAAAGACGAAGATAAAAAGAAGGTCAAAGCGGAAACTGCAATTACCGAGGTGACCTATTCTGACTCTAGTCTTGATTTATCGTCAGACAGTTTGACATGAATCAATGCTTTGCTTTGTTTCAGACCGCAGATACAATAAAGATTGAGACCGAGACCCCGGATCTTCTCTCTCTGTGTCACACGGTTCCATTAGAGGTGGTCAAACTGGGTTGGTGTCATTTTTAAGATGTGTTCACACTGCACCCAATTCTGATTCTGAATTGAGATTTGATCTTTGATTCTGAAATCAAGTTTGTTTAGTGTAGTCGATAGCAGGCACATTCAATGTACATACATTCTGTGTCCTAAATTCAAAGAAAACACATTTTGTCCATTAGATGGAAATGGTTTAAATTTTATTCATCCCATTTTAGCTTACAGAACTACTAACAGCTAAAGTGTTTCAAGTTTGATTTTACTTGCTTTCCTCCTCTGGGGACATGAACTAAAGGCCAAAATTAATAAGCAAACACCAGTATAAAAGCTTTGTTGCAGATCGGCATCCATTTACTGTATTTACAAAGCATCATCTATTTTGTAGGTGGAAAAGGTTATGACCCCCAAACATCAGACTATTCAACCATTATAGCCTGGATGCAATGTTACGGTGTGGATGGAATGAAATCAATAAGAGACCGCAACGGACGGACAATGTGGTTTAAAGTAGGAACACGTTTGTGATTATTATAGCTACACTATGAATTATAATATTTAAGATGCAAGTATGTTTCACTGCTTGCTTTGCTTTAGGGTGATCCTGGTCCTATGGCCCCCAAAGGTAAAATTGGAAATAATTTTGCATTAAATCACCTGCCGCTGGTAGTAATCCACACAGATAACTAGATATATCCTTCCATTAGATTTCAAATCTCCCAAAGGAGGAAAAAGGAAAGTACAGCAGCGTGATCATGATTACACGGATTCAAAGGTGAGAGGTCTTGTCTAGATTTACTAATATTCTGGAGCACTTTCTTCAATCTATTGATTGACCCTCAACATCATCTTTACACTAGAAAGCCAAGAAGAACCGCACAGGCGACGGCGCAAATAAAAAGCCTGTTAAGCAAAAGGAGATCAAAAATATAAAGGAGGAAACAAAAACATCCAGGTCACAGCGTGGCTCAAAAAGACAGAAAAACGATGAAAAGGCGATTGACGCAGAAGAAACCAAAAGACCAAACGCACGCAAAAGGAGCGGCACAGCAGGTCTGAATCTCACTTTTGCCGTTTGTACAATCGCTTTTAGTGTTCATTATGTTGACTTTCTTGCTTCCTTCTCTGGGGACAGGAACTAAAGGCCAAAATAAGAAGCAAGCAAATAAAACCAAAAATAGATCTGCCACCTGCAGGAAAAGCACCACAAAAGGTATTGATTTGTTCTTGGCCTTTCAATACTGAGTGCTCTTTGTTTTGTGTTAAGATGTTTATTTGGTCTATCTCTGGATTTTGTTTTAGAAAAGCCAAAGCGGAAAAGCAGCCGAGGTCGTAACACATGATGCGATTCCAAGCAATGGTTTATCAGCGCACCCTTGTTTTTTATCATCTGTAAGACGTTTATAATATAACTGAAGAAAAAGTTATTTTATACTTATATTTTTAGTAGCATTAAATGTATTGGAGTCTTTTTTATCATGAATGAATATCAAATACATGTTTTTTCTTATTTTTTTCTTATTTGTGGGACCGAGTCATGAAACAATTTGAACAAAATGAACAATTCACATGGGTTTGAATTGTATGCAAACTGTTATATTGGAAACAAGTACCTACATCAAAGTTCACTATTAAAACTATTTTAACTTTAAAATAGTTGAAAAATGTTTTGGAAATTTATGTTCAGTTAGACATACAAATGATGTAGAATTTTTTATTGCTCACTGTAAAATTAAGAGAAGAGATCTGATCTGGAAGGGTTTGAACGTTAAGGATATTCCAGAGGCCGTCTTTGAGACGGGAATACTGGGATCAGGTCGCTCCAGGAGATCACAACTGTAAAACAAAGTTCAGAAAATTAAAGGGACAGTTCACCCCAAAACAAAACTCCTGTCATCGTTTACAGATGTTCCAAACCTGAATAAATGTCTTTGTTATTATAAACACAGAGAAAGATATTTGGGAAAATGCTTGTAACCAAACAGTTCTTGGCCACAATTGACTACCATAGTAGGAAAAATGACAATGTTAGTCAGAAGTGCCCCGGAACTGTGACATTCTTCAAAATATCTTCTTTTGTATTAAACGGAACAAAGGAATTTAAAAATCCATTTTTACTACTATGGTAGTCAATGGTGGCCAAGAACTGTTTGGTTACAAGCATTCTTCCAAATATCTTTCTCTCTGTTTAACAGAACAAAGAAATTCATACAGATTTGGAACAACCGGAGGATGTGTAAATGAAGACAGAATTTTCATTTTAGAGTGAACTGTTCCTTTAAGAAGTGTGACATTACAACAATAAAGCGCCTTTTAAGGTTATGTATTGTACACTCACTGCCAGGCCTCTTTCACGGGCAGGGAAGTGGACAGAATGGCCGTCACAGAGCTTCCGTGAGACTCGTACAGGCGTACAAGAAGGGCATTCTTCTTTCCTTCCGCCTGCAAGCAAAAAGGAAACCCGTTGACTCACTACTACCAGTCAGTCTGTTGGGAGAGGTCACGATCATAAGGGTGGGCACCTGTTTGATGGTCTCCAGGATGACCGCAGGCGAGGTTACAGAGAACGCGCTCCAGGATTCAGAAATGACAGCATTATATGGGCGGAGTGGGAAGTTGAGGTTATAAGCAGACTGTATAACTGAAGATTCCTGGAAGGTGCCTTTTTTCAGACAAAATTACGGTTTTACTCATTGTTTTGTCTGGAAATGATATGCTTTTGGATATGAGATGCACCCACCTGTGTGTGGCATTAACGCATAGGTGAACTGATGACAGCCCATGTCTGCGTTGGCATCTGGGGATTTTGGGGCACGAAGCCTGTGGGTAAAAAGCAGACAAGACGTAAGGCGGAGCATGGTGTGATTTTCTTCTAGCAACTTTCCGAATGCTCAAGAGATCTTTTTTATTTTCAATTGCAAGCAAATGCACCAACAATGAAAGCAATCTTTTCCTGACTCCCAACCACCAGAATGAATCTTACTGATGTCTCTGAGCTTGTGCGAGAATGATGTTGATTTGTTCTTGGGTAACTTACAAGGACATGGTCATGATGTTTTGATGGATGGAGTAACCATATTTACAGTTGTTGAGAAGAGCCACGCCAAACCCGTACTCAGACAGATCCGCCCATTTGTGTGCCCACACCTAATAAACCATGAGTTCATGCATAATGTAATGTTCTCGGAAAAGACATTAAACATTAAGACAGTATAAGTACACACCCTAGTACAAAGTCCTGTTTTTAATTTAAACAGCTAACTTTGTTGTTTACAAAGTCTTTGTAATGTGCAGATGCATCGGAGAAGTGTCTAGCTAAATGTATGGCATCATTTAAGTGTACAAAAGGGTAACAGATTGGGCTGACTTGTTTATAAAGGACTTTGAACAAAGCACTTATCCATGTTACCTCAAAGCGAGCCCAATCCCATGAGGTGTTTCTATGCGTAGGCCTCTGCAGGTGTCCAAACTGGATCTCATAGGTAGCGCTGGGGTTGCGCACCTGCACGGGGAACTCCACTTTTAAAAACTTGTGTGCTTCTTCCCAGTCCACCTGAAAACAAGATATCCATTACGCGTCACCACGTTCAAATATCATATTTAAGATAACAAAAACAAAGTTGATGCGCCTTCACCTGTGTGTTAAATTTGATATAGGGACAGCAAGCATCCAGGATGATCTCTTGTGTAATCGTGCTCTTGTTACTGATTCTCAGTGAGAAGGTAACGCTTCCTCGGATTCCTCCTGAGCTCACCACTTTGGCAGGTTCGATGATGTCAATTACAGGCTTCCTGTGAAAATGGGTTCAAAGTTGAGTTCACGTTGGATCACAAACTATTAAAAGGGACAGTTCACCCAAAAATGAAAATTCTGTCATCATTTACTCACCCTCATGTTAATTCAAACCTGTATGACTTTCTCTCGTCTGCAGAACACAAAAGAAGATATTTTGAAGAATGTTGGTAACCAAACAACATTGACCCCATTGACTCCCATTGTGTGGACACAAAACCACCGAGACGTTTCTTAAAATATGCTCTCTTGTGTTCCACAGATGAAAGATTCATAGACAGAATTTTTATGTATGGGTGAACTATTCCTTTAACCTAAAAGAAAATTGTGAAGACTGTGAAGACTCAAACTCACCTTGTCTGAAGGTGATAGTCCATCACATCCCAAGCATCCCAGTACAGAGGTACATCATCAAACAAAGTGAACTGATTCGCGAAGCAACCTTCTGATATGGCTTCCCTACGAGATGTAGACGAATAACTAGTTAAACCAGCCAACAGCTATTTGTTTAACCAATGCTATTGGTTAACCAGTTGCAATCCGTAACTTTTGTCTCACCATCACCACCTTTGTTTAAAACATAAAATTTTGTCACATGTGGTCCACTTGTTTAATCTAAAGTGATAGTTTACCCATCATTTACTCGCCTCAAACACAAAAGAAGACATTTCGAAGAATGTTGGTAACCAAACAGCGACGGCACCCATTCACTTGCATTGGTTCTGTGTCCATACAATAGAAGTGAATGGGTTGCCAACATTCTTCAAAATATCTTCTTTTGTGTTCTGCAGAAAGAAAGTCATACAGGTTTGAACTGACATGAGGATGAGTAAATGACAGAATTTTCATTTTTGGGTGAACTGTCTCTTTAAGGCATGAAGACGATTAAAGGCAGTCAGTGATTGGTTAAAACGCACGTTCACTGGAGTAAACAAAATTAAGATGCTTGAATGCCCTACCTGTTTGTCTGCGCTAAAAGCACAGATATCAATCGACCCGCTCTGTCTATCACCGCCTTCAAAAGGCCATTCTCCATCTGAATGCTCCCATCGTCCTACACAAAGAGAGGTCATGAAAGGTCGAAAGCAAATGCACAGATTAATGGCAAAACATCAAAGAGAATAAGGTACCATTGTTGTGACAGAAACAGGAGGGACAGACTCGGCTGTGTCTGTTACTGGAGACACCCCCACGCTTGGAACTCGCACCAAAGCTGCAGCAACAAACAAGGACCAGAATGCAACGGGCCGATTTATTAAAAAACCTTAGTCATCAGCACAATGTTCTCTTTTGTCTGAGGAATACCTAATCTTGTTTTGAGTTCCTCCCCTGGTAGTGACACGACCTCGGTTCTCTCCCAAGGCAAAGTGTTAAGCACAGCCATGTTGGACGATGTTGTGTGAGCGGGATCAGAGCGCAGTGACTCACACGCGGCGAGAAGAAGTTTGAACCCTGTGGTGCGTATCTCTGAAAAGATAGTTAACATCATCTGACGTTATGGTCATTGTGGTATAGTTCACTCAAAAATAAACATTCTGTCATCATTTACTCACCCTCACGTCATTCCAAACCAGTATGACTTTCTTTCTGCAGAACACAAAAGAAGATATTTTGAAGAACGTCGGCAACCCATTCACTTCTATTGTATGGACACAGAACCAATGCAAGTGAATGGGTGCCGTCGCTGCTTGGTTACCAACATTCTTCGAAATGTCTTCTTTTGTGTTTGAGGCGAGTAAACTATCACTTTAGATTAAACAAGTGGACCGAATGTGACACAATTTTATGTTTTAAACAAAGGTGGTGATGGTGAAGCGAAAGTTTTGATGACTAAAGGATGATAACGATTGTGTGCCAAAAGAAAACGCATAAAAACTTCAGTTTACCGTCATAGTACGTCAATGCATCCTCAACAACCATCTCAATACAGCTTCCAGGAATAACATCATGAAACTGGTTGAGTAGAAGCAATCTATAACAATAATAACCTTCAGATCACTCAGGAATTTGATCTGTACACTCATCATCAGGACGTCTCACGCTTGAGTACTTACCTCCACAGTTCTTGAAGTTTGCATGCGGGGTATGTGAAGTTCTCCCTCCTGCACAAAGCCAGACAGCTGGCCACCTCTATATCATGAAGAAGTGCTTCGCACTGCCGATTTCCTAACTTTATCTACAGCACACGAAAACAGAATTAAAAGGGGACATATCAAAAACATGTCATTTTTTATTATAGAATGTACTTTTGCATTAAAGGTCCAGTGTGTGACTTTTTGGAGGCTCTATTGACGGAAATGCAATATACAGTACATAACTATCAGAGGTGTATAAAGACCTGACATAATGAAGCGTTATGTTTTATTACCTTAGAATGAGCTATTTCTATCTACATACACCGCGGGCCCCCTTTGCCATGTTGTTTCTACAGTAGCCCTAAACGGACAAACTGCTCCACAGTGCGTTTCATAAATATAAGTGATCTCCTTCGGCAAAGAAGCGAAAACGTGACGACATCTTAGTTCTGTCAGCCACCGTAGTGCTTCCAACAGGAGGGGTGGAGTGAGCCGTTGGGTGCAATTCGCAACCTCACCGCTAGATGCCGCTACATTTCACACACTGGACCTTTAAAATGACAGTTCACCTAAAAATGAAAATTCTGTCATCATTTGCACCCTCTTGTCATTTCAAACCTGTATGACTGTCCTTCTTCCGCAGAACACAAAAGAAGATATTTTGAAAAATGTTGGTAACCGAATTTTAACCATTTTGTCTTCTGCATAGGAAAAAAGTCAAAGTTTTGAAATGACATGAGGGTGAGTAAATGAGAACAGAATTTTTTTTTGCCTGAACTTTTCCTTTATTCTCAACACTGGTTAGTTTGGGTTCAAGCCATTTTGAAATCCCTTCTGCGTTGGAAACATACTTCCAAAGTGTTTGGTCTAAAAGAGGGTGTGTTTATAGCGGAATCATTGACCTTTGCTTGGGTGGTATATGTGCCATTGTGCAGTTCGAGGAAGAGCTCGCCAACCCACGTACACAAGAGGGCCGAGTCTGACTCCAGCTGAGAGAACAGGAGATCAGGACTGGACACCTGAACCCTGCATGACACATCACAATCAGAAATTCCTATCAAAGCAGACTCACTCAGGCGTGACACATTTAACATCATCCATACTCTCTTCCCTTGTGTAAACAACAGGAAATGTCACATCCACAGACAAAAAGGAAACTGACTTTGGGAGGCCGTCTGTATCCCGCACACGTTCCAGACGGTCAATCATCAGCTGTGTGGGGCCGCCGCCCCCGTCTCCAAAACCAAACAGTACCGCGCTGTGATTGGCTCGGCCCTTATCTTTGTTGTTCTTCACGGTGTTGATCAGCTGGTGAGACAGATACAGCAAGACAGTGTTTACAAGAGAGAGCTCGCAAATGATGCGCCACATGTCTGCGTAGTACGTACATCTTCCACTTTGCCCTTCATCTCATAAGAGTTACCAGGAGGAAAGTGAGTGAGGACTTGCGCGCCGTCAATGCCCTCCCAAAAGAATGTGCTGTGCTGGTGGAGAGAGAGATTTGCGTTATTATCATAAATGACTGTAACAAAGGCTTTTATATATGCGAATTTCTCAGAAATGGTACCGTTGTGGTCGGAACGTACCGGAAATGTGTTAACAAGGTTCCAGCTCAGCTTCTGAGTGAGAAATCGCGTGATTCCACAGCCTTTCATGATCTGAGGGAGCTGAGCGGAGTAACCGAATGTGTCTGGCAACCAGAACTGTGCGAGGCATATGGGGAGCAGTGGGTTAATAGATGCGGTGCGTGTCTGGCTTGTTTTATAGCAGTTCACTTGGCTTGTTTGGAAGCTTAAAGATCCCTTGAGCCATTATATGACTGTACTCCTTGAATCTGACAAAATTGCGATAAGCCTTTAAAATGTACATTCTATTTAATGAGAAAACTGAGCACATGATGACTCGTGTCCAGCCCCTTAAAATTACTTGCACGTAGTAAATCATAGTTTATGGCTGTAATGAAACGTGAAAATTAAAGAAATGACCCTTTTAATTTGTCTATTAAATCTGGACCCCTTCCTGACTACCATTTTTACTGTCTTTTTTATTTATAAATTCGCAAAGCAAGCAGCAAGTGATTGTGTATATACACTATAAAGACCACCACTGTGTGTTTGTACATGCGTCTCCCATTCTTTTAAACAGCTTAGTTAAAGATTCCTTTAAATAGTTCACCTAAAAACGAAAAGTGTTAAACCAAATCTGAATGACTTTCTACTGCAGAACACAAAAGGAGATATTTTGAAGAATGTTGGTAACTAGGGGTGTAACCATATTATCGTGTTATTGCTATAGCAAAATTGTCTCAATATTATCGTGGTCACATGACTGTATGAAGCGATAGGTCTTCCGGGCCTAACATGGAGAACGTTTGGAAAAATAATAGAGGTGACCTTTGGCAAGGTCCATCTGGTGCCACTATTTTATTTGATAAAAGGGATTTTTAGGTCATTTGACCCATCTCATACTATAACTCATACCTCGAAGCAGCAGATTTGATTAGAGGATAAAGAAAAGGGGATGCGTATGGCACGTCATCCTTTGTCAATTAATACCGTACCGTGGACGTTGTACTGAGGTATTATCGTACAGTGAGATATCGTTACATCCCTATTGGTTAACCAAACAACACTGACCCCCATTGACTTCCATTATATGGATACAAAAGCACTGAGACATTTCTCAAAATATCTTCTTTTGTGTTTCACAGATGAAAGAGTCATATACAGATTTTGTATTTTTAGGTGGACTGTCCCTTTAATGTTTCTATAATCTGTCTTGGTATTGGCTCTCTCTCTCTTTATATGTCTCTTCTCAAGGCTCATCTGTGGGTTGCATCTCGATTTATCTTCTCAACCTTCAACGAGAGAAGATAAGAGCTTTGAGATGAGTTTTTACTCCATTCGTTTTTTCCCCAGGGAATGTTTAGATCTGTGTGGATAATGTAGTGTATGGAGGGATTTCAGGACAAGAACATTTTTGTTGACGGTTAATGGCACAATTTCTTGAATGAACTTCAGCTTTTACCTCTTTGCAATATTGTCCGAATTCTTCCTTAAAGAAATTCTGGCCATGTAGAAACTGTCTGACCATTGATTCCCCAGATGGCAAATTTCCATCCTAAACAAACAAAAAGCAGACCAAATCAATTTGTTTTAAAACGTTTTGCAATACACATACAGCTGCGGAAAAAATGAAGACATCATTCCAAATTTTCATTTAATCAGCATTTCTAGATGTATTGTGTCAATTCCAGTCCAGTGTCTGTTGTATTTCAACAAAATCAAACCTCAGGAGTACTTAAAGTCATCCAACAGCAATGTGAAAGACTTTATCACGTAAAGATTATCACGTAAAAAGATATCTTTTTGAACTTTTCCTAAATACATGCACAAATATTACTGTTGTGTTGCTTGAAAGTGAATATGAACTTGTTTTCTTTGAAGAATTTGAGGTCTGAAAAAATACACAGCATCTTTTCTGTTGCTTTGACCTGTTTCTACAGTTTTCATTTTCTGAAAATAAATGCAAATAAAAACAATATTTTTATTTAACAGTTTGGAGAAATATTGTTAGTAGTTCACAGAATGAAACAAAAATGATTATTTTACCAAATGCATACCTATAAATAGTAAATTCAGAAAAACTGAAATAATCTTGAAATGGCCTCTGAATTTTTTTCCATGGCTGTACTTGCAAATGAAAAGTACTGTATTTAATGTAAGAAACAGGAAATATCAGTGCATGTTACTCATAAAAGTATGATCAAATAAAAAATAAGCACTAAAATTAGTATTACCATCTCTACCCATGTACCTCCAACTGGAATAAATCTGCCTTTCTGAACAAAGTGCTTGATCTCCGAGAACAGATCGGGGTACCAGCTTTTCACCCATTCAAACTGTTGTGCCTGCACACACACAAACGGGTTATATGTAGAACGCATCAATTAAAGAACAAAATAAACCTGTAACGGAAGTTAAAAACATACCTGTGAGCATGTGAAGACAAACTCCGGGTTCTTCTCCATCAGTCTGATGACAGTGACCCAGCTGCGAGCACATTTTCTGATAGTCTCTTCATACGGCCACAGCCACGCTTAAAACAGCATCCAACACATTAAACAACATCCTGCGCATCACACAAAGCTGTGTGAATGAACAACAATAACTCATTCTGTATCCTAAACGATGAAAGAAATGAATTTTATATAAAGTTACCGGTGTCAATATGACAGTGACCCATGGCATGCACCACGTGTTGGCTTTCACCATTTTTCTGAGAAAAAAAATTCTGAGCTAGACTCCGAGCAGAAGCAAATGAACTGGGATCGGCTGGGTCACACAGATTCACCATCTCATTGGCTGTGAACAGGGCCTGGTATCCACGCTGTTCTCCTTCCCCTAGCAACTGTGCAAAATATTACGCTGTTTGGTTAATAGAATATATAAGGATTGATTAAATGTCGATAAAAAAAACAAAAACACATGCCTTGACGATATCCACAAGCATCTCAAAGTCAGTGAGAAGCTCCCTCACATCCCGATTGAAAACGACAAGCTCCGCCTTCTGGAGGGTGAACTTCCTGTTTGGGTCTGGGGCTGCTATCATGGAGCCTTGCCCAGCTCCAAAGAGTCCATTACATGCCAGTTCAACATAGAGATCAATGCTGTAACATGACATTAAAACAAATGCAAGTACATCAGGTTGCTGCAGGTAAAAATAAAAGCATTCCTTAATTTGCACAAACCTATGAGGTTCATTGTCCTTCAAGCACTTAGTCAGAACATAACTAGTCTTCTCGCCTTCTTTGGTCAACCCCTGCAAAAAAAGCACGTAATGCAAAATAATTCTCTGTTCAACAAAGAAGAAAGAATCAAGAACAACAGTCAATTTTCACCTGAACCGGACGTTGATCCCGCCACACCATTCCCTCTCCGTCGCTCTCCCATCTCAAATGTACCTCTCTCCCTCTCCACACATCAGGGATCTTCAGGGTCACTTTGAACCAGCATGTCCACCACCTGTGAATAATATACAAGCACTGAAGCACACTCATCTACTGTATAAAGTTTGCGGGTCAGTTTGTAAACAGGATGATGTTAACATGTGTGATCTTACGTACGTGGGTCCGAATGCGTCACCAACTTTACAGGGTTCAAAGTTTTGCTGAATTGCCTCCGAGTATGAGATGCGCTTCTGACATTTAAACACAGATATGGACTGGACTGGATGAGTCTCTCCAAACAACCTGAAAGAGAGAGATATCAACACATCAACAAGAATAAACAGGACCAAAGGTCTTTTATTGACCCCAAACGACTGGTCTGCAGGAAATAAAAGCAAGCAACGTTATGAAAAATAACCATGATTTTATTATTATAAAAGTGAATTTATTTATTGTGGATGGTTTTATTAGAAACATCATGGTTAAACTGTAGTTCCTCTTGTGATACAATAGCAAATATGTTGGTTTACTATTTTTACTGTAGTAAAGCCGTATTTAATTATCGCAAGGCTTTCAGTACACATATTTTGAAATGTGCCGATAATAAACTGACATTTAATAAAGTTGCATGAAAACGCATGCACAAGGCACAAACTTAAAAGCAAAACTCTAGGCATTAAAGTTACTGCGGTTACCTTCCTCTGAGATTGCAGTCTGTGAAATATACATCCGAGATAAATTTATCCGCTCGCTCCAGTAGAGTTCGCCTGTTCTTCAGTACTGGTTGATGGTACATGATTGAAAACTGTATTTAAATACGAGATTATGAACTGAATCAGATCATTGATAGACAGTGAACGATGTAGTGCACTTGAACCCGGAAGCACACTCGCCATTAAAATAAGATGCGAGGTGCAACGCTTCATGGACACAAGAGGCCGCCAGATTACCATGAGCGCTACACCTGCTTTGCGAGCTGACTAAAATATAATAAAACATAATTATTTGGGTTAAATTGACTTTATATTAATAGTTTATATCTTTTATATTTGCTGTTATTTATTTGTGTTATTTGTTTTTTATTATGTCCAATACCCATTGAAGAACGGTTTAGTGTACTTAAATAGTCGGTATTTATCTTTAATTTATGCTTTTATTTATTTACTTCTCATTTTATTTGGTGATAAAGGGTTTGTTTGGTTGTTAACGTATGGTATCTAGTGACAATCGTTGCAAATATGCTTGTTAGAAATTGGCCCATTACAATTAACTTCATTTTTTTATTGCAAATTGTGGAGACTTTGGATTTGTCGCTTGTCATTTGAAGTTTGCATTTTTTCCTTAAGTTTTTTTCCACAACATTGTTTTATCTCAACTTCATCATGCGTCGTACTTGTCCACTAGAGGTCATACAGACAACAGAAGAGACAATATGATGATCAAATGTAAACTCCTCACATCTCTCAAGACACATTTTTTTTTGTCAATTCATCCATTTCAAATAATGAAATGCATTATGTGACTGGAAAATTTAAAGCTTAATTTCTTACCTGCAGTATCCATTTAAGACAAGTTTGGACAAAATTGTATAGTTATTTCAGATTCTGAGGCAGTGCCTTTGTTTGAACACACGTTCCATTAAATAAATAAATGGCTCTTTTTCGATTCAACAAGTTTAATAACTAAACAAGTGAACAACAAAACCCAAATATGTGCAAAGTTAAATTAGAAAGTATAACTGATTTATAAAGTATATACTGTATATAACAAATTTTCAGTGTTCATCACAAATACATAGGCCACAGTGTGCACGACTAACATCAAGTAAATTAAAATATATTCTAATTAAATTATAACATATTCTATTGACTTCCTATTTTACAATTCAGTAACTGTTTGGGTGAAAAAGTGAGTTTATGTGAATGCCGGTGAATGCTGTGAAGAGCTGACCTCTCCTGGGGTCAAGGATACTATGAGTGTAAGATGCTGGTGTCCACAGTGTTTAACCAATTTACCAAGCAAGACTTTGATAAACCAGCTTCGACATATATCCATGCTAGTTAAGCAAACAGATGTGTTTTGCAGGTAAACAGGAAAAAGGCAAAAACGACATAAACCCACATGGAATTCAAATTAAAAGATTAAAATCAGAGCAAAATTAGATTTTTCTGCGATCTTCACAGTCAGATCATAATCACTGTAATTGCTGTATATCATCATTTCTCTCATATGCTCCTCGACAGCATCCTGCAATGTCGACTCAAATCAAATACACATGAAACTGCTCATCAAGTCCTTGCAATCTCTTATAAATGACAAGCAGGACGTTTTGAGCACTCATCATTCATCAACCCAATCACTCAAGTCATTGAATATGCATACAGTATGTAATGCATTCTTCATTCAGTAGTACGATAAATTCACAGTAGCAGTCTAACACTAGTACATTCTATGTGTATGGATATCGCTGGATGTGCATGGGCGTTTAGTCTCATGATTGGTCAGGCAAAACGGGGTCAAAGGTCAACCTACACGCAGGCCGGGGAAACAATGGACCGCTCAGTGGGAACTTTTCTTGGATCCTTTCATTACTCTAATCGCCCGCCCGGCACAATGGTAAATACAGGGTGGGGATTTTGTAACTACCCATCTGAGGATGCCACATGCTCAGCTGAACCGTAACTCCCCCTTTGCCACGGGCAATCGTTGTCTTTTCCCACCATGTACAGTATGCCCAGCGCTGTGATGTCCTCCGTTGGCAAAGGAAGGCCACCCGGTCGCATCCACCGTCTTCTGCAAACCATAATGATTTGGTCTTTGAAAGCGCCCGGCTTATAAGATGTTCTGGTCAGTACCTCAGAAGAGCAGCATGCTTTATGAAAAAAAAATATTTCTGAGTCTTCTCTTTTGGTGTCGTCTCAGGTTTGTGGTTGAACAAGAAAAATCATCAGCTCTAAAATATATGTTGGGACGCCACGTGCACTTCAGTCACTTGATCTAAACATTCTATGCAATTCTAAGTCAAGGACAGACACACAAATTACACAAAAATGTACGTTGTGCTTTTTTTGAGAGCAGTTGGTAGTCAGGTTTCAGTAGATGTGAAGTTTACACTTTGGAGGCGTTTTCTTCTTTCTCGGCCGGCTTGTATCCACTGTTCGTCTCTTTCTGTCCATTGCGTTTAGATCTAAAGGAAAGATGAATGGACAGTATTTTATTTGTGAAAAGCAAACAAAAAGCACAATGTTATGTAAGCATCACATATTAATGACTAGGTCATTTTTTTACTCTATTTAATCTGTATACAGTGCCGGCAATATATAAATATACATGCTTATTTGCTTTCCTAAGAACAGCAAAGTCATGAGTGTCAAACATGTGCATAAAACGCTTGAATGCCCTCTAGTCACTTTAGATAAAAGCAACTGCCAAATGCATCTATAAATCTTTAGAAAATCATAATCTCTGACCATTTAGAAAACAAAAAAATATTTAAAAAGTCAATTTGGTGAAAAATTGCCTAACTCTCGTAACTATGGGATCATGCTTTTAAATAAACATTAGTCCAGTGGTTCTCAAAAATTTTCATTGTAAGGCCCCCTTTGTGTAGTGTGCATCGCTTTGTGTCCCCCCCAAATAAGACTCAAATAAGTTTAAATTACGTCTAAATTTAGAATTTTAATTAAACCAAAGACATATTCAGTTATACAATGCTGGAACATCAATTCCTTTAATTGTTGGGCTTATTTTACTGATTTTTGATTGCATAAAATCTTTTCTTAAAATTCTATATTTCATAAAATGCCACAAAATCTGTGGCCCCCCTAGATCCATCTTGGGATCCCCCAGGGGGCAAAATCCCCCAGTTTGGGAACCACTACTTTAGTCAATCAAATCAAATCAAATCTGTTTTCCTCTATAGTCTTATTCTGGTTTGAGCATTGTTTGTCTACAAATAATTTTATGCACAAATAAGGTATTAGCAGCATGGCATCCTTGTACCGAAGATGGTAAAATGGTGTCTTGTAAATGCATTCTTTCAAAAATGTATTTGTAAAAAAGCAGTTGTAGCAATTGTAACTTATTTTAGCTGTTAGCTTTATGTAACTGAATTTCAAACTTTTTTATTTATTTATTAGACAGTGAAGTTGATAGCACTGGGCTTAGGCAAATTATGTCAGCCTTGCACTTCTTGTGTCTAAACAAATACGTTTCACAATATCACCTAACAAAAAAATCTAATCTGCCAGGAAATTCATCTCACTGTTTGCTGCTCAAGAGTTTTTCTGGAGTAAATTTAACACTTACCTCATCTTCAGAAGATACCAGGCTATTATAATAATCAATACAACTCCAACCAAAGATGTTATTGTGAGCAGCCCACCTGTAAAGAAATGGACCTCATAGTTAACTGTGTGTTATGTAGAATACCTTGTTTTCATTTTCTGATATATCATATGTTTACAGTAATTTTACAGTAACTTATTGACAAACACTCATCAAGGATTAGGTTACAGAACTGACATTATGCACAAACACACAAGCGGCTACAACTGCACCAGTGTTGACAAAATCTAGTGATGTCACATGAGACAAACATGCACGTGTGCCGGGCACAGTGGTTTAAAGTAAAGCTATGTTTCAGGCCCCATCGCATATACTACAATTAGATCTAAACCATAGATACGTCAGTGATAAAGTCCCTTAAGACTAAAAGCACAAACATGCCCCCCCACATGAGTCTTATGTCAACAGCAGTTAGGTTGCGGCCGTGTGGAGAGGGGTGACGGCACACGTCAGCCACACTTCACTGCATGACCACCATCACGTCACAAACACATCACGTCTGTTAGGCGGAGGTGAGGAAGCGTCTGACATCACACACACATGCATTACACACATAAACAGTGACATACCCCAGCTCATCCAAGAAAAGACGTCTATGTCTAAAAGGAATAAAAGGAAATAAAGGTGAGAGAAGGTTCTTGACAAACAAACATTTCCTATTTTCAGGAAAATGTAAAAAACACTGTACTTTTTTAATGATTAAACACTGTGTTGTCAAAGTTTACAAGCACTTTTTAATACTTTTTATTGGTTTGATATTTGCAAAACCCAGTGACAAACATTAAGGGTGACTAATAATAATGATTTATGACAACAACAATACAAATCACAAAATATGGAGATATGAGGTTTCAGAAGGACAGCAGCGATATTTAGTTGTCACACCACAGGACTTTACTGAACTGAATGAAACATCGAAATGATCTTGTACAAATGCATGTAATGAAACGCTCATTTTCTGTGAAAAAAAATCCAGTTAAAAACTTAAAAATATTTTTTTTTCTTGTAAATTTGCAGTCTTTTCTGTAATTGAAATTTTTTGGCTGGATTTTTTTAAAATTCCGTAAATTTACAGTTTTTTGGACATTATACATGAAAATTTTGTAAAAAGATGATAGTAAAAAAATTTTTTTTACAGTGCACATTTAACCCTTAAATCATAATTTAGTTTTATTATAATTACCATGATTTTTAAAGGTTTTGTCCATGTCATACAGATGAAAACAAACACATGTCCATAATATGTAGACATGACTTTTCAGCAACATACAGTATAATGTTCATCCTCTACTTGGTGAAGAAACAACACTTACATCATTTACAGTAAATCTGCTTTTATTTTTTACAATCCATAGTCTAGACACCAAAATATATTATAAGTACGCCTACAAAAAAGTCTTTTGTTCAGTTTTCTGATCACACCCCAAAATTTATAGATTCTTTTTTGTTATAGAATGCAGCCTTGTTAAAATAATTAAGTGCTTATTTTGTTCCTATATGCCTTTAAAGTCTGGGATGACTCTTTCTGCCAATGAAATATTAATTACTCTGACATACAGCTCAACTTTTCCCAATAAAATATAAAAATATGCCCTTAACAGTTTGATTTCGCATGTATTTTTTGTGCCTTGCATATGATCTATTAAGATTTGCACCAACTCACAAAAGTTCACAGTCCAGCTTTCGGATCCAGATGTTCACGTTACATGAAAAACTTCCACTTTGTGGTTTCTCCAAACTCATTTCATCTGGCAAATGTTGTGTCAATGTAACTCGGAAGTGACTACAAATATGACCATGGACCACAAAACCAGTCAGAAGGGTCAATTTTTATTAATTGAGATTTATACATCATGGAAATCTGAATAAATAAGCTTTCAATTGATGTATGGTTTCTTGGGAATATTTGGTTTTGATTGGACAATATTTTGATGAGATATAACTATATGAAAATCTGAAATCTGAGGGTGCACAAAAAGAGAAAATCGCTTTTAAACTTGTCCATCAGAGGCGCTGTAGCAGGCCGTTGCTAAAAAGAAACAGGTTTGTTTTAATTGGCTTACCGCTGTAATGACGCTGTGGAGATGAACCCGAAAGTGAAAATTCTAAGCTCTACATAGATACCAAACTTAATTTCCAAAGAGCGAGCAGCAGCGAGCGATGTTTGTAGGTGGGTTTCCGGCCATTTTTGTTCACCATTTTGCTGCATCCACTCACAAAAATAATTTTTTGATATATTTACTGTAGTAAGTTAACAAAATATCTTCATGGAACATGATCTTTACTTAATATCCTAATGAATTTTGGCATAAAAGAAAACTCGATAATTTTGACCTATACAATGTAGCCTATTGTTGGCTATTGCTACAAATATACCCGTCCTACTAATGGGTGGTTTTGTGCTCCAGGGTCACATTAAACTTTTTATAAGCCAAAGGCACAACAAAACAAGTCATAGCCACAATATTGCCTGTATACCTGCATCTGAGAGCAACAAAAGAAAACTAGCTGACAACAAAACCTCTCCATGTCTCTGAGACAAAGCGTCGGAGTGCCGACACACTAAATTAACATTAGTCAAATGCCGTTCTGGCCCTAAGAGTCAAGCTGACTAAATATTCTGAGTGTGCATGACTGACTACAGCGAAAATGTAAGCTTCAGGGGACGTCTGAGGCCTTCAGTTGCTCTAATCTTCCCATTCCACTTGCTGAGGTTTGTGAAAATCCTTCACAGATGTAGCTCGAGGATGCCCCATGATGCTTTTCTGGTTTGGATGTCTATGCAACCTGATTTGCCTCCTCATCTGTCTCAGCATGGCTTTAGTCAGTGATTGTTCGAGCTCGGCTGCCTCATCCCTGGATCTTCCTTGCATGAGTTGCCTCACGGTCTGGAGGTCCAATTCAGACTTGCAATCCAAATAACTCCTAAGGTTCAACTCCGGGAACACGACGTCTCTCAAAGCCTCGACCGTCTGACCCTTCGCATTATATCTCTGGAGCTGATGTAAAACTTTTTTCTCCAGGGATTCAAAGCATAGCTCTTTAGAACCGTGTCTGGGCAAGTTCTTCCCAACGGAGGAAATGTGAACGGTGTCGCTTGGGTTTTTTGGCCATTGTTGATGTTGAGTGGCCTGGTTGTGGAGACCATGTGTTTTGGTGGTCTTCCATTTGTTATTCACCCCGGGTTGAGGGTTCAGCTTTGGTAGAAGCTGGTGGAGGCCATCATCAGCTAGATCGGCCAGGTCACCCATCAGAAGCTTCTGAACGACTCGTCTTCTTTCAGCGGGGGACGTGACTGAAAAAATACCATGCAGTCCTGTACCAGACACAATGTAGAGAGCGGTTCAGGTTTAACAGTGCACAACTCAATGTAGGCTACGTGGCAAGGCTTAACTAGGGAAAATGGACCAGCCATTTTCCTCGCATGCAGTAAAGATGGGAAGAAAAGGATATCGACGAATTGAACCTTCATGCAAAGATACCAGCAAACAGCCAAACTGAAGCAGACTATCGTGCTAAAGTGTCTGGGAATGACAGCAAACCAAGATATCATCTCACAGCAACAGACTGTCTGACATTTAGAGAGGAACAATGTGGTGCACCGACTCTAAAACCAGGTTTAGAGCGAAAGATTTATGTCAGTTGAAGCATTTAATTCAGAACCCAGCTTTTGCTTTGAAGGACACTGCAGTCGTGAAGGTCTTTCATTGAGGGGAAGAAAGTTAACAGCGCGTAAACGGAGGCCATTCGCATACACGGATGACACAGGAAAAGACCAGCTTGAAAGTTCATGTTTCTAACAATTCCATGATGGGAAATCATGCTGTGGCTAGATGGTTAAGCGTTTTATGTTTTTAATATAAGCTTGCTGTGATCCAAGCTCTACTCACCGTCATTGAAGGACATCTGTACCACTCGGCTGTCTGTTAGTTGTGGCTTCCGGTAATTTCCATGGAGAGGCATGGGAGCAGAGTCTTGAGCGTATGAGGCATACAGAGCTGTTGCCAATGCCAAAAACTGTGAAGACACAACAATTGTATATGGTGGTTAGCCAATATATAGAGTTGTGAATGTCATAGTCAATTAGGCTAATGAGTTTATCTAGAATAGTATGACATTTTATAGCATCAGTGCCTTTAAAAGTGTCGTACCTGCTGAAAAAAGCAATAGAATCCCAATAAAAGCCATCACAGATATTCTGATGGTTTCAATTAAAATACCATTAAAAACCATTCTAATGGTTTTAAAGGGATTTGGAATAGAACCCTGCTGAAAAAATCAATAGAAACCATTAAAGAAGTTATAATGGTTTTATTGGTTTTAAAGGGATTTGTATTGGTTTAAATGGAAACTGTAAATGGTTCTACTGGTATGTGATGGATTCTATTGGTGGGATGCCCAAAACACACTACAAAAAGGCATTTTGTAATGGTTTTAATGGAAAAATCTAATGGTTCATAATGGTATTTTATTGTAAACCATTAGAATTTCTGTAATGGTTTCTGTTGGGGTTCTATTGATTTTTCAGCAGGGAAACCATTAAAGAAGTTTTAGTGGTTTTAATGGTTTTAAAGGGTGAGTAAATTATAACAGAATTTTTATATTTGGGTGAACTGTTTCTTTAAGACATTTAGAAAATTTTTAAGGTGAAACCTTTAAAAATGTGCCTTTGGAGATATTTATCGTGGTCCCTTTTCTTTCGATGTCTAGCTGTGTGTGAAATGCGTAAACTAGAAATTCACTAAAAACACATCCCTCAAGAGCATTTAAGACAACGTGTCACAGAAAAAGAACATGAGAAAGAACACGAATTTACCTGTTTGTGTGAAACGGTGACAGGGTTCCTAAACACTGTCCATAGCACGCTGGGATAGCAGGGCGGTGTTGTCAGAGAACCGTCGTATCGGTAATACTCATTCAGAGCGGCTGGTAACAGCTGACGGATGTTAAAGGCAGGAACCTGTATTTTCTGATCTATCAGTTCACGTGTTGGAGATGAGACATTGTTAACTTGTGTTGGCGATCACAATCACAGAAAGAAATGTTAAACCTCACAAGCTTACCTTTGTATCTTATCCCATTGATGTACTTGAAGAATTTGTCGAAAGCCGGGTTGAAATCTCCAATCTAATGGTTGGCATAAATTTGTTTAACAAAGTTTCAGTCGAGTTCTTGTATACCATCTGGGAACCATATTAGAGATTTTATTTTTTTATTTATCAGCATTAAAATAGAATCTTTCATTATCACAGAAATGTATTACAAAATTGCAAAAAAAATTGAACAACCTGGTGAGGTGTTTTATGCTTAAGTATAAAGCGATGATGGCCCATAGCTCAGTCTTCAAGTTCACAGGGATCAAACCAGCAACCTTTTAAGCCATCCCTAAATCCTAACTATACTCCAATGCAAGTGGTCTGAGATCTAGACTTACCTCAATAAAAACTCCCAGCACAGCCAGTCCATCATGCTTGTCCACTGCCATTGAGATGTTGGGGTACTTTTCAGAATTGAAATGCACAACATGCATCTACATCCAACAGAAAGACAGGCTTTTGAGAAACCTATTTTCACAACATTTACATAATAATTAAATGACAGGACACTTAATTAAATTATGTAAATAATTAAATTAAGGGTTGCAACTCTTATTGCATAATTGTCCTTTAAAGATGCTTTAAAAACACTTTGCATTATACTGTATGATCATAAATATCCATGTTTAACATAAATGAATACGAAACAAACTAAACAAAAAGTGAAATGTCAAAATTGCTACAAAGAATCTAAACACTACAAACATAAGTGTAGCTGATGATGTGAAAAGCATCGATGCCTTGAAAACGTATTTGTCAACTCTGTTTTGTCATGCTGTTTGCCTAGCCTACGAATGTTGGACAAAAGCCATAAATTCTCATTGTGCCTAGTGAGAAAGTCATGAACGTAACAGAATGTGACTTTGGAGAGAACAATGTAAAGAATAGAAAACAGATTCGCATTCATTAGAAACCCTGCATTTTAAGAAACACGTAAGCATGTATGAAACACAGTTATTATCCTTAAAATGGTAGAGAAAATTGTATAATAAATTATAGATTAATTTGAAATTATTTAAACATTTAATAACTATTAAAGTAGAACAGATCATAAATAGATATTCTCATAAAATAAATTATTAAATGAAATGCAGAGCTTTTCAAACAATCAATTAGTCCATGTTTGTAGCCTTCATGACAAAAATTCCTTAAAGGGATAGTTCACCCACCCCCCAAAAAAATCTGTCATCAATTGTCATCACCCTCATTTAATTTCAAACCTTTATGACTTTCTTTTTTCCACAGAACACAAAAGAAGATATTTTGAAGAAAGTCGGTAACCAAACAGCACCGGACCCCATTGACTTCTATTGTATGGACACAAAACCAAGTGAATGGGGTCCGGTTAACATCATTCTTCAAAATATCTTCTTTTGTGTTCTGCGGAAGCAAGAAAGTCATACAGGTCTGAAATGACAAAAGGGTTAGCAAATGATGACAGAATTTTTATTTTTGGGTGAACTATCCCCTTTAGCAAGTCCGGTTCGTGGTTATATAAGAATAGTTGTACGCAAGCAACTTATTTACACACCTTATCCTAAAATGATAGACGGAGATGGAGTGGTTTATTTCTGACACCTTGACAGACATTACGGAACATTGCATCATGACCTCAGGTCCTGTTGTTGTTTGGTTGCATATTTATGCACCAAACTGCTACCATCACACGTTTAAATGCTTTTCAAAGGGAGTGTATGCCACAGAAAACAGTCTGATCAGGCACTAAAAGTGTTTACATGAATGCCTGAGGTCTTGGAGGTGGGCATGTACATATTGACTTTACCTCTGCAGCGAACTGTTTTCCATTAACGGTGTGTTCTGAACCGGTAAGCAAATTGGATGAACCCCAATGGAAATGAAGCTGAGCCGCTGAATATCTGTGAGGCAAGCTGGAAATGTACATGTGTGGAGGCAAAGACAACTGCACTGTGAACACAAAAGAAAAATACACCACATTTTACCTTCAGTAAAGTATTTGTTATTTGGAAAGTGAAGAGCTTTAATCCTCCTAGTAGCATGGCCTTGTAAACTAACGGTACTGTTTGGCGTGTTGACAAAATGTTTATATGCTCTCCTACTTGTAAGTCGCATTGGATAAAAGCGTCTGCCAAATGAATACATGTAAATGTAAATGAGTAAATAAACCTCAGCTTGTCAGAAATACACTCACGTCATCAAGTCATAAAATGGTATATGGATAAAAATAATAATAATATGCTTTTGATTAGAAATATAAGTGATAGTAAGCATTACCAAGAAGAGTAGTATTGACATTAAATATGTTACTTTGGGTCATAAACAAAACTTGATCATATTTTCCGGACAAGAGTATAAAGAGGTTGTTGTTTTATCATAATAAGAGGGTGATTACAGAAAATGGCTGCAGCTGACATACAAACATATCCTCCTGTTATTTTCTACATCTTTACCTAGAAATTAAGCTTGAGAAGAAAGACTATTTGACCCGTGTCTGTCGTGGTTAACAACCACAGATCCTTTCATTTATTATAGCGGCTATGAATTTTCCTTGTGTTTTTACTGTAATGTCTACAAACATACTTTACTGTAAAAACATCTGGTGTTTTGGTTCCTGGATGTGAAGCGCACACTTGCAAGTGTGGCTTACAATTATTATAGGTTTTAAAACAAAACAAGCTTAAAACAATTACATCGTAGGTGGCTGTACCAACCAGAGTGTCCGTTGTTGCTAAGCGTAAGCTGTTCATGGGCTGACAGGTTGTAGTTCTGGACTTGAATGGGCGGTAGGTTTGGAACGTATCTCAGCAGCTGTGTTTGGAAATCAATGGGTGACTGAAACGCTCCACCACAGAACGGGTAGTTGCTGGGCCAGTGGTGTTCTCCATCAGGTCCTGGAACAAATGTCAAAGATTGTGATCACTGAAGCAGACCAGATATTAGTGGTGCTTGCTTATACTTTGGGTTATAGGGTTTATTCCCAGATAACTCAAATGATAAAAGGCATGGTTCCAGTCTTTGATTCTGATTGGTTGTGCCGTGCACTGTAAAAAAAAGTCGGTAAAAAAGCGAAACATTTCTGTCAGTTGGAGCGACAGAAATATACCGTAAAATAATATTTTTTCTTGTAAAATTACAGGATATAAGGATATATAATAAATTGTTTTCCCCGTTTTTCTTTTAAATTTGCTGTCTTTTTCTGTAATTTTACAGTTTTTGACCGTATTTTAAAATAAACTGTAAAAAATAAAATCTTGTTAAAGAAAAACTGAAATTTTCTGGCAGCTAGAAATATAGTAAAGTTTTCTCCCTGTGAAATTTCTATTTTCCCCATTTTCTTGTACTTTTTTTCTCTGTAATGTTAAGTTTTTTGTTTAAAAAAAATCTGTAAATACAGTCAAATTCATGTTTTTCAACTTTTACGTGGAAAATCTGTAAAAAATAATAGAATAACAGTGTTGTATGCCATAGTAAAATTCCCAAAAACATACAGCTGACCACATTACATAAGTATCACTGCACCACTATAGAATATGATGTTTTTGAGGAACTACATTAGTAAAAAAAATTTGTTTATAATATGTCAAAATTGTATTTGCTGTTTTATGTTATGAAAACTTGCTACGTATTCGAAATAACCATTTTATAAAAATATTAAGACCTGGTAAACAACAGCTTCTTTGGCTTATTGCTTTATTGTGCAGTTTGTTGTGATGAAAAAGACGGAGGAAATATCATATAAAATAGAGGGTGGACTTTTTTGACTTGGGTCAGTAAGCCAATGTAGGCTATATTTTCGTTCTGTAGTTTATTTCCCACCTTATTCAGTCATCTTTTGCATATTTGGGCAGACCAAAATTGGACAAAAGAGCCATGAGTTCTGGTAAGGCTGGGTACGGTCAGCTGTCACAAAACACTGCCTTACTAAATGAATACATCAATGCCACACCCAACAATAAAATATAACGTTTTGTTCCTCCTCAAAGCCGACTTCAAAGAAAACTAAATACTACAGTATTATAAAGAAGAACCTTTAAATCAAGTTCAAAACTTTTGAAAGGTAAAAAAGAGATTTATGGTTTGTCAATGACCATGTTTGTTGTTACTTTACACAGTCGTGACCTTAAAACGGTTGTTGTGTTGTGTATGCTATGCCAATCATGAATCATAATTTTCTGTCCGGCTTCTGAACTCTGTACTGCTTTAACTGTGGGAACTAAACATAATGTCTTTTTAGTACTTATAAAAAAGCCACGATGGGAAAAAAAGGCAGCCAAAGAAACACATTGTTCCCTTATGGTTATAATTACTTACTGTCCAGTTCATTTACGTCTTTTAATTAGGACTCCATCATAATAACATCAGACGCTAGTGGTCAGCCCTCAGAGGTCTGCTGTATGGACATCTAAACGCTGTCAGCCTGACCTGTTATGTAGTCATAATGAGACTAGCATAAACACACAGCTAAGACAACTGCAACTCTCTGGTTTGCAACTGCTGGATGCCGAGTCCATGTGGTTTCAAAATTACAGCGGAGCAATAAAAGTAGATTTTAGCAGAACGTGGTGACCAGTGCAATGCTGGCCTGCACGCTTATAGGGTGTTGTGGGAGTTTTGGTTGCTAAGGTGTTGTGAGTGGTTGTCAGATTTCATTGTTATGCTGTGGCTAGGGTGTTCTGGATGTCTGGGTGGTTTCTTACGAGTCCAGTTCAAAAGAGCCATGTCCAAGTCTCTGTGATATTTTGGTCTGACTATGGTCCCTGTAGGGACTATGGGATACGTCTGCGGGATTGGGTCCTATGACAAAGGGGGGCCAGTATAGATTACTCATCCCTTCCAAAACATATATGGGAATATACTGAAAAATACAGTGCACTATATTAAATAATACATTTCATATATTGAAACCAAGTGCTTATATTTTTTTATATATTAAAAACAGCAATATCGTATGTATTATTCAGTATACAGTATTGTAATACTGCAATATTCATAACGTATTCAAAGCAACAACATAAACAAATGTTACTGTGTATGCGCGCGTTCGTTGACTGCCCTTAACTTCCGGTACACATTCGCAAACAATAGAGTGTCTGTAAATTATTTCTGATACAAGCAAAAGAAACCGAGAAGAACCGTTACTTGGTTAAATTTGCCTCTCCAATATTCTGAATTTAGACTGCGATACCAAGCTCAACTGACAAGCCAGATGTCAATGTACCATACGGTTTCTTTAAATGCCACAAAACTACAGGACCCATTTGACAAATTGTTTATTTAATAAAAGTTTTATTTAAAAAAGTATTATACAATAAAATAATAATATAAATGAATATTGACATAAATGAAATTAAGTATAAATAGTTATATTATTAGACACTAGCCAGGGGTGCGTTTCCCAAAAACATCGTTAGCCAACTATGGTCGCAAGTTCCGTCGTTCCAGCATAGTTCAACGATTTAAGTGTTTCCCAAAACCATCGTTCCAACGATCAATCGCAAGCAGAATCGCAAAGTTGTGTGATTGGAATTACAGGTCTAGAGCTGTGGTTATAAGCATCGTTCCTTATTATTATTATTATGACATGTAGACTTACATGCATCAAGCTTTTCATCAAAGTAAGCAAGCAACACGCAGTGCATTGCATATCCATCATTCGAAATATATACAAATTCAATTTTACATCTTTTAGCTTGTCGAGAAAATAGAAGCGCTGTTGTTTGAAAAGTGCGCATGCGCATAACCTGCGTGCTCTATGACACTTATAAAAGAATTAAATATCGTGAAATAAAACAACAGATAACAAAAATAGAATAACAAAAGTAGTTCTTAAATGCAATTTATGTTATTTACAGCAAGAATTTGACATTAATTCGATCTTAACGTATTTATTAGTAGACGTCATTACTCCACAACCTGTGTGGCGTCATCAACTAGATTGCTGAACCAACTGGTTCAAACAATTGATCTCCGACAGAGTGACCACGGTTTCGGGAGACAGTCGTAACTACATCGTTAATTTCCCCAATGATGCATCGTACCTATGGTGGTTAACAAGCGAGTTATGTCGTTGTTCGGGAAACGCACCCCAGATCGATAAACAAACACAGACCGGAAGTTAACTTTAGTCCAGGCACGCACGTCCGATGAAACGGTCAACAACATAAACAAATGTTACGTGGCCTGAACCTAATTTCCGGTAGACTTCTGCAAAGAATAAATAATTGTTGATTAGTTTTAATTTATTTAAAACATTTAATGTATAATAAAATATTAAAACAAATACATATGATTATAAATTAAACATAATATAAATGGTTATATTATAACTAAACACAGAAAGGAAATACAATTCGGCCCAGCGCATACATCTGATGAATCCATCTATTGTATATATTTCCAAATACATATTAAATTCTTTAAAGTTATGACAGTTAATATGTAGAAAATTATATTTTTTGAAAATGTATTGCGCCAAACCAGGAAAGGATGACTACCTGTAAATATTTTCTTTCTGACTGTATAAATTGTATTCATATTTCAGTTATCAACATTAATAATCTTGTTTTCCTAAGAACCACCAAAAATCTTGCTGACCCTCACAAAACATATCTGCTGTACGGTAATTGTAAAAAAAACTGGCTCACATTTAAGTTTTAATTAGTTATGACGTTTCAAGCCAAGAAGCGTATCTGATATCATCTTGTGTCCTCCAGAACTTCAGGCACTGAGATCTGTCATTCTGCTTCTGTCAGAGAGCCAGAAAGGCCTTCACTCAGCACGAGTCAGCCGAGAATGTCAAGAGTTCTCAGGATTAGCTGGCACAGAGGACAGTACTCATATGAGCTTTGTTTGACAGAGATGATAATATCTACACTGTGCTCTACGGCGGCACAAGCACTGCAGTGTTTCGATATTGTAGAGCGATCGCTTGTGGTATTTCAAGCAGTGCTCTGTTGCTTCGGCCACTTTACACTATTATCACATTGTTCACATCTCAAAATATAATTTTATAGCATTGTAATATTTTAACTACCATGGCAAACATCTCACAAAGCAACAACTTGTAATGCTTTCTTCAGAATGTAAAAATCTAGGTTTGGATTTCAAAGCGCTGCAGAATAAAATGTTGCATTTATTGCAACTTAGTGGCAATGCTTAATGAGAGTCTTCAGTGTAAAAATCATATGTTACAATACTGTGCTGAAAATTCGTAGGGGCCGTTCACATTTAGCATCTTTTGCAAGGGCAAGTTTGTTATTTTCAATGTTATTTTCATGGTTGGTTAGCAATGTCAGGCGCCAAGAGAGCGCAAGCTCCCAAGCGCTTTGAAAAAAGAAGACAACGGGGCGCTTCGCATTTACCACACGTTTTAAGATGGCCCCTTAAGCCACAAGTGTAAAATGTCAAGTAGGACCATACAAGATACAGGACAATACAAGATGCTCCAGCCTGATCTTATAAACAGTTGTATTTTATGAGTTGGCTATTTTGTATAGTATAAATCCGTATGAAGTTAATTGCACAAAAAACGTTTGATCATTAATGAGTAAATATTACAATGTCCCTAAAATTACATTTCATGCAGTGTGTCATGTTGCTGTGTGTGAATGTAAGCAGTCTTTTAAGTTGTAAAGCCGAAAGTGAACGAATAACAAAGTTATTGGCTTGGGAAAAAAGGAGTCGACTCTGAATCACGCGAACGAGTCATCTGTCGTTCTAATTTCAGTTCCGGGTCGCCAAACTAATCATTTGAGAGTCAGTCAAGAAGTAAGGTAATAAAAACTGCCTATTATTAAAAAATTAAAGGGTTTTTACACCGTACGTAAACTTGTTGTTGGACACTCCATAAACTAAAGTAGGACCTTTAAAGTCACAAAATATTTACTCTTCAAAAAAACAGCAATAACTAAGCCTCACCTCTAACCCCCAAGCTAACTGTGCTCACTGGCACAAAACCAGACAACCAAAATGCACAAATGATGTATTAATTAATACAAATTAATCACCTTGTAAAACAAATAATTACAAACTACTGTGAGAATGTGTTGGATATTATGGATGTCTTTGCATTGTAAATCTGAACACAAGACCAAACTTAATTTCACAAATACAGTATCACGAAAGAGATGAAATAGATTCAACTTGCAATGTGCCACACACAAAGACAGAATCATATAAAAGTAGTTTTTCATAAAGGGAGCTGTGAAGTTACACAGGAAAGCAATTAAAAGAACAAGCGCCTTCCTAAAATAAAGCCATTATTATGGCTCCCTCTTGCAGTTGAGGCTCCATCAATTTAATAAGATTTGATTTGATTATTATTGTACTGACTACTTGAACATCCAGGTTGATGTTTCTTAAGATTATATTCAGGTGTTTAAGATTTAATTAATTAATTAATTAATCAATTTGCACATACACATAATCTTACAACAACTCTGGATCAATTCAAATAACAATTTACTTTTTTTTTTAAGTGAAAGTGTATTTACAATGTAAATGTAAATTACAATGTATTTGTCAGGTAATAAAAGTAACACCTACAGCCAATTAAATACAGACATGATATTAGGATGATAAGGTCATAGCATACCTGACAAGAGAAATACATCGTGCTGTGTGTGTCCAAAGGAACACACAGCATTATGCGGTTCATCTCAGTAAGAATCCCCCTGAACATTTTGCCCGCTTCCGTTAAATACCCAGACCAAAATACCCTTCCTCCACACAACAACAATTTACATTGTAAAGGACTCTGTCCAGGATCTGATCAGGCCACAAATGGACATTTACATGAAGACCCCAGGAAGGACACACCCTCAGCAGTGAACGGAATATCTTTAACTCTCAAATCTATGTTATGATCTGCTCTACTGCTGTGGAAATGAGACCACTGTACCAATCGCACTGAGCCATTTCAAATGATACCAAACGTGTATATGAAGATTCTTTGTTTGTATTGAATATGGTATTTGTCATAACCAGTTTATAGGTGAGCTTTGATGTGCTCTGAGCTTAGTTGGAGAGAAAGAGGAGAGGGGGAGGAAGAGAAGAGATGTGAAGGTGTGAGTTTGCAATCATCATTCATTGTTGTATGCCGTCTGAGATGGAGATGCAAACTCTGTGGGGAGTTCATTGTGTCGTATTGGGTGAAGCTCTGTGTTTCTCAGGATGTGTGTTCTTTGGTGTGGACACCTTGGCACCGGCCTTACATAAAAAAAGTCACAATATCTTCTTTTGTGTTCTGCAGATTAAAGAAAGTCATGTTTGAAATGACAAGAGGGTGAATAAATGATGACAGAATTTTCATTTTTGGGAGAACTTTCACTTTAAGATGTTGCTAGTTAAATCTGTTCTGACTACAAAATATCTGCATTTCGAAAGTGCAAGGTATACAAATTACATCCTAAATATACAAATTGATGCCACATTATTTTAACCCCGTGGCCGCTTATTTATGCCCTCGTAACGCTCTGCTGTATGAACCTGGCAGGCAATCTGAGACCCCGTCTGACGGTGGAACAGGGGAAGGAACGCTAACAGAAATGACATGACAAACATGGTGGGAATAATTGCTGAGGTAAGTGAGCCGAAGGGGGTCACAAGAAGGTCACATCAACAACCCGAGTTCCCTTTTTTCACCAGGAGGAACGTGTGCTTTGATACCTTCCTCATGGCTGCCAAATGGTTTCCATGTCGAATTTGGTATGGCATATTGGGATTGTTAGAGATAACAGTCAAACCTGTCCAGGAATAGTCTTGACTCATGAGGACGGTAACCAGAAGCGGTGACCCGGTTGCAGGCAGCAGACCAGAACGATGCAATAGTGGTCGTGATTAGGCATGTTTATTTTAAAGGTGTCTGTTTATTTTAATGGTGTTAGGAGCATGTTCTCCTGCTCTTTGTAGCAGATGATTGAACGAACACTACTGCTTTGGTCTTTAAAGGGAAGGCATTACAATGCGCCTCCTCCAGCTATTACTCACAGCTAATATAACCCTAAAAGATCTTTCAAACTTGAGGGTGCTGCGATCCAAACCCTCTTTTAAAACGAAGAGCCAACCCAAAATCGACAAATTCTGTCATCATTTACTCACACTAATGTCATGACTTTCTTTCGTCTTTGAAAGAAGTTTTGCAATTTGTTCATATTTTGTACACAATTTAACTAGCAGTGTCACACAAGTAGATCCACTTACCATTGTATGTCCATTTTGCCCCTGAAAAAAAAAGGAAACAAACATTAAATGTTGTGAAAACAGAATGATGATGAGTCAAATCTGAGAAAGAAACCAGCTCCTTTTCTCCCTATAGGTTTATCATGCGCTTCTAAAGGAATGGCACAAGTGCGGTCATTAATCAGTCAGATAATGCATTCCAATGCAGCTTGACTCCATTCTGGTCACAACCTGCTGCTCTGGACAGTCAAATGAACCGAAAGACTGAGACAGAATCTCACTGGTCTTTGTTAGAGATTTCTGGCTATTAATGAAGTACCCAGACAGTGTGTAAATCAATACAGTATTATGAAGGTATTGTGCAACTTTTTTTTTAATTGAACAGGAAATTATGATATTTTCCAAACATATAGCAACTTTGTAACAGAGAGGTGCAGAAAACTTCTTAAAGATGTAATGGACACACATTTTCATTTACGAAAAGGTGAATCCTTGCTATTTGGGACCTCATGTTTTTCCTGACCTCACCCTTTGCGGAAAGTGATGTGAGGCCAAGTATGGTGTTCCATACTCGGAATTTGTGCTCTGCGTTTAACCCATCCAAGTGCGCACACACACACAGCAGTGAGTAACACACACACCGTGAACACACACCCAGAGCAGTGAGCAGCCATTGCTGCGGTGCCCGGGGAGCAGTTGGGGGATCGGTGCCTTGCTCAAGGGTCTCACCTCAGCCGTGGTATTGAAGGTGGAGGAGAGCGCTGATCATTCACTCCCCCCACCTACAATCCCTGCTGGTACTGAGGCTCGAACCGGCAACGTTTGGTTTACAAGTCCGAAGAGATAAACAGACAAGATATTAACTGTGCAATTAATCACCACCGGAGTCCTAATCCTGTGTGACAAATGTTTTAAAACAAGGTCGTATAAGGTCACCTAACCAATTCCTTCACAGATTATACAGATAAAAACTCAGAACCATGTTGGTTTGGCATGTTGTCCATGCCAAAGTTAACATTCTTAATTAATTTTCAATTATGTTTTAATGCGAAATCAATTTCCTTTTTTATGAGATTTACATAATGAGTTCTACGCTTACCTTTTCTATGAGACTGTAGAGATATTGTCCACAAAAAGTGATGGAATATGCAAATTATTAAATGTTTTTGCTTTTATTTGACAAATTGACTATTTACAGGAGTCACAAAAATACTTTTTTTAGAGATATGCCATATATCATATGCAAACATATATTGTCCCCTTTCCTAACCAAGACCACTTTAAAATATTAGGCCTAATACAAAAAACATCTGGGATAAAAAAAAGGCTTCATATTTTCACGCTTAAAAACACTAAACTGATTTATTAATGCACTTAATATACGAATGTATATAACCAGTACAATATTTTTTTAAAAGCTCTATGAAAGATGAAGGTAAACTCCGAAAAAGTTTCAAAGATAAACTTACCCCTGCAGGCGAGTGGGCACGCGACGAGGAAGATAAACACAATTGTTAAAGTCATTGTAAAAAGATGTCGGGTATTTATTTCCATTTCTCCCTCAGTAGTCGACTCAGAAGAGAAATAGTGTCCATCTGGCTTATATACTACCATTCATGCTGCGCTCGCTCTGTTAAACAATGACGTCAGAGCGATGACCGACAAGTCCATCGCAATATTGGTCTCGGTTACGTTGACTTCATACAAACTCAAACTGTTGCTGTGTCGCAAATCCAGGCGAATTGACCACCAGAGGCGCATTGCCTGCTGACTCAGCGGAGCTTTGTGTGTGTGACTGCATGCGCGACTCTCAAGTCTAAAAATACACGAACCAAACATGCTGTCTAAGAAGACAGCTTTCTAGAGCTCTTTTTACACAGAGATTCTGGAAAATGCGTCCAGGAATTTGTCCCGGGATCGTTAGATTTGTTCATTCACACTGCCAGTGATTTTCTGGCATCTGTGCGTGCGATCAGACACATCCCGTTTCGAGACATATCCAACACGTTATTTGAAACAACTTGTCTAGACCCTCAACGCAACAGGCGAGACCGGGGCTAGTTGTCACAAGTTTGAATCGAAAAGTGCAATTACAAAAAAGCACATTAGTTCATTTCGCTATTGTTTTACTGTTTAAATGTTGCTCAAGAACAGGTATGCTGAAAAGATGGTTTTCTACGTTTACTGTATTTAAAAATATATATAAATCAGTGTTTGTTGTGACAAGCCCGGACTTATAATGTGTTGACTATTGTGATATTATGTCGACAATAATTGTACAGATTTAGTGTTTTAAGTAGTAACTCGTTTATCTGCCATGTTATGATTAATAGCATACATACACATACAAAAAAATCAAAAGAGATATTTTTGCTTAGAGGATGATGCTTATGATGTAAATACAGTGATATTTGTACTATATAGGCCTATAGCCTACACTTTATATTATACACATTACCCATTGGAGACACATTGGGCCTCATTTATGAAACGAGCGTAAGACCGAAAACTGGTAGGGACATTTCCACTCAAAACTTGGCATTTATCAATGGACGTGAGCGGTACGCTTTTCCCCTTTTGATAACTGAAAAGAAATAATCACAAATAGAAAGATTGAGTTTTTTTTCGTTTAGTACAAAAAATAGATTCCGATGCGATTTCTTATTTTCATTACATTAATAACTTTACATTAACTAAATTAAAATAAATTAAATAAAGTTGACTAAAAAAGTATTTTTTCTAGCCTAATTATATGATCATTTAATTGTTTGAAATTACAAGGTTAACCGGTGCTTTTGTGTAAAAAGCTTTTAGGCTACTTCTAAGATACTTTTCCACACTTAAAATGCACAATTAAATCGCACAAGTAAAAGTAAAACATTAAAAAAACTATAATCAATATAATTACAAGCAATAAGTATACCTGTTTGCAAGATGATAGCTTCTTTGTTTGACAAATATGCATTCTAATGGAAAGAGAAAACATGCTTAATGTTTTTTTATTTGTGCGCTCATTTCTAAGATAGATTGATAAATTAGGCCCAAATGAGTGCATTTCAGTACATTTATTTTGTGTTTAACAGTGAGAATCCTCCCAATAATCTTGTTAAAGTGTTTTGTGCATACTTTTTGTGCACAGCCTACGTTTTTGTTTGTTTGTTTGTTTACACATTTTTATAATTTATATTGGTATTAATGCAATGGGAGTACTAATGCTATACTGTCTGAACCAAAATTCGTTATACTTTGCTAATGTGACTAAATTTGGTTTTATGCTACTTTGCTACTGTTTCTCCTTCATTATAAGCGAATTCTGAAACCTGAATCTACATGTGTGGAGCCAGATACTATTTTCATTGGTAACCTTTGAATAATTGTCCCATAGTGAGGTGTGGTCATGACCGAATAATGAGCGCCTCAGATGTAATATGACTTCTGGTATATCAGTTCATTTTGCACTGAAATTACAGATCTACTTTTATACATAGAAACAATTAAACAATGCTGGTGTTTTTTTTATAAATGTACAGTTTTGAATATATACCAAAAAGTAAAGATTTAGTTTCTGTTAAACGGACAGCACAGTGAATCTACAGTGATACGGGTGTGTTGTACCCACCTTGAAGTTTATTGCTCTTATCTATAGAAAGTACAAAGGGTAAAATATCTTCCCCTCGCTCATTATCATTTTCATTCAACCGTTCATTTTCACCAGTGTTCACAAGACTGTGTGGTTCACCATGAGGGATCTTGCCATTATTTTATTCATTTTTGCTCTGTATCACAACATTCTGGCCCAAAATGGAAAACCGGGTAAGTGTAATGTTTATTTTTAAAACACATTTGATGGAATACAAAAAGCATAGTGCAAAATTAGTCCAAATAAGTGTAAAAGGTGGTAACGATTTAAAAGGCTCAGGGCGCAGAGGGCCCCACAATAACGTTACATTTTTTTTAAAGGTGGGGCCCAGAATTCTTGTCAAATTAGCTACAGAATTTGTTTTAGAGTAATAACAGGTTATAAAACAGTCATTTATTTACACATCAGTAAAAAACAAACCTGCTTGGATATGCTCTGTTCTGTATGTAATTTTGTATAACCTTGTGAGCCACTTTGACTGTCATAAAACAGTCAAAAAATTATTAAATGACTGAACAGCATATTTTTTTCAGTGATACAACGAGGTAAAGTATATGCAAGTATGAGCAAAGGTTATTATTTGAACTTGATTTCCCTGTCACACCTTGGAGAGTCATCTGCCATGGCGGGTAAATGGAAGGAGATTAAAAAGCATCTCAATTTAAATGTAGTAATATTTAAGAAAATAAATTCAGAAAGTCAAATAGTAAAACACATCAGACAATGTGCTGGCATACATTATGTATTTTAAATAAAAGTGTTTTGTGAATCTGTGTTTTTGTATTTTAGATTATTGTATTGGCATTTGTCACTGACTGCTATATCAATTTGGCACAATTCAGAAATTAAAAAATCAACAACTTTATGCATTACTTTTATGTAAAACCATATATTAGACAGAACAGCACCAAAATTCACAAAACGTGCCTGAATTGAACATATTTGATGTTCATTAATTCATTGATCATTAATCAGATGTTGTATATGGTACACCACTTACTGTCACTGCCTTCACAGCATAAATTATTAGGGTTAATGTACTTTCGAATAATCGCATACCTGATCCAAAAGAAGATTGTTCGGTAACACTTTACAATAAGGTTCCATTCATTACATCTAAAAAAAATTTTTTTACTCTTTGTTAATGACTTAATATCAATTTATTAATTATCTGTTTATGTTAATTCATGATGTTAGTTCTATTAACTACTGTTAATAGGCTAATTTCTGCGATAATTTGCCGAGAAATGCACCCCTGCCATATTATGCACCCCCTTCAACAACACTGTCAGATTGGCTAATTCTAACCCCTCCCCTCCCCACACCTAATCCTAATCGTAACCCCTCCCCTAACACTTAATCCTCACCCTAACCATTGTGGGGATAATCTGGCAGGGGTGCATTTCTCGGCACAACACCGGCAGCCTGTACATTATCCCTTACTTAACAGACGAATTGAGTAAATGTTGTATGTTGAAATTAATATCAACTAAAATGAATAAATGCTCTTCATTGTTAGTTCATGTTAACTAATGTAGTTAACTAATGTTAACAAACATAACCCTAAAGCGTTACTGATTATTTTTTGGAATACAAGACAAAAACACACTTTGTAATGCCTCTCTAGTCTAATGTTTTGTGACAATTAATCTCTGATTGCACAGGTGTAACATGTTACTCATTAACGTCTAAAAGGATGTAAAAAATGAAGACATTTACGGCCATCATAAAAACTAGGTGTGTTCTGTGGCAGATTAGTTAAAAATTAATCTTTCAACAGAGCTCACATGACTTCCACGGTTGTTTCTATCTCACCTTATAATGTAGATTTGACAAAAATGCAATTATTATTGAAATCTTTGACAGTATACTTTTACACACCTTAGACAAGAATTTACACATGCGCCTGTCTTATTTCCAAAACCTAGAAATCTGCAGCATGGTGCCTGATAAAGATGATGGAACAGGAGCCGATGTTAAGATTTACATGTACTATGATCAGACTCAAGACAACTGTTACCCGTTCCGATACAGTGGAAAGGGTGGGGATGGAAACCGCTTTACAAGTGAGAAAGACTGCATGAGAAACTGTTCTGACAGAGCTGAAGCGCTGTTCCCTAGGGACGGTAAGTCATCCTCATAGATTTGTATACAATAATGCAGTAAACAGACTAAACACCTCTGGCTTAAGAAATACTGCCACCCTATGGTAAAGACAACAATACCATGTCTATGTACAGTATGTATTGCACCCAACCATCCATAAATTCAATTATATTTGTAGGTCAGTAATTAAACATGTCAGTAATTGAATTTTTTATGCTGTATTTTGTTTTCTAGAACCTCGGGCTTGCACGCTTCCAAGAAAAATAGGGGAATGTACTGGCGCCTACATCAGATATTTCTACAGCCCTGAGCATCACACATGCAAGACGTTTTTTTGGACCGGCTGTGTGGGCAATGGAAACCGTTTCCTTTCATTCAGCGACTGCAATGCTACGTGTTACAAAGCAACAGGTGTGTGCTGTAAAATTGGCTGTCGGACATTTGAACCTTAGATCTCAATGCAAAACAACATTTGAATGAACATATTTTGTGTGACACATGTTTTTAAATAGATGAAGGTCTTGAGGATCATTCAGATGAAACAGATATACCAGTCGGTAAGTTACCGAGTCAAGTTACCCACAGAATACATGTTTTCAACGCTATCATTCAATACATTGATATTCATCTATAGTTGACTTCTTTAGGGATTATCTTGGGTGTTGTCCTGGGACTCGTAGGTGCAATTATTCTCATTGTGGTGATTGTTTTTGCTGTCAAGAAGAAGTAAGTAATATATCATTCCTGTCTGTATATGCCAAATAATTTTGTCATGTTCTCCTTTTTTTTCGTATTACAGTATAGCAGTTTCAGTCCTCTAATGTGATTGGTCCTGCTGTTGTTCAAATGGATTTTGTATATCATTTGTATTAATTTTCATTTCTAGGCCTAGTTCAAAAAAACATGAGAAAAAGGAGAAAACCAAGTCAGAACAGCCTTTAAAAGAAGAGAGAGTTGAAATGGCCGGAGTAGATGCACAGTCAAATTCAACGCCATAGTAGATCATGCTCATCATTAGTGGAACATTAATTCATCATCTTTACAGGAATTTTTATTTCACTATGTTTAATATTTTAACAAATTTTACACCATAAATGTACAAAAAACATTATCCAATCGTTACAAACCAAATACTTTTTGTTAAAATGTTAACTGTGTGCAGGGAATGATGAGGCTCATTTACTGTCACTTGTACTTTACGCTTGTATCTGCTGTATTTTGATTTGATGTAACATTTGTTTTTATACTGTATGTCCTGGAAGCTGACGTTTCACAATAAAAAACTAAAGTAGATTTGTTGGTATTTTTGTAAATGCTTGTCAAATTCGGGTCTAATGATCTAAAAAAGTTAGCTTTAGAGAAAACAGGGCAAAATTTAGTTACTATAGCGCAATGCTTTGTGATAGAAACTGAGTTGTGATTTTTTATGAATGTACTCCTTTGTATGAATGTACTTTTAACTGTGCCTTTGGCTGCTATTTACATTTTTTACAGGATTGTGGGATATTATAGGGCGTAAGGATGCATCTGCCATTACAGGCCTCTATGCAAACACTGGATTCAATAATTGTCCTTAACATCCATTAAAAACAGATTCTTGCCTGGCAAACCATCTGTTTTTAGTTGAACATCAACTAAACTCAGCAATCCCTCTAGAGGAAAACACCAAACTTTGCTTAAAGAGTTCACCCAAAAATGAAAATTCTGTCACCGTTTGCTCACCCTCAAGTTAAAGGGATAGTTCATCCAAAAATGAAAATCCTGTCATCATTTACTCACGCTCATGTAATTTCATACCTGAATAAATTAATTTGTTCCGATGAACACAAAGAAAGATTTTTGGAAGAAAGTTAGTTTTCACTTCCGAGACATCATTGACTACCATAGTGGGAAGAATTAAATGGTATAGTCAAAGGCGCACGAGAACGCTTTATTTTCCTAAATTCTTCAAAATATCTCATTATGTGTTCAACAGAACAAAAAAATACAATATTTTTTCCTACTATGGTAGTGGATGATGTCCCAGAACTGAAAATCGCCAACATTCTTCCAAATATCTTTCTCTGTGTTCATTGGAACAATGAAATGTATACAGGTTTGAAACAACCTGAGGGTGAGTAAATAATGACAGATTTGTCATTTTTGGATGAACGATCCCTTTAACTGTATATAATTATTTGTTCTGTTGAAAACAAAACAATACATTTTGAAGAATATGGGAAACTAAACAGTTATGGGGCACCATTGACTACCATAGTAGTTTTTTCCCTACTATGGAAGTCAACAGTGCCTCAGAACTGTTTAAATACAAACAGTCTTCTAGATCTCTTTTGTGTTCAGCGGAACAACACATTTAGACCTCTTTGGAACAACTAGGGGGTGAGTAAATGATGACAGAATTTTCTTTTTGACTGAACTATCCCTTCATTACCTTACATCTGCGCACTTCCACAAGAGGGAGATTGTCTGTCCATTGTACCCACAATGCATTGCAACAAAATTAGCCAATCAAAACTATGCACAGTTACACTGAGATGCTACAATACATTTTGTTCATGTGTTATACAAAAGATACAATTTTAGCCAATTTAAAACCATGCAAAAATTAATATAGTTTATTTGATTTGTATTATATGTATGGCACATTACACACAAATAACAACAACTACAAATACAATTTATAAAAACATGTTCCAAACATTAAACTATAATATATATATGTATATATATAATATGTATTTTACATATTTACTAGTACTCTCAATGAATTATGTCTTGTCTCAATTTAACTGTAGGCTATAGACAAAGCTAGACCAAGTTGCCCAAAAATGTTTTCTACTAGGTAGTCAGTTCAGTAGGTTTTGAGACACAGCTTGACTAGTGCAAATAGCACTGCTTTCCAAACCTCCTAACATTAACGTTAAACTGTATGCCGACTTTACGAGTCCTACTTTTATGCATTTAAGAAGCCACATATTGGAACCTAAAACGGGAGCTTAAACTGCCTATAACTGTAGTTTTTTTAAATAACGATTCATCCAGCGCAGGGCAGGTTCAGGCGGGCGTTTAACGTTAGCTTAGCAAGACTCATGGAGTGTCCTCACCTAAACTCCAGTGTCTGTATCACGGTGGACCCTACCCGGTTTCCCAATGGTTCTCCTTCTTCGTGGTGTTGTACCGGTGAGTTGTATGCGCATTTGGACGATTTCTCAGTATTAATGTGTAATACCGCAGTCGGTTTCTTGTGAGTTGGCTCGAGCTAGCTAAACCGGCTAGTGCCATCTTGCTCACCAGTTTAGGCTAGAATACTTTCTTTTGTAGTATATGTAGGCTACTGCTATAGTGTTGAACTTGAGAAAAATAAGACATTACGTTTATAATTATGATAATAAACAGTAAAAGTGCTTGTGTCAGACCCAGCATAAAGCAGTTACACATCGCCAAGCAGTCAAATTCGCTAACTGGAGTGTAAAAGCGCCACGCTCATTGTTCATCTAACGTTACTGATAAACATGTAAAAGATTTTTCAACAATAAATAAAACTGTAAGACACGTCCCATAACTCAGTTTTTAGCTTTGTATGGTCCTCGCTGTGTTTGTTTTAGTAAAATGAGTGAGGGGGCTTTGTTTTAGTGGCTTTTAATCTCGTTTTTAATCTACTTCGTGTTTTTTCTCTACTTTGTTTTTTTCCTCTCTCGTTTACGTCGAGCTGTCGATCTAACACGTAACAATAATTTATTAGTAATATTGTGTAACGCTGTGGCATATAAAGTAGAGTATGACGGTATACATTGGTAATATAATAAACCGGAAATAATGTTGGCAAACATGCGTCATGAAGGCTTTACAACACCAGTATCAATGTATCAATGTCTACGACCTTAAAAACCACTGGAATGCACAGGACAGATTTAGACCTGAATTTTGAACTTTATATCTTCTCGGCTTTTCCATATTTTGTTTTGGTGTACTGTTGTTAGGAGGGAAGTATTAAAATTGTTAGTGGCATTTTAACAGCCATCAAAGGTTTGCAGAAAATGTTCTCAGAAACATTTAAGGACACCATTAAGGGTTGTTGAGACTTGGAGCAACCCATTAGGTCTCGTGGCAACGAGGCAAAATCTGGTACCTGATCTTTAGCATTGATAATAATCTCATCTAAACAGCATATACATATAAACTATAATGGGATGCCCTGTTACTGATACTGTTTTCATGTTATGGCCTTGGTGAAATTAGGCGTCCAACCCTTATGTTTACTACTTTTGTAATTTAACATACACTGATATGGATTGCATGCATTGACAGATTACACTAAAGGCATATGAACATATAGGGTGTTACACCCAGCGGCCCCTCATGCCACCCAGGGCTTGAGAACTGCTCCATATATCTTGTTTAACACATTTCAAGCTTCAGAAGAGCACATTTCAACTTTGTCTTTTGAGGACAGAGACTTTAAGTATAGATGAAAAGCCCTTTTTCTTGGATCTCCAAAACGTAAGACACAATCAATGTTTTCTTTGTAATTTACAACAATGTAATTCGGATAAAAGAGTTGCCTATAATTTTAGGGGTTTAGAAAGCATGTAAATGTAAATGACTTCTCAAATGTGTAAAAATTGTGAGTGACAGGCCTTACCTGTTTAGTTTGAACAATGCTTAAAAAAGTTTTTTTGTAACACATTGGATTGTCATGTTACTAAGAAAAAAATGGAAAAACTTCATCTTTATAGTTATCATTATCGTCCTTTATTTGCTTCATTTCTGCAGCATTATATAAAGCATGTTACAATATCACTGCATTAGACTTTATAAAGGAGCTTTTATAATAGGCGTGCAAGCAGTCAGCAGGTATGAAGAGCTGGGGTTGAATGACTTTTTCCACATTTGCTGGGTCGTGCACAGAACAGCATTCACGAGAATTGACCGTTCCCTAGCAACGGCTAATTCAGATGCTAGCCGTGAGCTCGGAGGGAAGGTGATCAAGGCAATTAGAACCAAGCTCACTTTCCCAGCAGGCAAGCCAGAGATTACATTCAAAACAGATTCACACATGCTTAACGTGATGCTTATCTCCGCACAAAGAACTGTTTATCAAACAAACATGTTTACTGCAGCAAGACTCATGTTGTGGCCATGTGGGTCTGGTTTTATTTATACCGGCCGTGCCACACAAAACAGACTGAATCATATCGTGGCTAACTGGCTATAAATCGTGTCTGTTTTTTGTAGTTTGCAGATCAAACAAAAGTCCCTGGGTTTGCCTGACATGTCTGAACGTGCATTGTGGAAGGTGAGCATTTGTGTGTGTACACCAAAAGAAAATTGATATTGTCAGTATGCGTGTGGTCTCGTTCCTTTCTATGATTTAAATAATGCATTTAGAAGTAACCTTATAGGTTGTTGTGTTGAGAATTATGAAAAATGATATTTAAGCTGTTTATAGTGAGACAACCGTCATTAAAGAGCTTTGTTGTCATCCGGCAGGTATGTTAATGGCCATGCGAAAAAGCATTTCGAAGACATTCAGGTTCCGGCTGGCAGTCAAAGGAAGCCAGAGCGAGAAAAATGTCAGCAGCACTCTGTGTGTATGGACTGTAACAGTTATAGCACATTCTGGTTAGTTAAATTTAAGCTTTATTTCAGACACATTTTTATGACAACACTAATAAGCAGAGGTGTCTTTTAAGGGGCAGGCTTAAAGGAACAGCTCACCCAAAAAAGAATGTTCTGTCTTTATTTACTCACCCACGAGTTGTTTCAAATCTGTATAAATTTCTTTGTTCTGATGAACACAGAGAAAGATATTTGGAAGAATGCTTGTAACCAAACAGTTCTTGGCCACCATTGACTACCATAGTGGGAAAAATTGCTTTATAAATGTATTTATTCTGCTAAACACAAAAGAAGACAATGTAGGAAAACAAAGAGTTCTGGGGCACTTTTGACTACCATTGCAATTTTCCTACTATGGTAGTCAATAGTGGCCAAAAACTGTTTGGTACAAGCATTCTTCCAAATATTCATCAGAACAAAGAAATTGATACAAATTGGGAACAACTCGAGGGTGAATAAATGATAGAAGTTACATTTTTTGGTGAACTGTCCCTTTAATTGCAAACTATCTTGTTGACCATCACACTGTGTTTTTTCAGTTACCGATGTGATGAATTTGTGGTGAACGACACAAAACTGGGGCACGTGCAGAGAGTCAGAGAGCATCTGCAGAGTTTGGAAAAGTAAGTCGTAAGTAACCAAAATGGCTGATGCACAGTTCATTTGCAGTGTTGTATTGCAATAGATGTGAATCAAAGCCAGTTTTAAAATATTGCACGCTCCGAAATGAATAGCAATTAAAACAATGTTTTAAAAATCATGTTAAATAGCCTAATAAATCTGGTTTATTCTACATGAATCGCACGCACATTTATGATTTTAAAAAGGATTTCTTCTATCACTCTATTCAGCTCTGTGTCTAATACTGAGAGGCAAAGGAAGAGAAAACTTTCAGACAGTTCCTCTCCGGACAGCAAGCTGAAGAAAGATGGTGTAAGTCTATCAATTGTCAAATGCTATCTATAGACTACTTCATAAGATGTAGACACTGGTCCAAAAGCACTTCTGGTTTTAGTTTATTTTTTATTTGTTTGTACATATATAATTAAATCTTGAAGATATTAGTTTAACATTTTGATTCAGTTACAAATTTTCTGTTGGTTGTATTTTGTTCAACATTTGTGTAGTGTTAAAAAACTGAAACGGGAAGTTCCTTTGGACCAGCGTTGTTTACGTTTAAACTGCTCCATATAATAGGGATGCACCGATATCGGTATCGGCCCGATACCAAGCTCATGTACTCGTACTCGTAATGACACACTGATACCAAAGACCGATACCTCACGTGACATACATAGAGCCCTATGATTTCCGCAATGCGTTAAACGTGGACGGAATCGAGGAATCCAGGCATTTCCTAACAAGAAATTAGCGCCTAACAGCTAACATAACAGTTAACGAAATATTCAGATACTGTTTAAATATCCCCGGGCGCTGCAGTGATAGCTGCCCACTGCTCCGGGGGTACGTGTGTTCACTACTCTCTGGATGGGTTAAATGCAGAGGTCACATTTCGTTGCCTTGTACCTTCGTACATGTGCAATGACAATAAAATTGAATCTAAATCTAAAAAAAAATATGTATTCTGCTTGTTTTGCGGCGATCCGTCAAAATAAAAGTCCGGTTAACTTAAACAAACGCTCTTTGCAGCGTCCCGTCAAAATAAAGGTCCGGTTGACTTGAACAAGTTATAATAACACTCACATTTTACCACACCACCCCCCTTAAATTTTTTATAATTTGACCACAGAGTATATTGTTTACTTTAGTAAACTGAAGTAAATGTGCTAGTAAAATTGTGCTACTTATCATAAAAAATAGAACTTGATTAAAAAATAGTAATTAAATTTAAGTAGACCTAAAAACAAAAGAAAATGTACCAGTAAGATACTGGTTTATTAACATTGTTGTACATTATACAGGCATCGGTTATAGGTATCGGCGAGGACCTGAAAAAAAATATCGGTACTCCTCATACTCAGTATCGGTGCATCCCTACCATATAACATTACAGTCTGTTAAGATAGGGTTCAGAAAAACATTATATGACCATCCACATATCTCACTTATGTCGATGTAGAATAATTGATCGGTGAGCTGCTGCGTGGTGTTTCCAAAAAATCACAAAGCTGCTCAAGTGAGCCTTGTAAATTATAAAAAATGTATTAAACTATACTGACACTTTCGTTTTAATTTAAAAATGTACATGCATCATTTGTCAAACATGTTCTGGAGCCATAATTGTCTATAAATGATCCCACACAGGAAGGCTCCCCAGCCTTTTGTGCCACGGGCCTGCGTAACCTAGGCAACACCTGCTTCATGAATGCCATTCTCCAGTCCCTAAGGTAAGAGCAACCGTCGTGACCCCAAGCCAAGGGCAGCCGGTGACGCGTAACCCGGTGGGGTGTGCGGGTGGCCTGGGTGGTTGAGGTCGGAATGCCTCCCGGCTCTTTCTTGGAGCCGCCGGGATGTGCCGCAGACAACGATGCATCTGTGGCCAATGTGCTGGCGGGAGTAGAGTTTGGTGAGCAGCCAGCGGATGGATTAGGCCGTCTGCCTGCTCACCGCAGCCAACCTTACACTGGCCGAGCTGACGCATAAACCACAGCCAACGGCTCGTGCCAGATATCACATCCACCGTACAGCCACTGTTATTTTGAACTTGTCAGAGGAAGCGTTTATTTCACTTAACTTCGGGTTCCAGAGGTTTTTGAACGGCAAATTGTTTTGGCAGCAGATGGACAGAAAGTGATCTCACTTAAAGGAATAGTTTAGTCAAGAATGAACTGGGATTGTCACGTTGCAAAACAATAGAAATGTACAACAAAAGCAACATTAAATGATCCGTGTTACTTGTATGGCCACATCTGTCCCGTTTTATGTTTGCTTAAGAAAACTCTGGTGCCTAAATGTTTTTATTTTTCAATCTTTATTTTGTTTCTCATGCAACTGTCTGACCACGACTTTGTTTTATGGCCTGATTGAAAGTACACTAAATCTACTTCAAATACCTTTCCATTTGCGCAGCTTTACGGGTATTAATCCATGGAAAATAAGCCTGGGCAGCGTTTATGTAATATTTCGCCACATTTTCAATGTTTAATTTGTGTTTGGAAGTATAAACCTGGAGGTCGATTTTGGATCAGCGTTGCCAGTTATTGCCTGTATGTTAGTGACATCTCCATGTGGTCAAAAGCTGTTTTTTTGTTTCCCATCTCCAGTAACATCCAGGCGTTCAGCTGTTATTTCAAGGAGCTGCCCTGTGTGGCCTTACGAAGCGGGAAAACGGCAGGACGGAGAATGTACCACACCAGAAGTCAAGGGGACAGCAGTGTGTAAGGTCCTTTCCACTGGATGACAAAAAGGAAGGCGTGGGGTTGGGTTCAAATGGTGTCCTTTTTCTAAAAGAAATTGAATGAATGAAGTCAAATAGTTACAAGGCAACAATTTACCTAACAAACACATGTTGGTGACTGAACAGTTTTGAAAAAACTTGAATTCCTTTATCATTCTTGTTTATTCCTTACAGACATACATAATGTATTGTTTGTTGTTAAAGTCAACATTAAAATCACCTGTTATCGTACATTATTTTGAGAAAATTACATAGTACATTTTGAACTTTTCATGATCCAGTCATATTAATAAAGTAAAATGTGTTGTAAATTCCATTTCCTGTTGATTTAATGTATTTTGATAATGTGAACTAAATTTCTTGAAATTTTAATATCTTAGATGCAGCATTTTTATCAAAAGCATATTTTGGGAGTTTAGATTTTTTGTTACAGTATATTTGAGATTCTTGTATTCTCAATTAAAATAATTTCTTTGTTTTGCAGATCTCTGGTTGAGGAGTTCAGAAAAACGCTTTGTTCACTTTGGCAGGGGAGTCAGACCGCCTTTAGCCCAGACGCTGTCTTTTATGTTATCTGGAAAATAATGCCAAGTTTCAGGTATCTCATAATCAGTCAACAAATTTGTCCGAAATTTTATATTCTGTACCATAGTCTAGATTTTTACTTATACTAGTGTGATTTATATTCAGTAAAATACTGTTCATTTTTGTAGCCATTGAGAAATGCATTTGTATACTCTTAAAAAAAAAAGAAGGTGTTTCAAAAGGTTTCTTGATGCCATAGATAGAAGAACCTTTTGGTTCCATAGAGAACCTTTAACATATGAAGAACCTTTCTGTTTCAAAAAAAGGTTCTTTGTGGAAAAACAAGGTTATTGAGATTATAAAAACGTAAGAAAGCGATGGTTCTTTAAAAAACCTTTGACTGAATGGTTCTTTGTGGAACCAAAAATGGTTCTTCTATGGCATCGCTGTGAAAAACCTTTTAAGCACCTTTGTTTTTAAGAGTGTAGGAATTGAATGTCTTTATTGCTGCCTTGATAAATAACTTAAGCCTAAACGAAACTTGCAGGGGTTACCAGCAACAAGATGCTCATGAATTTCTGCGTTACCTGCTGGATCATCTCCACAGAGAGATGCAGGGAAGCAAGAACGGCTCACCCAGTCCTGCCGTGTCTCCTGACCGACCCAAACATCCTTCTGAGAGCAAATGCTGCATGTATGACATCAATCTAAACACTTTTTTCCTCATTTTTACTTGCGTGCTAAAGCTACCGCGCAGGGCTCCAGTCACAGAAAACCGAGGAAAAATAAGTCTTAGTTTTAAAAGGCTAAATTGGTCTTCCTCCTTTTATCTCCAAACTCCCATTTTGTGTTTACACATCTCTGAAAAATCAATTAAAGTCTTACTTATAATTGTCTTTGCCTTTAAATCTGTACTAGTATTGTAACATTAAAAACAATGACACACTTTAGTTGTAAATAAATACATATTCTCATTATCCTGCAAAAGAGCACACATATGGTTGGGGCAAATTTCTAAACCGCTGTAAAACTATCTCGGCAGGTAACCTTTCTTTCCAAATCTCCCCTGCTAGTTTAGTGAGTACGTGGGCAGCGGTGATAAAGATAACTCTTTACGCCACGCAGAGGGAAGCGTCTTTCCGACACGGGAGTCGACTGTTCTCACACTTCCCTGCTGCTGGAGGCAGAGCCTCCCTGTTGTGTTTGAATTAATAGCTGCAGATAGCAAACGCAGTGTGAGGAAGCCTCCGGTCCAGGGCCGTGGGGTGACCTGAGTGGATCTGCTGGGGTTATTGAAAAGGAAGTCCAGTGTTGTGGCGTGTTCGGTGGATTGTGATGAATAAAATGGCAGAGTAAATCCCGCTCTGAATAGATGGGCTAGCTTCGCCTTTACAAAGTCCAGATTCTCAGGAACTGTACTTACTCATGTGGGCTTGTTTAATTATACAGCATGGTTCTGCATGGCATGTAACTCCATGTTTTGTTTTTATTTTTAGAAATGGGACCTCGACTATCGTTACGTCTGTGTTCGGTGGTATCCTCCAGAATGAGGTGAACTGCTTGATATGTGGGACGGAGTCTAGAAAATTCGACCCATTCCTAGGTGAGATGTCAATTTAGCCCGTCAACCAATCATAAATCAAAGCTTTGCTCTGTGTTGCCATGGTGATGTTAAACCTTTTCTTCTTTCAGATCTTTCATTGGACATACCAAGCCAGTTCAGGATCAAGATCACAAAAGACCAAGAGCCAGGGCCAACATGCACTTTGAAAGGTGAGAGCTGTTTTACATAAAATACAGTAGTTCCTGAAAAAAAAAACATTATTTCATTTGCTGTATTTCATTGTTCATTGTGCACCAAATGAGAAAATGGAGGATTCTTTGTTTTATACTTTTTTACATTTAACAAAGGGATGCACCGATACCATTTTTTAAAGACAGTACGAGTACCGATAATTTTTTTCTGGTACTCGCCGATACCTATGCCTGTATAATATACAAATTATGTTAATAAACCTGTATCTTACTGGTACATTTTCTCTTTTCTTTTGTTTTTAGGCCTAATTATATTTAAGTACTATTTTTTAATTAAGTTCTATTTTTCATTGTTTTTAAACTATTTTAAGTAGCACAATTTTACTAGCACATTTACTTCAGTTTAAAGTATACAATATACTCTGTGGTCGAATTATAAGAAGATTTAAGGGGGGGGGTGGTAAAATGTGAGTTTATTATAACTTCAAGTTAACCGGACTTTACAACGCAAATGGTGTTTGTTTATGTGTTCGTGTCCTCGGACAGTGAAACGCTGGCGCTGAAAGCTCCACAAGCATCACGCGTTTGGTACACGCAACTGCGCCACTCTTTCACACACAGACACGCAAAACAAGCTGAATACATATTTAAACAGTATCTGAATAGTTCGTTAGCTGTTACGTTTAACGTTAGCTGTAAGCTGTTCAGCGCTAATTTCTTGTTAGGAAACATATGCCAGATTCCGTGCCATTCCGTGTTATACAGCAAATTCTGTTTTTATGCCTGGATTCCTCGATTCCGTCCGTGTCTTCTGCATTGCGGAAATCATTGGGCTCTATGTATGTCACATGAGGTATCGTCTTTGGTATCGGTGTGTCATTACGAGTACGAGTACAAGTACATGAGCTTGGTATCGGTGCATCCCTACTTCATAGTAATTACGTCTGTCATTTTGATGTTTATTTTTGAGTGTACTGTTGCTTTAAATGGCTTGAGTTTGTTTTGTTCTCTAACATTAAGATGTTCCGTCTCTCTGCCAACTGTAGATTGTCTTCGTAGTTTCACAGATTTGGAGGAACTGGATGAGACCGAGCTCTACATGTGTCACAAGTGCAAAAAGAGACAAAAGTCCACCAAGAAGTTCTGGATCCAGAAACTACCCAAGGTGAGAGATGTAAAAAATATAAAATTTACAACTTCAATAATAAATAAATCATATATTCATTTATAAAAAACACTTTTTTTAGGAAATAGAAAAAACACAGTCCTTTTCAAATGATTAAATACGACAAGCATTTTTAATACTCTTTATTAAAAATAGTTTAACAAACTCTTTAGATTCACAAAACCCAGTGACAAAGATAAAGGGTGACTAAGAATAATGGTAAAAAAATCACGAAATATGAAGATGGAAGGTTTCAGAAGGACAGCAGTGATATAAAGTATATAAATAAAAATATATAAATACATTTTGGAATGACTGTGATGTGTTTATGGGTCAATGACGTGTAACTTATCGTATGGTGCTGCGACCAATAATATCAATAATTAAAAATGAAATATATATTATTTTTGTGGCTGAAATATGAATATCTGATTCAGCATGCAGTCAATGGTATTTTCAAAACATTTATATTAGTTGTATGCTATTTTCAGGGAAAACATAGTTCAAAGAAATGCAAATACTTTGTTTCTAACGACTCTAAATATTAGAGATTTGTAAAAAAAAATGTTAAGCATGCATGTCAAGGAAATAAACAAATTTAAAGATAAATCGCGGTCGTACCACACAACATTGTTTAAGGCTATGGCCAATTCATAGATGAAAAACACTAAAATCACTTAATTTAACATTTTAATTTGCATTTATGTGTACACCACATTCTTAATGTTTAAATAACTGCAATAAATATTTATTTGTATTTTAAAATTGGCATGTCGAAAATCCTTATACGTCATTGACCCTTATCCCACTATGCAGGTGCTTTGTTTGCATCTCAAGAGGTTTCACTGGACAGCATTTCTGAGGAATAAGATTGACACCTATGTAGAGTTTCCTATGCGAGGCCTTGACATGAAAAGCTACTTGTTAGAGGTGAGATTTAGCAATTTATTGACTTGTAATGATAAATAAAGATGCTAGTTATATCCAATACATTGTATACAATTAGGATAGTTGTGAAACATTTTTACTTGTATAAGTATTATCTAGCATTAAGTAATTCTCATCTTATATTCAGCCGGAAAACAGCTTGCCTGAAAGATGCCTGTATGATCTTGCTGCTGTAGTGGTGCATCACGGATCAGGGTATGTAAAGTCTCTCACCATTGTGTTCAAACTACTGACAACAGAAAGGTTTTTCAAGTGGAGGTAGAACTCCTATGATATCAGTCAGTGGTTTATTCCCCATATTATCCACTAGGGGGAGATGGTATATCACAACACAGCTGATCTTTCCTTCCAATCAAATCACATAATCACAGGCCAACAGGTTTTGAATCCAGAGTTACATGGTGTTCTTTGGTAAAATTACACATCTCTATCTTCTCCTGCAGCATCGGCTCTGGTCATTACACGGCATACGGGCTGCACGAGGGCAAGTGGTATCACTTCAACGACAGCACGGTCACTACGGTCAGCGAGGAAGCTGTGCTCAAAGCCAAGGCTTACATCCTGTTCTACACAGAGCACACCGATCAAGACAAGCCAGTCTCAGCAAATCCACCCAAGCTTTAAGATTTATCATACTGCCTCCAGATCAGTACAACCCCCCTACTGATCTCTGATCAGTCAATGGACCTTTGTGTACCGTTTTATGCTATCCACAATAATTTCTGGATCACACAACCTCAGTAAAAATCTAATCGCTGCTTTCGTATTGACTTTTCGTTTAATATATCGTCCTGGTTTTGACTTTCGTAAGCCACCAGCGTTCGGTTTGGTAACAGAAGTGAGAAATGATTCCAGATGTAATTGTTTAAAAGGGGAGTTTCGTTTGTAGAGGAAACAGGCGACACAAATTGACTGAACAAAGCGCTTTACAATTGCAAATCGGATATATTTCTCGCTGAGTGTTTTTCTGTCAGTTAAAATGATTACAGCCGTCACATTTCTGCGTAAGGCACAGCAGTCTCCTGTTCACAAATGCTGCTTATTCCAGGAAAATGTATTTCTGTTCCGCTCAGAAACACCAGTGCTTTGCTTGTACTTAAGTCTGCCGTATTGGTCTGTATTAACGTGGGTGTGTTTTTAAAAGCCAAAACTTGAAATATTTGATTTAATGTGATTAAATTTGTATCACGAAGCAGTAGTTAAACACGGCTGTCACCTCACTAATGTGAAAACCATTTGTCTGAAGGGTCCACTAGCTCATGTGTCTTGTTTATTTTAAGCTTGAAAATGTTGTACAGTTTTGGTCCTTTAAGAATTAAAGAGATGCAGGTTGTGCCGAAGTCTCTGTGCATCTCTTTGTGCATCTCTGGTTTGATTTGAGATTTTTGTCAAATGCATGATTCATTTTTTCTTAGATCATCACAGGAAATGATAGTGCCAATTTGCTGTATGCACCGTTCCTATCTGGTTTTCATTAAGTTGTCCTCTCATGACTCTGAAATGTAAAAGTCTTTCTCATCCCGTTTTACATTTGAACAACAAAGTTTTTGCTAGGCGTGACTATTTAAAGGTGTTGTATGTAATATAAAGCAGGATCTATTGATAGAAATGCAATATAATATACAGAGGTGTATAAAGACCTTACATAATGAAGCGTTATGTTTTATTACCTTATAATGAGCTATTTCTATACACCGCGGGTCCCCTTACATGGAATTCAGCATGTTGTTTCTACAGTAGCCCTAAACGGACAAACTGCTCTACAGAGCGTTTCATAAATACTTCATCTCCTTCAGCAAAGAAGAGAAAACGTAACAACAACTTGGTCCTGTGTCAGCCACTGTAGTGCTTCAAAAGGGAGGGGTTGAGCTGTTGGTTGCAATTCGCAACATCACCACTAGCACTAGATGCCGCTCAATTTCATACACTGGACCTTTAAATCTTAATGTGTCTTTAAAAAGCATATAGTGATTTTCTCTTTAGAATTTCTATTCTTGTTTCATTGTTGAAAAAATAATTTGCCAATTAGCGTTGAAAGGAATATGTAGCTATTACAAAGTCTCATAAAGCCAATCATCTAACCAACGCCATAAAGTGCTCTACTTCGCAGCTAATTCTGGCCACTTACGTGAAACTCTGTCTGGCTACAGGCAGTTCATCAGTTTTATTTTCCCATGCCATTTCAATAACTTTCCTCAGATGCACTCAACATGGTACTCTCTAAACATGCTTTTGTTTGCCAAAGGAATGTTGGAAATGTCTCCAAGCTCAGATTACATAATGTTATGATGTCAAATGAACATCAGGTGATCATTGAATGCACTGCGGTTGTGCCGTCTGAGATAAACAATGCAAGAACATTGCGATGAGAGTCAATGAACTCATGAGTCAATACATTGTTATGCGTTGCAGTCGTTCTTGTTCCCAACAACAAATCGGAGGCCTTTTAAAAGACGCGTTTGCCTCTAAAGAGGTGTGGTGTATTTAATAACTTGCATTGCGTACACTAGACATGTCAGTCTTATACTGGGTGTGTGTGCCCAGGTATAAAAAGTCCCTGACACCTGTGAAACGCTTGTGGTTTAGCAGGGTGTTATTTTGCTCTGTTTGTATGTCCTCATATGGGTTGGACAGTTGCGTACTCGATGTTCCCAACCAAGGGTGAGGGTTCTGAGAAACACAATGCATGACTGCAAATGTGTATATCTCTTTTCCAACCGCTGTATTTGCTTCAATGTCATGTAGCTTTCTCTTTAAGGACGCTGCATGTACTACGAGTTCCCGCTCGTCTTGTTCTATTTCCAAAGAACTCTAAATGTAAACGCTAAACAGCTTCAATGACGTAAACCACTTAGAAACAAAGAAGGCGTGCTAAGAGTCTCTTTGTGAGCTTTACTTTTCCGTTCTCCTCGCTGCGTCTATCAATCGCAACCGCCCACAGACCCTCGCACGAGCACAAGGGGGCTGACAAACACTGGGGCTCCCCACACGTCACGTGCCGGTGAGGTAGCGCTCCGTTCCAGGAAGAACCTCCCGTAGTGCGGAAGGAACATCTGCGCGGTTTGTTCTCTGTCGCTCACAAGTGTCTTACTGAAGTCTTCTTTAGGGAGGGGAGAAAAGTTGGCTTTTTTCTAGGACGTAGGTCACAGCTGCCGGTAATCTCACGTTGCACTGGTGCGTCATGACTCATCGAGAGTGACTCATTTGGTGCAGGCTCTCCAAACCTTTTTATGGCTCTCGCCAGAGCAACTAATGAGAACAGGTGGTTATCAGGTAGACGGGTCCCATATCAAGTGTACATATTGTCCACTTGTCAATGAACTCACGAGTCAATACATTTGTCTGTGTGTCTGAATTCCAGTAATGGTACAGTGTACAGTGTATTGAATTTGAAACAGAAAAAAATATAAGCGGCCACTCACTGAATGTTTGACAAAGATGAGTGGAAAGAACTACAGGTCTCAAGACCTGTTTTAAAAGTTAAGTGCTTTGACATTTTTCTGGAAACCTGCCCCAAATTAGTAAAATATTACCTTGTTTGTGCCCCCTGATGCCACAGAGTGTAATATAATTAATTGTAGCATGTATATAGTAAATACATTACTATTATTAACATATTAACATTAACATTTTTGTCACAGCATTATTTTTAATGTTTAGTCATCCTTGTGCATTCAAGTTGGGACGACAGGAATGATTTGTGTTATGTTAACGTAAAATGGACTATATGCATGCGTGACTTCCGCGTTCCACGGTCAGAACCCTCGGCAGTTTCCGGTTGGGGAGACTTAAAGCAGAGCGAAATGGAAAAATGAGAAAATAGTTACATTTTGCAGATGCTGTACATTGCGGCACTCAGCAGCGGTATATAGAAGTGCTGTTCTACTGTATTTGAAATGATACTTTCATAAGTTAACATTTCGTTATAACATTCAAATACAGTAGAACTTTTTCTTGTTTTTGCAGGTACAACTTTGATTGTTTTGCTTGTAGTCAATGTGTCTCCTGTACAGCTGCTTTGTAACAATGAAAATTGTAAAAGCGCTATATAAATAAAGTTGAGTTGAGTTGAGTTGAACGCCACTGCTATACCACTGCTGTGTGCCAGATTTCGCAGGAAATTTTTCAACACCTATATAGTACGTAAAGTAATCTGCAATTTTATGTTTTAAACAGAGATGGCGATAGAGAGAAACGTTACTGAAAGCAGTTTAAGTGTCTACTATTTGTGCACTCAAGAGATCAAGTCTACTACAACTGTTTTATAAGGTGACGATTTTGTATGAATTTGTGTGAGTATTAAAAAAAAACAAGAATAAAGGTCTACCTCTAAACCTTACATCACTGGTGAGAAACAAGATGATATTGAAATATACAAATGACATTTCATACGAAATAGCCACCTTGTAAAATTGCCATTAAATGATGTTGTGTCTATCGTGAATACAGTACTGCAGGCTATGAGGCATTCAGAAAATGCACAAAGACGTGGAATTTCTGCTATAGTGAAATGAGTTTCTGGTAAGGACACACACATAGGAATTCCTGTGAAATCTGTTGCTGTACACTTTGTACTGAGTGACCTAAGTTCACTCTGTACTTTCACTTCAGTTTGACACGCTGCCAAAAATGAATGCCTTCCGCATCCCCTATTGAGTTTATCCTTGGTGAATTGATCCGGTACAACTGATATTACACCCCCCATAGATGGTAAAGTACAGTTTGTACGTTTAGAAACACCATTCTTTATTATTATTATTTCTCTTTTTATTAATATTTTAAAATCATCAAGCATGGGAATTATGCAGTGACCATGAATAAGCTTAAATAAAAACGTACATTTCAGATCTTTTAATAAAGCCTATAAAATTATCTTGATGGATTACAGCTCTTGGCATTCTTGAAATGCTTTTTCGAGAAGTTCCCACATACGCCGGGCACTTGTTGGCCACTTTTTATTTAAAGCTCAGTACAGTTCATCCAATTATAAAAACGTCGAAATTACACTTAGTTCAGCAGAAAAACTGATGCACAGATATGTATTTGTCAACCAAAGGTTGCATTTAAGCGTAAACCAAAACTTGCACCTCATTGGAAATCCAACAAGTCGTTAAGACTCTTATAGTGTGTACCGCATATTCAGAGTAGAACGAATTACAAGAAAAGTGATTCACAAATTCACGTCTTCCCATATCAGCTCCATCCCCCACAACACAAGGCGCCGAATGAATCCTCTAACAAGTGCTAAACAGAAGCTAAACGTCCCTCCTGTCCAAACGGGGAGACAGATGGACCGGGAGAGTCCATGTGCCTCACACATTTCCATTTTTGACCATGCCTGCAGTTGTCCTCCTAAAATAACCCCCATTCCTCACGACCTTATTTGTGCAAGGCCTGTGCGAGACCACAGTCTGGAGGAGAATCAGATATCCAGGCCACGCAACACACGCCACGGTCTCGTTGTGGCTTTGCAGGCCAGCATACAGCTTGGTGTAAAAGTGGTGGTCCGTAACTATATGATCTGCATTTCTAACTCGCTATGCATCTCACAGAACTGGATCAGGAGTGTTTGCTACACCTTTTTTCTCATCTTGACAAGGATAGTCGCCGGAGCCTGTCTTTGACCTGCTGGCGGCTACGAGATGTCTTCCTGGACCCTCAGCTATGGATGCTACTCCACTTCAGGTCTCCCTGCGAGCTAAAGAGAGACAACTTTGTTTTGGGCCCGTCGCTGAGGTACCTGGCGATATGCTGGCACTCCAGCAGGGTCAAAGTGTGTAACATCGAGGACTGGATGAAGACCACATTCCAGAAGGATCTTTGCAGCAAGCACGAGAGTCTCGTCAGTGACTTCCTCGAGCGTGTTTGCCACATGTGAGTGTTGCTTTGTATAAACTTTCATTTTGTCCACATATGGAAACGTAAATGCGTCCCACGTTCACTTTCGTTAATGAAAGAGTCTAAAATGAAAATTGACTCATTCCACATCTTCATGCGTGACAGCATGATCTTTTGGTTGGAAATACAGCGAAAGCAGAAATAAGGATGAAAAAAAACAAAAAACCAAAGCAGTCCATCCTCTGTAAGCCAGACAATAGCTTTGTGTGACAAACTGAAATTTTAGTTGTCAGCTATTGCTGTCATAGTGTATTTTCCACCACTTTATTGCATGGCCTTAAAGGGATATTTCACCCCCCCAAATAAAATCTGCTATTGTTTATTCGCCCTCATGTCTCTTTCTACTGCACAACACAAAAGAAATATTTTGAGAAATGTCTCTGTGGTTTTATGTCCATACAATGGAAGTCAATGTGGGTCAATGCTGTCGGAACATTCTTCAAAATATCTTCTTTTGTGTTGTGCAGAAGAAAGAAAGCCATACAGTTTTAAAATGACAAGAGGGTGAGCAAATGATGAGGGAAGTTAATTTTTTGGGTTAACTGTCCTTTTATTATGTTTCTTTTATAAAGCTTTGCTATTGTATATAGCATCAGCAATTTTGCATGCATCATATTTGTGCTTTTTGGAACATGATAGTGCTTTCAATGTATGTTGAAGAAAAGCATGAAAATTCTTAAAAATATTAGCTGTTGTGTTGCACAGAAAGACATGTGGGTTTGGAATGACATGACGGTAAATAAACGACAACATTTGTTGGGTGAACAGCACAAAATCTTAATAAAAAATGTGTGAATATAATATAAAACAAAACTAAATTATGAACGCATTAATTTTATTACACGGTTTAGTAAAATACGTCAAACAAATTCATTAAGATGCTTGGATTGTAAGTGTGAACATGTCCATATATTGGAACTGGATGTTCAACCAGCTTTGTATTGTTACAATATCGTATATTTAAATAAACAATGTTTACTTATTCTTCGTGTCACCTCGACAGAAACGCGAATTGACTTGTCAGAAAATGTCCACAAAACACATCATCCGACAACTTTTCACAGCTTTCAGTGTCGGATGACACGTTTTGTGTACCTGTGCTGACAATAAACTTGCATTTTTCAGTCCATGTAACACTGAGATATGTAAACATTATTCATTCACATATATTATAGACATACTAAGAACACAAAACACGATGACTTTAGCGCATTGCCTGCAACAACTGGTCCATCACATCACAGCTGCGAACAGTCTGTAGACTAGTCAACAGAGAGTCTGTCATTCAAAGTATGGAATGTACAGTAAACACACGCATCTCATTGTGAAAAAGAGTGCAATTATGTTATGCCATGAGCATTTGAAGAACAGAACGATACGCCTGTCACTCACCCACTGTTTTCTTAAGTATCTCTGCTTCGCAGTACACAACTCATCTTTCAGCGTTGTGTGTCGAGAAGTACATTAGGACAGAACATTCAACAATCACAAACATCTGTGGTTCTGCTGCATCGCGATGAACGAAGCGTGCGTATGTCCCAGACATTTTTTTAGGAACAGACGTCAATGAGAGGAAGCTTGAAATTACTTCAGCGTGAGCCATTCATCTCATCTCTGGGTTGAGTAATGGAGATCCAAACCTTCATCTCTTCAAAGTTCATTAGAAACACGTTCTACCTCCGAGGAAGTATATCATCAGAGTTTTAGCGGTACACACGGCTTGCGTTGGAAGCGTGCTGAGGCTGGGAATGTAGTGTAGTTTGCCTGGCGTTTTGATTGACATGATGAGGTCTGTGGAGTAGCATGCAGTGCACAGCTGAATTACCCTTAGAGTTTTAAGGGCAGATCTGCACAGCTTCTCACAGGCAGCCAATAATAGCGAAAGACATGATGGAGCTTTGTGGTTTCTCCCGCTGCTGTTATGTGCTTTAAACTTACTTAGGGGGAAAAGTGGGATTTGGCTGTAGAAAAGTCCTAAAAACAAAGGTTTCTAGTCATTTTAACGGTTTAGGTAATGTTTATTTGATTTATATTAATGTACACTGTAAAAATACCCTTTAAAAAAAACCTTTTAAACTTTGGCGCTAGAAAAAAGATAGTAAAATAAAAAAAGATGTAACGTAAAATGACATGTTTTTCACATAATTTTACACCAAACTTGTTTTCAAAATATGCAAATATTTTGTAAAATTCTATAAAATTAGTTTTTTACAGTATAATCTTTTATTTATTTTTTAATGAATGAATTAATGAATTTATTTGTTTTTGATCATTGCAGCACCATAGTTTTTTATAATAATCCTTTTTCATTTTTTTACATTTTTTATTTTCTAGTTCTTTCGACAACTCTACAGTCAAAAACGTTTTTAATCTCCAAGGGATTTCAGTTTAGGAACCCTATAAAGCTAAAAAACATTATTAAGGATTCTCGAGTATGTTTTTGGGAGGTAAAAAATGTTGTTTATACAGTAGGTGCATTGTAAAAGAAAAACTTTCATTTTACAGAATTTTACTGTTATTTTTTACAGGTTTTTTAAGGATAATGTAAAAACCTGTCATTTTAAAGAATTTACTGTTTTCACTTAATACGGTAAAAAACAGAGACAAAAAAATGACATGTTGTCATTTTACGTGACGAAACTGTTCCCCCAGCTGTTCGTCCCAGCTCCCAGAAAATTACAGTTTTTCCTTGTACTTCAAAAACTTTTTTGCTTTCCACATACTTATTGTATCAGTACATGGTTTACAAGTAGACAACAAAAAAAATCTTTGTAAAAATGAAAAAGGAAACCTTTATACTTCCAAGTGAAATGGATAAATGTTGAGACAGGGTTTTTTAACAGACTTAAACAGGACTGAAAAAAAAGATAAAATGGACATACAGCTCCTGAGTCTGTAAGGTTGTTTTGAGATTTAAATGTTTTTTTAATATTGTAATACAACAAAACTAGAGATGATTTTTGAATAAAGATCCTGTGGGCAAAGTCCCTCCCTCGTGAGCCGTCCTCTCAGGATTTGCATCGGCAGGTGGAGCTTACAATCAGCTCTTTGTTGATGTGGGTGGAATGGACATGTGCGTTCGCAGTCAGTGCGAGTGTGCACGTGTGTGTGCTTCTCTCACTTTCCCATAAAGATAAACACGCGCATTCACTGACGCCATTGTGGCGGTACATTTCAGCTGCGGAGGAACATTTATAAAACGTTGAGCGCCTGGGGAAGAGTCTCAGATGGTGTCATTAAGTTCAAGCGTGGATCTAGTTTTCTTTTTCAAATAAAACTTTCTCTTTAACAGCGTATGCCAACTTACTGTTGCCAAGGAAAAAAACGGATCCGTTATGGGTCTTAAATGATTTAACCTTCAGGGTTGTATTGTATATTTTTAATCATCTGTCTTAGATGGCTGGTTACAAATAATAATAATGCTCTATAACTATTTTAATCTCCTGTACATTTCTGGATCCATTGCAAAGAGTGAAATGACCTGTGAATCTGTTTTGGATATTGTGCATAATAAATACTGGCATTATTCAAAACAGGCTATTAGAAAATACTATTATTAAAAAATTACTAAAATAAACAACATAACTACATCTCACCACAGTCATGTGTTGTGTGGGACTTTTTCTCTGAACGTTCTTGGCGCAGACGGATTATTAGGGCTCTAGATCTTGTCATTCAGCATTAGCGACACACCCTTGACCAAATTACTGTAAAAATCCATATTTTACAGCCTGGCATTTCATACATGTATGTCCTGCCACGTGTGGGATGTTTATACAGGCCACTCCCACGCAGGAAACCTCATAGCTTCTGCTCTGGAAAACATTAGTTGCATTGACGTCCCCCCGCCCCAGCCTCATTTCAGAGGCCAAGAATAATCATTGCTTTCTTTGCATTATGAAAATCAACTTGTATAACTGCTGGATATGTCCGTTTCGAACAAATCCAAATGAAACAAAACGTCTGCACAAGGGAGGGGCGGAGCTACGAGAGGAGGGCTCGCTTATGTAACCAGGGCATGATGCGATGCATATATCAGGCGTGTTTACTTAAGCTAGCCGGCCCCAAAGCTCCATCTTGCTACAACACTTTATCTGCAAACATCCAACCAACCCCGAGGCTTGAAATTCTTCCTCTCCTGTTGATTCTTTTATAACACACCCTTTGTCACAGATGCCTGTCTGTGATAATTAAAGCAACGGCACATGCATCCTAAGACCCGCCCCATCGCCGGGGTTATTGGGACAGTGCACGTAACACTTAGGGCTGGCTGGAATGCGCCTCACATGTGGTTAAGTGGTAAGATTATGTAAGTCTTTACAGAATCTGCATCGGTGAACGTGAATGATATCTCAAAGCCTCAGCCATTAGCTCTCTCTGTGCGAGTGTGCGCGAGGGCTGACCCTGTGATCGTCCACCGGCAGGCTGCAGCAGAGAAAAAACCAGTCGCAGTGAGGCGACTCGCCAGCAGCCTGCACAGAAGGCTCCTGTTGCCAGAGCTCGCTGGTGTGGGCACGAGAAACGGCTCGGCTTTCAGCTGGTGCTGTTTAGCCAGAGCACCAGCTGTGTTTATGCGGCGAAAACGGCTGATACAGCAAACACTGAAAAATATGTTTTTCTTACGCTAGGGTCAGTGTAATATCATGCACATGCCTGGCGGGGCCACATCTTTAGGGTTAGTATAAATGACTGATTTCTATGCATGCCATTTACGGTTTTTACTTGTACACACCATAGCTGTGTTGGTACAGCTTCCTGTGCAATGTATACTACATACTGCTCACTGTTTTATGAAAATAGTATGCAAAACAATTTTAATCATTCAATTTAGCGTGTGAGATATAAAACCTATGACACGCCCCTTCCCCAAACCCAGCGGCATTTTGAATGATTACATTTAATTCAGTAAATCTCATAAATATATACTTAAAACCCCAAATTATGACTAAGTAAATGTTTTATAAAGATATTAGCGCGTGGCATGTTGAAAATAAAACTGGGGTAATGCTTTTATAATAATATTCACTGACAATAATACATTAACAAGAATTAGTGTTGATTAAAACAAAAATGTTATTATAAGTATGTATTATAAATTATTATATTATATAAGTATTCATTTGTATTATTTATTCAATATTATTTATTTTTATTTATAGCAATTATGCTTGTTGTATATCATTATATCAATACTTCATTGTAGCTTTGTAGTTGACTATGCCATTGTTTGCTTTGTTTACAAAATAATAAAATATAATTTGTAAGTCACTTTGAACAAAGTCGTCTGCTATATGAATAAATGTAAATGTTTACTGTCTATTGACTACATGGCTTGGATTGGACATTACAAAGTCTGCCACTTGACGCTTCCTTGATCCATTCACAACTACACAAACAGGTGTGTTTTCCACAAACCCTAAACAAATTAATCTTTGGTGTTTGTTGGAGCAACACTCGAGTAAATCATATCCTGTTTTTGACAGTCTAGACATTAAAGATGAAATGTGTCATTTCATAAAAGCCACGCCCCTAGTTCATGTCATTGGTTAAAGTAATGTTGTTGTGTTGGACTGGCACCTAAACAAATACAGCAAAGCTGACAGTGCCGCAGAGCAAAATTGTTGACATTTTTCTTCCGAATCAACTTATGAATGGCTTATTTATATCGGTAAAGGAGTAAGAAAATAAAATAAAATATTGGGCAAAATATTTACAAAAAAAATCGAACTATTGCCTCAGGAATAAATTGAAATTAGTTTGAGGCACTTCAATTATTAACTACAAACAAATAAAAATAAAACTGAAATAAAAATAAAAATAGTTTATGTTGTGTAGCAACATAAAAATGAACAAATAAATAATATAATGACAAAAGCATAAAAATATAAAATTAAAAGTGAATTTAAAATATTAATAAAACTTAAAACAAAATATATTATTTTAACAATTTAAAAAGTTTAACTTTTACTCATTAACTATGCTTTAGCGAGTTTAATATGGGCTTTTAAACAGTAAACAGACATGTATATACTGAATATTGTCTCTATTAATAACTTTTTGTCAATTAACAAACAAAAACTTCTTCTGTTTACCTCAGGTGTCCGAATTTACTCTCTCTGACTCTTTCTGGATGCGGCCACATAACGGATGACAATGTCATCAATGTGCTTCGGAGCTGCAGGGGTCTGCGCAGTCTGAGTCTAGAGAACTGCTCCCGGATGACAGACTCCATCCTGCAGGCTGTGGTGGACCCTGGACACAATCTCACAGAAATGAGGGTGGACTTCTGCCGCAACGTGACCCAGGCAGGGCTACAGGAGGTCAGAGAGAAGAGACCAGAAATACACTTGAGCGCACTACACAGTGCAGATATGATTCCAGACAGCAAGCCTGAGGAGAAGACGCAGATCAGGAGAGCTCTGCAGAAGTTCCTGATCTTCTCCTGAGAGCTATGAGACATTTACATAGATCTTAAGACCTCAAGTTGATGCTGTCAAGTTGAACATTCAGAATATTCCTCTTTTAGATGTTTTATTATTTTTTACTTGTTAAAAGTGTCAAATGTGTGGGTTTTCTTCTCATTCCTTATTTTGTAGTTTTAAAGGTTTCCAAGTTCTTGTAAAGCCTTCATATATTACGTTTTCTATTCAATGTCACTGCAGTGTTCCATATTTATATTCACTCTTCCAACTTTTGAAACTTTTGTGTTATCAGCAATTGGTTCATATAATTCCAGTACTCATTCTTTGGACCTTCACTGGCATGAGTTATTTCTTATTTGTTTGTATATTGCATTTCCTGAAATGACTTGTCGGTCAAGTAAACAGGACAAAGAATAACTGGCCCAACCACACAAATTACAACCAAAGTCTATTTTGATATTGAACTCTATTTATTTAAATATATAACAACACAGCATGCATAATCTAAGTTTAGCTCTGGAAATACTCATATTTCATTTTTTCCTCATTGTGAGTATTTGGACTTCTTCCCAGTTATGCAAAAAGAACTTGGCACAGCACATAATTTAATTAACAATGTAATACATTTGAGGATAATTCAGTCCAGGCTGCTGGATACATTGAGTGAACAAGTGGTATTACAATACATGATAAAGTAACAGATATCATATGGATCTCATATGAAAACACCTGTCTGTCTACAGTATAAATGTAACACTGCACAACACCTAATAGCCAATTGTGAATCCTAAATCCTCCTGGGTTGGTACTTACTAGTTTGTAAGTCCATAATGTGACATCAACTGATTTTGGGAAAAGTGACTTGCAAAGCTTCATTTGTACAGTATTTATCTTTTTTAGTTGTTAACAGATTTAGGAAGGTTTAAAACTCTATTGCAACAAAAGTGAAGGACAAATAATGCACATTAAGTGAGAAATGTATGAAAATTTGGAATGGATGCGAAATTTTATTGCTGAATTCTGTCAGATCATGAACTGGCTCAATTCTTAATGAATTTTGACATTTTTATATTTTTATTTCTCCATTAAACATAAACACTTGTTTATAAACTACTTTCAGCATTCACAAGTACAATTTATTCTGATTGGAAACTGCTTGCGTCCACCATTATTTGATTAAAATTCCTATTAAAAGAAACCTTGTATCTCCAGGTGATTTTTATTTTTTGCCATAAATCATTATTATAAGTCACCCATTATGTTTGTCACTGGGTTTTGCAAATATCTAACCAATAAAATGTATTAAAAATTGCTTATAAACTTTGACAACACAGTATTTAATCATTAAAAAGTACAGTGTTTTTCCTGTAAAGAAAAACGAATTTGAACATATGAGGTTTCAGAAGGACAGCGATGATATAGCGATAATAAACACTCCAGGATAGACAGCAAATGTATCGTATTTTGTGACAACATTTTCCATACTAAAGCTGACGTGGTGTAGTACCTGCGATCTCATCTCACTATGCATTTGGGCTAAAGAACTACTTTATTTGGTGGAAGATTTTTTAAAAACTGTTACTGAAACAATGTTTCAGTTTTTTTTTCACTGGACTCGTTGATTTAACGAATCAGCCACAATGTTTTTAAATGTTAAATTCTAAAGGTTCATTTTCATTTTGAAAGGTGCAAAGGGACAAGCCGTTACTATCTCATCTGCCATAGCGGCGAGTTATGACCTAAAGCCTGCATGCATTAAGTTATCTGAGGCCATGTTGGCCCTTTTGGCAGTGTTGTGATTAGAAACATTATGTAAGCGCTAGAGGAGTGTAGAAGTAGGTTGGCCAGTGTCTGTGCTTTCCACGTGACTGTGCTATTTGCGCCGTAATTGTGGCTCGCACAAGTGGGTGGCGCTCCATTCTTTTCTGGAGCTCTTCCGAGGGACTTCTCAAGTCATGTCATATACCCCATGCAGAAAGGAATTTCAAATCGTCCCTAGCCCAACTTTGCCCTCCACAAAAATAGCCGTTCTTGCTTGAGGAGTTACATAATTATTTCTTTCTCTGCAGAAACTCTTTGACCTTTTTCACGTGTATGTGATCCAGCTTAACATGCAAGTACAGTTTCATCAACCCTCCCTCAGGGCGTAATTAAAGCTACATGAAGAAACGTCACACCTTCTGGCCCAAAAATACTCCATAATGTTATTGTTAAGCTTAACATCTTTTTATTGGCACTGAGTTGCGAAGGCTGAAATGGCATTTTTACACTTTGTCTTTTTAAAATGCAGTTATGTAATATAAGTAATTACAATACCTATTAATGCTTTGGATAAAAGTGTAGTGGGATGAAATGTATGAATGATTCACAGGTCTCATTAAAACCCCAGAATTCCTAGTGATGATCCTGAAGGTCACCGTCGAACGAGACATCCAAAACACTGACTCCTCCCTGTGATAATAGGATGATTTTAGTGTGCTTATAAAGCCAACCGGACCCTGCAGAAGAGGTCCAACCTTCAAATTTAGTGCCAAACCCTGTGAATGTAAGCAACAGCCTTCAGCAAATTCCTTTTTGAGTTTCCCAATTTTGTGTTTGAATACTTTCTTTTGTAAGTGTTTGTGAGAGGTTAAATAAGCCATGAAACATGATTAGGGTGCCGTGATTGCCCAAATCTACTGTCAGGTATTTCTTTTGGCTACACGTGGTTATGCGATCTAGTTAATGTTTCACAAGCTTTCTGATAGTGTAATGGGTCTGACATGCAGGTTTTAAAGGCTGTAAAAGTTAGCCTACAGTAAATGTATGTGCTCAACTGTAAGCAATCAGGCGGTGAAGAATCATAGTTTAAACAAAGTTTTTTTTGACAGATAACTAACACGCAGGGGGAAGCTGAGAGGGTGTTGACAGACTGTCTGTACAGTAGATAACAGTGGGATAAATGTATGTTGTCTGCCTGAAGCAGTTTTGTATGGAGTTATTCTGCGGACTATATTAAAAAGGAATTGCAAACTGCATTTGCAAATGCGTTTTCTATTTGTCGTGTCAAAATTGTGACATAATTCAAACGCAAATGCAAACCGTTTCCATTTGCATTTACGCGAACATACAATGTCTGCCAAATTTCAAAAGGAAAAGCAAAGTCTATTTGCAAATGAATTACCTGTGTCTTACGAGTTACGACCCTGTCATATTTAAATCGCAATAGCAATTCCCCATATGCCATTTCACTTCCTCTGGCGTCGCATATTAAGCCTGCCAAAACTCAAATGAAATCGCAAATCCCTTTGCATTTGCGTTTCCTCTGACTTGTACAGAAACCTGTCAATCAATGGCGGGGGTGGGCTTATTCAATGGGGCGTGTTTGTATCGGGAAGTGACGTCATTCACCGTCGCAGTGGTGGCAGTCAGTCCAACACTAAGGTGACACCGTCAGGGCGACACCGGTTGTGGCTAAAAGGGATTCAGCTACAGCTAAAAGCCAAAATAACAATAATGGAACAAATGAGGATCAGATGCAAAGTTTCATATAGAGAAAATCTTTACAATTAATCACAATTGCGGTATTTAACAAGTATAATTTACAGAAGTTCAACGGGCTCGATAAACAGATGAACACAAACAGATCTCAATGAGCTACCAATAAAAGTCATATTGAAGCAGTGTGGATTCATCATAATTACTTGAATTTCTCAGGTTGGTGCATCACCTGATGGGCTCATTTACTGCACATGTTGTTGAAAAGGTTGTTCGGAAATTAAATTTTAAATACAGCAACAACTCCATCCAGTAATTTGTAGATGACAGCTACTTCTGTGTCCAGCAAACGCACTAAAACACTGGAGCACACGTTTGTCTTTGTCTCACTATGTTATGATACACAAATAAAGAGATGTAGAATTCACGTACTTTTGTAATTTATTATTAACTTGTTATATGCATAATGAACAACAATGATAATGCAGGATGCTGTTTATTCATACAAAGTGAACATGTTTTGTTATGGTTTACAACACGTATTAATCATGATGCAAAATACGGTCACAGCGTTGTCAAGAAATTTCATGTCCTCGGAGTACTGTGAAAACGAATATCATAAACAAACATGTTTAGAGGAATGTTGCAGAAGGTGATGATTATCCATCCTGCACCGAAGTTTCACATGCTAAGTGATGCCGCTCTGAGCCCAGACTTCCAGCGCGAGTTATTTCCAAACAAAAAACTGAAAACTGCACTGTTTTCAACGCCGATTGTGAGTGCAGTTGTAACTTCACTCCTAATGTGTTTAGCTGTATCATATGTATGTATCTACTTAAGTTCCAGTTGACGGTGAATGACGTCACTTCCCGATACAAACACACCCCGTTGAATAAGCCCACCCCCGCCATTGATTGACAGGTTTCTGTACAAGTCAGAGGAAACGCAAATGCAAAGGGATTTGCGATTTCATTTGAGTTTTGGCAGGCTTAATACGCGACGCCAGAGGAAGTGAAATAGCATACGGGGAATTGCTATTCCGATTTAAATCTGGCAGGGTCGTAACTCGTAAGACACAGGTAATTCATTTGCAAATACACTTTGCTTTTCCTTTTGAAATTTGGCAGACATCGTACGTTCGCGTAAATGCAAATGCAAACAGTTTGCAATTGCGTTTGAATTATGTCACAATTTTGACATGAACAAATAGAAAACGTATTTGCAAATACAGTTTGCAATTCCTTTTTAATATAGTCCGCAGAATCATTCCATAGTTTTGTTTGTTTCTGCGGTTACTGTAAAGTGTGAAGTTGGGTCAACTGTTGCCTGAGGAGTTTCTGGGGAGCTAACAAAGCATGTTTCAAATATTTGTTGTCTTTATTTAGTTTTTTTACTTTTTATCCATGCAGTCCCTATCAGTGTCATAGAGCGCACGATAATTTTGAGAATTTTGCTGAAATTCGATAGGGCGATATTTTCATTTTAGCCACCAATGCAGATATAGGTCTACATATCTTTTGTATATACTGGGAACCATTTTGTTTCATTCTGATTCATTCATTCAAACAAAAAATCTAACACTGCAGAGTTATCACTGCATGTAATAAATATATACTGTTTCTTATTGAAGATTTTTAAAGATTTGTATCATTTGTAGCACAAATCTAACAATCTTACTGTTAAAGCGCATCACATATCGGCGTGGTTTTTCATATCGGGCCAATGCCGAAAATGTATTTTTATGTCAATATCGGCTGATAATATCACGCATGCCTAATTATTAATATCAGGATGACTTGTATCTTTAACATGAATTTATACACAATTAAATACAGACCAACATATAACACTTATAAACACAACCTGAATTGGACCCAGGTAATAATACAAAATACAAATAATACAAAGTGAAATAATACTTTGCTGCCTATATAAATCCCACCCACTGAAGTAGCTTACTGGAATTCTACAAAAGTGACCCGATGTCACCCAGACACGTCTACATCCAGTGATTTAATCGCCGTCAATGCAGACTTGCTTTAAGTAGGACTTTTATCAAACCACTATTTGCTTTGAGATCAAGAACTTAAATGCCTCACAGCAGTTTAGATACACTTCAAAGCAACTGCATGCCAAAATAAAATGAACCACAGACGCTTTTGTCAGGTGCAATCATTCAGGTGGGATTATACGGTTGGGCCAGAGCTTCTGTACATGAGCCAATGTCCTGCAGGCTTTTCCTGCTGCCTATAGAAATGAGTTATTATCAGCCTGTATCTGTTTGTACGTGTCAGTTTGTACAAGTCTAATCTCGTCCCAGACTTTAATACACAGATGTATGTATTAAAGAGAAATCAGATTGTTGGGCTCTATGGATATACGACAGGCCTGTAATACACGTTTGCATTCAGATCCGCAATGACTAGACAACATCACGTTCACGTGCCTGTCGCTGGTCCTCATATGCCATATAAAATGTAAAGGTTAGGGGGTATAGGTGATAAAAATGCTGCAGAGGTCTTTTATTGGTGAGGCTGCTTCACATGTTGTGACATAAGATTCGCACATACATGTACAACACACGGTCTCTTTCTCTCCCTCTGGGCGGTGGAATGCAAAGGCAGCTCGGGCCACGAGCTGTTTCAGAAAAACTGTGGGAGGGAAGTCACGTTGTAGTGAATTTCACGCGCTGAGCGGAAAGGAATGGGAGGGGGAGTTGATTTATGTCATCCAGAAATGGCTGTTGGTGTGCTGGTTTCTCTCTCAGACCCCGGCACACATCCACAGCCATTTCAGTTGCATCTCACATGTCCTGAGATAAGTGTTTACAACGGTTTTTGCATAGCGTAGATGACTTTTCAAGATGGGTCATGCATAAGGTCCAGTTATCTTGTTAGTCAAGTTATTGGTACCATGCATCTTCATTTAGAATTAAAGGAGCTGTGTTTTTTTGTTGCTGTCATTAAAAACACTTTTTTAGCATGGAGTGAGCAACAGGTACGAACTCAGTGTTTTGGTGTAAAATAACAAAAATAATTTAATTTTACTTTACAAAATATTTTTTTATGTTTCTTTTCTGCTTCCCCAGCTGCCAAAATATTGTTGTTTTTTATAGGTATTTTTTACGGTGCATGTACAGATATTGTAAGTACATAAACAAATCTGCACTTTGATGGCGATATAGAGAATGTGAAGCTGGCGTCACGCCCTATGTTGCCTGTTGCGGTGGCGCCGCCATCTTGGGAGGATAATACTCCACTGCTCTTATTTTTTTTATATACCGTTACTTGTTTTGTTTGATATATGGAGAAATCGAAAGAAGCAGGGGCTTTTCCTGAATGACTCTGCGTAATGTTATTGCAGTTTTTAACACAGCAAGACCGACCTACCATAGCTACATTTCCTAATCAAACAAGAAAAACAAAACACTGCACTGAACGCACAAGTAGCGATCCTCCCAAGATGGCGCAACATTCAACACGGCGTGACGTCGATTAACAAGCTCTATAGAGGCGAAAGTTACGAATCACAGCTTAAAACTCAAACTCACTAATATCCAGAAATTGTCCTCATCTGGGTGCGCCAAATTACAAGAAAGCACGTGTAAATATGCGTGGTCATACAGTATGCAAATATTTTAGCTTTATGATGTCAGATATCCAAAAATTTGAACAATTTAAATCTGTTGTTAGAGTTATATAATTATCGTTTTAAACTAGGGATGAAGGAAAATATGATTTCTCATCTCATATTGCAGTTATGTCAAATATTCATATGACAGTGTATATAGTGCTCACACATTAGCACGTGGTTTGTTTTTAGGATGGGGTGAACTGAGGCCTGAAACCAGTAAGAGGACCTTACATAATAATGGTTTGAGGTGAAAATGTGTGCGGAGAGAACCGAATAACACACAGACCTTCAGAATGTCGCTTTTTTAAGCAAAGCTGTTGCTTGTCTGAGTTCAAAGTAAGTTTACTTTATATTATTATACACTGTTCAGTACAGAGCTCTGGACTTTGCTCTATGCAGTGGTAGATTACAAATAAAGACGTTTAGTTGGTATTTTTATGAAAGTGTAACAATTAAGTGTCAGACTTTGGTTTATTTCATGCATTCTGGTCTGCAGTCTGTTGTCTGTGGATTGGTGCTGAGCATTTTATTACCAAATGAACTAGCTTTCCTAAAAATCCAGAGCGTTGGAAAGTTGTTTAATATGCAACATTCAGGGTTCAAAGAATCTAATTTAGTCAGAAACATCAGAGCACCGCCATTTTTTCACGTGTGCCTGCTCTTCTTTCTACTTTAGTTAAAAGAAAGTGATCTGAACTGAAGTGGTCTATCTCTCCTTAGGAGTTTTAATTCCACATTAGCTCCATGCAGTTTTATTTGGTGGCCAACGAAAACATTACACACAAGTTCCACCAGAGATGGGGGAAGTGTCTGAGGCAGGGGCGTAGCAAGCTTTTCAAAAGTGCGGGGGATGGATGTGGTTTGTTTGTTAACAATAAAAACGATGAATACAATGACAGAAGGGTACAAAAGGTATAACATACAAGATATAAAAAGCTTCCCATTTAAATGAGTGATACTAGAAAAGTATAAAAACACACTCGGTGGTAAGCTTGATAGTGACATGGGTCTGACAGGACTGTGACTGATAAATTTTGCTTACTTGCGCCTTGAAAAGGGGAGATATAAAAAACAAAAAACGCCCACACAAAGCCTTTTCACTGGTGGTATAAATAATGTAACAATTTACTGTTTTTAAACATTAAAATAATATACACTTTTTTTCATAGTTCTTCAACAGGTATGCAAACAATGACATCATTTCTCACTTTTTTCTCTTCAACAGGTACAATCAAACACAACAGGTAAGTATCCACAAAAGTATTCAGCTAATCAACAAACAATGCTCAAAATATCAAAATCAATTGCACTGGCAATAAACCCATAAAATACCTCCTCCTCGTCAATTCCCTCTCTTCTTCATCACAATTAATTTATACATTGCATGCCACATACATAACCGAATTTAGCTAGCTGCTGAACAATATCCCAATTAGCAATTAGCATTAGTCTAAAAAACGAAATATAATACAGAAAACACTCGACATGTCAACAAAACATAAACAGAACATCTTCCCAAACACATATCAAGCTTATTTAAAAACCTCGAAAGCATAAACACTCATTCAAAGTACCTGGAAAAGGGAGATGTAAATAACCATAACCATAAGTTCCCGCCTCCTCAGCACGAGCTGACCGATAAATCTAACACACCAAGAGAGGCGGGACTTAAGGCAGAACAGCCAATCATCAGCCGGTTACACTCAAAGGCGGTGTCATGTTTGAGAGGGAGGGGAGAGGAGGCAGCCGCAGCGAGCGCAGACACAGAGCGGCCAGAGAAACGGAGGAGCGACTGCTGTAAGGCGTTTGTGCAAAACTGCGGAAAAACTGCTGAAAAAGTGCGGGTGTTGAACCCTCTCACCGGGAAAAGTATCCCCCATGGGTGCGACGCCCCTGGTCTGAGGAAATATATATTCTCCAGTGATCTGTAAGGATTAAGATATATACAAATAAAGAAGTCAACGTGAGGCATGCAGAATTTTATTTCCAGAGTCAGCGTATGGGGCAGTAACGGACGCCTTTGCCGCTAACGTATGGGGCAGTAACGGACGCCTTTGCCGTTAACGTATGGGGCAGTAACGGACGCGTTGGCCGCTAACGTATGGGGCAGTAACGGACGCGTTGGCCGCTAACGTATGGGGCAGTAACGGACGCATTGGCCGCTAACGTATGGGGCAGTAACGGACGCATTGGCCGCTAACGTATGGGGCAGTAACGGACGCATTGGCCGCTAACGTATGGGGCAGTAACGGACGCATTGGCCGCTAACGTATGGGGCAGTAACGGACGCGTTGGCCACTAACGTATGGGGCCGGAACGGACGCCCTGGCCGCTTAGACGGACGTATTATAAATGCGAATGCACGCAACGCGAAAAATGATGGGAAATTATGAACAAGGCTAATCGCTTAAATCAGATGTGATACTGCATGCAAAGAAGACGGCATAATGATTATGACTTTGGTGCATTGGCTTAAGTGCTGCATGGTTACTGATTTACTGACTTTAGCAGGATTTAAAAAATATTTTAACATTTAAAAATATGCTTTTGTAAATACGATTTTTCATGGAAAAACCAATGAGATCTTTGAGAAGAGGGTAGAAATTAGATTTTGTTGAGTCGATGGTATTCAGAGCAGTTGTTGAATCTCACAAAGTAATTTCTCTGCAAAATCAAAACAAAAGAAATCATAAATAATATTTAGCAAAAATAAAAGGAAGGCTTTTAGGTCTTTAAAAAAACACATTTTTTTCACAGTATTTTCCTTACCATAATGAACAATCACTTTACTTTGTTTTTATTTTTTAAATGTTAAATTTCGTAAATTACTTTTGTCACAATTAAAAAATCCAACTAAAAAGAAACTTTATCTAAAATTACATTCACATTTAACCATTTAGCTTTTAATTAAAGTGACATACAAAAGTAAGGAAAACAAGCTATTCATACAATTTCATATATTTTCTAAATTCGTGCTGTCCAGTTGTACAGTCCCCTAGTGTTTAATTCTATACATTCACATCAAAAAGTGTTAATATATAATTGTTGCTCTTAAACTTAGTCTGACAGTACATGAGAGAGCTTTTAGTTACGCTTAGAGGCTTCTGAGAAAGATGTTTTAATGTGCCTAATAGCCCTGCTGTTGCCTTCATGTTTAATTGAATTAGCATAAGACCAGATCTAATGGTGAATATGTGTGTGTGCCCTTATCTGAGTTGTGACAGCAGCTTCTTTCCTTCAGTGGATGGTGGTAAAGAACAGGAAGTTGATGTTAATGGAGAGCTGAAGTGCAGGCTTAGCTGTGTCTGCAGGTGTGTTTACTGTGCTTTGTGTGTGTGTGTGCCACTTTAAAGAGAATGTATGACGAAGAGCTGTTTGAGAGCCCAAGATGAGCCACCTCCTTATTTATTTATAAGGTCTCATCCTCAAAGTATAAAGACATCCGCTGTATAGATTCTCTTAAATGGTTGGAGTGGGTTTGGACCTTCAGTTTTGCTTTTCTAAAATCCCTGCAGGGAAACATCAGGCATGTTTATGTTGCAATATGACAAAAATTGAGCGATGGATCATGGATGGAGATGTGGGAGGCTGGACAGTATTTTTATATTCGTCTGCCCCGGACCGAGGATGGAGCAAGAGCGGGTGTGTTATCTGATCCTTTCAGTAATCTCATATGTCCACAGAGAGGAAACATCAATATCAGGACTGTTGTTTTTCTGCTTTTGTGTGTCTCAGAACACGATGGTCCACATATCATCTGACAGCCAACCTGAATGCAAAATGTAATGTTTTCTAATCCAGGGGCTCCACATCTTTTCTCAATGGCCAGATCTTTCAGTTTCACACAGTACTGCACAGATCAATAATAAGAATGGAAAAAAATGGAAAAATAATTTCCATTTACTGTAGCTTAATGCAGACGATAGAATCCAAAAAATAAGCCACAAAAGTGTGTAGTGTGTTTCTATTTTCTTGTGAAGGTAAAAAACTAGCCATGCTGTAATTATAGATGAACTAAAGCAGATAATAAACCAGCAAATTATTCAAAAGATTGCATATCATATATGTTTGTATTAGGGCTATCAAATCGATTAATCGAGAATAACTGATTCCAAAATAAATGTTTGTAGTTATATAATATATCTGTGTGTGGCGTGTATATTTTTCTGTATATACATGTATATATTTAAGAAATATGTGTAACATATATTTAGTATATTTATACATAATATAAATTATATTTGAATATAATTTTTTTTCATGTAAATATTTGTTATGTATATATACATGTATGCGTGTGCATTCATACATAAATATACACAGCACACACACATATATTACATAAACACGAACATTTATTTTGAAATCGATTAATTACAATTAATCGATTTGACAGCACTAGTTTAGATATAAAATTAAAGGACAATATCAGATGTATATTTTAGGATTTGAAGTATAAATACAGTTAAAGACTTTAGGGTGGCCTATTTCTTAACAAAGCTGACAATAAATTTACCTCTGAGATCTCCCAAACTTTTTTTAATAGATCACAGCAAACATCAAATCATCCTTGGAAAATCCTCAGGTCTAGATTTCAAAATCCTTAAGCACAAAGACCAAGGTAACATAATGCCCTATTATTCTTTGCAGTATCAACATAGATGTGTTAACTGATGCCTGCTGAACAAAGTAATTATAAAACAGGCCACTGTTCAAACTCTTGCAGACATCCTAGACTAATGTTATCATCTACAGTGTGTCTCAGTCTCAATTTGCACCTTTATCTCGGCTATATCTTAACTCACACCTGCACTGCGCACGTTGGCGTGGAAGAATGCGCGATGCGTTCGCCCACGTACATGCATTTCTGCCCTCACTGTGCATTTGTTGCGTCTCCCGCCGACTGTGCAGGTGTCGAGGAGGTTTTTAATAATGCACAGTAAGTCCGCTTTGAAGCCAGCTTTTCCTGGTATAGAATATTCCTTCGCTCCCTGTGGATCAACCTGGCGGTTGCTCTGCCTGGAGCCATGTTGCCTCAGCCATGAGCTCTCCTGCCAATCACTGTTCTGATGAAGCAACGTTCCGACACCGTGGGGTGTGAATTAGGGGCATTCGGTACACTTCATACTTCCTCGAAATACTGTATATAGGAGGCTTCGGTTTATAAATCTTTCATTTTTTATGGGCGTTTTGCAACAAAATGTAAGAAATTGGTTTGACGGAATAGTTCACAAAGTTTTGTTTGTTCATCAGAAGGTCCTGTCGTCATTAATCCAATCGCATGTTGTTTCAAACTTTTGTTTTTCTTTCAGCTGGGGTAAGTGCATGATGACAGAGTTTAGGCTTAATGTTACTATAGGCATTGAGTACCGCAGAGATAACGTATTCCGGACCCCGGAATCCCCGTTCCATCGCCCCAAAGTCTATGGGTTTTTTGAATGGGGTTTTGGTAAATCGCCTGAAATAAGGTCTGCAGCTAAAAAAAACTCTAAATATTTTCACGTTTTAATCTATGGCATAAAACACACCAGATATAACCAACTTGTGACTTTTCAAACCTTTATTGTGTCTTTAAAATGGCTGTTGCTAACAATTTGCTAAAAGCGACTACTTCCTTTGGCGGGGACGTTTGATGTCATCGCGCATATAAATCTCACAAATAATACAACATGGGCACAAATGTCTAAAATCGTTGTTATGGATTCATTCACGGAGTAATTACTTGCCAGGGAAAGTGTTGGGTGTAACTAGTTACTAAGTAATTAGTTACTGTAATTTAATTACTTTTCCCTTGAAAAAGTAAAGTAAGGGATTACTCTTATTTTTTCTGTAATTTAATTACAGTTACTTCTGATGTAATTAAACTAAATACTTTGTGTAATATATGTGTGTGTAATGGTGGAATTGACATAAAAATTCAAAGTCTAACTTTAAAATCCGTGCTTTAATGTATAATTCTCACATTTGTAATACTTTGGTCAGTTAATAAGAGTACTTTATGTAGTTTAATATTATTTATTTGAATGAATTAAAAGAGCCTTTCATGCCTATCCTTGAATCACTTAACTAATCAAGGTTGATATAGGATATAGAAAGTAATTTGTAATAAGTAACTAAATACTTTTTGGAGAAAGTAATTTGTACAGTAATCTAATTACACTATTGAATATGTAATTAGTAACTAGTAATTAATTACTTTTTGAGAGTAACTTACCCAACACTGGCCAGGGAACACATTTTTAATAAAGTTTGAGAAAGTTGTCGGAGGCTTGGTGGTGGTGACGTTGATATCGAGCGACCATAGTATAGCCTCATGTTAGCTTTTTACTTCTGGCGATTGTATTTAGGCTTCAAAAATAGCAACTATTGTGTTGATCTGTAAAGATGATCTTGATAGACAAAACGTGTAAACATCATGAATAATCACAGATCTTTTTTTGTGTGATATTCCAAAGGTCTATGGGAAAAAGGCATAGGCTTTCGGTCGAGGGAACCAGCGCAAGACAAACACTTACTTCCGGGTTAGCCTACAAAAATACGTCATCTCTGAGCCACTCCATTGCGTATTCATTGAAGAAGAAAAGTAGACAGACCATGAGATACAGAAATAATCTCTAAAGGTATTCAAGCCAGATGTACTCAGCTACTGTTCCACAGTACCATTGCAGACTTTCTTAAGCAAGCATTGTCAGCCTTGCCAAAGCCTGTATCTACTGAAAGATAGACTGGGTCAAGTTGCAATGAAGTGTTTATTTTTTAATCCGCAAGTGGTAGCCTGAGACGCGACCCTGTCTGGGCTCTAACGCTGGGCTTTATTCTCTCTTGTAAAACAGATGTCGCTTTACAGGAGTCAAACCCTGTGACAAGGTTGCATCCTCACACAAAACCCACTTACATATACTGTACATGCAGGGCTGTAGCTATAGGGGTTAAAAAACAAACAGGGGCCCGACAGAAATGTAAGGGTCCCAGAATTGTAAGCTAGAGTCACAAAATGGGCAAAAAGAGTGGACGAGGACACACAGGTATGTGTGTGAGAGACAGTGATGCGAGTACAAGGCCGTCTCAAGGACAGGCCAGCTGTGTTGTCTAGGCAGAAAAGCCTGTCTGCCACAACACGATCCGCCTGCCAAACAAAGCAAATGAAGCAACACACAGACGGGCAGGTGACTCACAAACACCCACATAATGGGCACAAACACAACACACGATCATTCTGTTTATCTAAAAGCTATAGCTTACGCTTCAAGATCGAGTCTAAGATTTCTTATAAAGCATTAAAGTGCTGCATCAGATGACATTAAAGAAACATTTTACAGCAAAATAGTCATCACATTGCCCCAAACCTGTTATATTCAAACTTGTAATCGGCAATAAAGATGGGCAAGGTCACACCGACATCATTTAATGCTGTAGATGTGTTTGGACACATTTCTAGTTTATGATGCTGTTGTTATTATTTTTGTGCTGTTTTTGTGACTAACATCTCCGCTTTTTGTGTTCCACTGAGGAGACAAATAATGCTGGTTTGCCATGTCATGGATGAGTAAACAATCATTAAAGAATGACCATTTCTTTTTTGGCGAGCTATTCATTTTTAGGTGACTTACATTGCCTAATACTACACTATACATTTGTTTCTGAGTATTCTGAGTCATATTAGTATTATCATGAGTGAAAATAAGCTTCAGATATGTTTCAAAATGAATTTTTATCTCAAAGTTTTACACAACACTAAAATTCTTCCACTTTTGGAATGACATTATCACTACCTATCCGAGTCATCTACCACATCTAAGTGTTAGATGACTTAAATACTTAGAACTACGAAACCATATACCATCAGAAATTCCCCTGTGTGGTGATCGGAGCTCTTTTTGGACCATTGTGTGAGATCGCACTTCAGATTTGGTTAAGAGACGCGATCGGTGCAGGAGGAGAACAGAGCAGATGCCATGTGAAAGAGTGTGGGAGGATAAGCACAAAGTGCATGTGGCCGAGACACCACAAGCACACGGGATGCTGAGCATAATGAGAAGACATGATGAAGGTCTCATCCAAATCTAATCCCAAAGCTGTCTGTTACCTGAAGCCTACGGGAGTGAGGGGCTTCGTATGTGTCTGATTCTTTTTACCACTCACAGACTTAGTTTCTGTACCTGTGACTTATAATCACACTATGCTTTGCACCTGGCAAATACAAAGAAATGATGAAAGTGAACATCTTTCATGTTCAAAAGAAGTTGAGGGTGAACTTTTTATGAAAGCTTTAACCCCTTGGGAGGGAACCAAATGAATTGTGCTTTTGTTCAAATAACACCAGGTTTCTTACAACTTCAGAAATTGTTCTTTATATATTCAAGCTTACAAAAAATACCTAAAATTGGCAACTTAAACAATGTGTATTTATTCCTGTGCGACGTGTGTCTTGATAGGTGATCTAATAATGCCTGTTTTAATTTCCCAGTGGTTCTTTTTGGCTTGGGGCAGAGACAAAATGAACTAAAGTTGTGGTAAAGTGGGGCTTGAATTCTCCTGTGGGTCTATTTGTGGACTTCTGTCTTTGTTAAACCACCTGCAGCTGCATCCATCCGAATTTGTGCTCAGACAGCTCAAACATAAACTTCAAAGTAGAGTTCAGAAAATAAACACAAAAGAAGATATCATGAGAAATGTCTCTGTGGTTTTGTGTCCTTATAATGAGAGTCAATGGGGGTCAATGTTGTTTGGTTACCAACATTCTTCAAAATATCTTCTTTTGTGTTCTGCATATGAAAGAAAGTCATGAAGATATAATATGTTATATGGGTGAGTAAATGATAAAATCATTTTTATTTTGGGTAAATTATCCCTTTTACCAAAAATTTTAAGCATCCTAAATTAATTTGATCATTTAAATTTTTAATTTGGAAGTTTGATTTTGAAAGTTTCAATTTAAAAGTCTAAATTTAACATTTCAATTTGAAAATGTAAATGGAACTAATGGAGTGAGAATAACAGTTTTAAATGGTTGGCTCTTCAGACGTTTAGAAAACGGTTGTCGCAGGAGCCGAGGATTAAAAAGCGAGGTTTGTGTGTCTGTGACTGACTGCCTCCAGCACTCCTCGCCAGTCTTTGTCGAATGACTGAGCGCTGCTGACGCGATCGGTGCAGGAGGAGAACAGACCAGATGCCATGTGAAACAGTGTGGGAGGATAAGCTCAAAGTGCATACGGCCAAGACACCACAAGCACACGGGATGCTGAGATAATGAGAAGACATGATGAAGGTCTCATCACAAGTTGCTGGTCGACGGGGATGAGAGGTTTGGGGGTGGTCAAAGTAATTATGCACACATCATTTTTCTTGAGGAATTCTTTCCTTCATATTTCCTGTGAAGGCTCGGATCAAAATTGAACGAAACGTTTGGCCAATACTTTTTTTTTTAAATGCAGACATGCAGACGTAAAGAGGGGAGGATGGCAAACTTAAAAAAATCTTCTCTTTTAATCATGCAGAAAAAAGTTTTTTTTCCATTTCACTGATATGTATAATGAATGTAATTTTATTGCATATTTTATTTGCTGAGATAATTATGGAAAAAAATGTAAGTTATTTTGTAAATAGATAATTCTGTATTTATTTGTGTAAATTAAAGAAAAACATATTTTCATTGTAATATTGTCATCAAATTAAATGACCTTTCTCTAAAATATCATTTTTTCTGTTGATGTCACCAATCCATCTTATTTTTCAACCCTCCCCTCATTCCGCCTGGCTTCATTCTCGTATGTAACACCCACTTTTCACAATCCAGTCAATTGCTAATAAAGTCTCGCGTTTTTTCTCATCCAAATATCCTGTTCACATCATCAAAAAAATAAATAAATCACATTATCAAAGCAAAATGGGCAGAGAGTGCCTTTCAAAATGCTATGAAAGCGACCATTTAAACCAGCTGAACATAAATACAAGCCAGTTTAGTCACTATACTTGAATGTAGGAAGACACAAAGAAGCCAATGCTATCATAATGTTGCTTCTTTGGCTCAAATCATGTTCAAAAACGATATTTTTCATACTGGTACATGGAGCATTTCACATGTACATTTAGAGAAAAAAAATGCATCAGGCAATTCAAACTGAAGGGTGGATTTTCAGTTGAGCTTTGTAATGTCTTCCATTCAATTTTCTACAAGTGGCTCATCTCATTCATACTGTGTCTGCTTTGATTCACAGACAGTATGTGAACACCTTCCACTATAAAGCCGCTAGTGTTATTTGGAGAATTGAAAGGCTGTCTTTGAGCCCTATATTTAACCGTAATGGATGGTCTGGGCGGTAAAAAAGGAGGAGCGGGACCCTACAGTAGTCTGACAAATTTTCTTGAAATCAGTTGCTATTTAGTGTTTCTTCTTGCGTCACGCTGTTCTCGTAAGCTTGCGGCTGATAGGAACGGAAGTGGCATGTTGGAGGAAGTGGGGCACCAGCTATACCCAACGTCATTTTTGTGAACTGCAGTAACGCGGTGGAACACTCAATCTCCCGGTTCAGTTAGTCTTTAAGTGAAATATTACCCAGATGCTTCATTTGTCCAGAGGAAGAGTGACCTCAAAGGGCCACTAAAGCTTTGAGTTCAAACTGTATCTCATAACATTCTAAAATGACACGTCAGGAATTGTCAGGTGTCAAAGATCAAGGCACACATGGCTGAAATAGATACGTGTTGCTTTAAATCTGGGAGAAATTCCACTGTTACAAGTAGGTTGTAAAAGGTTATCTATTAAGTCTTCATGCACACAGCGACATACTTGTGCTTGCAGGCAGACTCTTCTAAAGAAAAATCTTGCCCGTCACGGGTAACTTCATTTGTAAATGAATGTTTTAAGAATACTCTACATAGGCAGTAACTCCAACTACCACGCAAAACTGTTCTTTTCAAGTAAAGCACATGACTTCCTAAGCTAAGCATTTTTAACAAGCACCAAACTACTCCACATATTGGCAATTTTAAATTCAATACAACTACAGTATGTTAACCCTTACAACAAAATAAGTCTTTCAAGTTTTCTCCTTGTACTAATTTTAAAATAAGAAAATAAACGTTCAGTCTACTTTTACAACGTATGAAACCTTTGTAAATATACTTTATGTACTACAAAGAAATGTACGTACTTAAACAATGACACTTAAGTATACTTGATCTACACTTTTACTCAATTATACTTTTATGTATAGGCCGATACCTCGGTCAAACGATAAAGTATTCTAAGTATACTTGGCATAGCTGTGTTTACTCTACTCGAGTTAGCAGACACTTCAAAGTGTACTTTGAAAAACTAAAAGACTGTGCCAAAAGTATTGAATTAGTAAACTAGTGTACTACCTGTGTACGTTCACTTGCACTATGGTTGCAATACAAACAAAAAAACTTAGGGTGGCACCTTATTTGGTTGCACTTTATTTTACAGTAAGTGTACCTATATATAGTGAACTTACAGTGTACTTACCTAAGAAAGTCCTGGGTAATTTAAAGTACCTACATGGGATAAGGGGTAGGTTCAGGTTTAATACCTAGTTATTACCCTGTTATAATATTTATGTACATAAATATAGCACTGTAAAATAACGTGCTACCCTTTATTTTACAGTCCTTTTTCCCGTGTACATACTGTGTACTTATTACAGTAAATATAATAACTGTGTAATAACTAGGTACTAACCCTGCTCCTACCCCTAAACTTATACCATGTAGTTACCTTACACAGTACTTTCTTAGGTAAGTACACTATAGGTACACATACTGTAAAATAAAGTGCAACCAAACTTAGTTGTGTACTCAAAGTTTAATACTTAAAAGCACACTTTTATAAACTTAAACATTGGCCAATTTAGTTCCAAGTTGAAAAAGTACACTTAAAAGTGTACTACTAGTACATTGATATTAGTGTACTAACTACATAAATATACTTAAAATATACTTGAATACTTTACTATATACTTTACTTATGTGTATCAAATGAACGGGAATCAACCCAGGTCTTTATTGCATGAAATATAACTTCTTACCTTTTTTTAATTGAGCATTAAGCATTAAAAAAGTAACCAATTTGTTTCAGCAGTGCTCAATGTTTCAAATGGTTAACTCAATGTTAAAAAAAATTGTTTAAACAAGTGATGTCCTGTGACACGGTCTCCTTGAGTCACAGTGTCCAAATATTTCCCTGACAGACATGAAGGCATCACATTTGTCTTGGATGTGTCAAAGCTTGCTGTTTTAACCTCTGACCTGCAGAACACTTAAATCACAAACCCTTTAAACAACCGCTCTACATTGCTAATGATCATCTTTCTTACGGTTATCTAGGTTATGCTTTAACAAAAGGCGCCAATAGTAACTTCAAATGACTTTATGATTGTGTACTTTTATGCATTTGGTAGTTTGAACAAAAACAAAAGCCCATTTACAAGCCAGGAAAGACGTTTGTGTCTGACTGGTTTAAATTCCTCCCTGTTCTTTGTGTGAATGCGCAGATCCCTTCATAAACAGCCTCCACACGTTTCCGCTGGAAATGAGATACTTCTTATCACCGAGTAATTAGACCTCCTGACTTCCTGTGATTTTTCCCACACTAATCTGTGGCCCTGTAAACACCGGCAAAGAATTCAGCATTAACCGTCTGGAGCATTAATATTACAACAAATGAGCACAAATATTTATTGTATTATTAAATATTCAAAACATTTTTATATATAAAATAGTGCAATATTTTACAGATAAATCATATATTGAATATAATCATACATAAATAATATAAATCTGTGTACAGTATAAATTAAAAATAACAGTGCCGTTTCAATTAACACAAAATATGTACAGTATTATAAGTAAGCCATTCGTAGATTGGTACAGTTCTATGTGTATACAGTTATTGTTTTTTTGCAATTTTCATTCTAGTGACAAAGAAATATAATATTCACCTTTAAATATTCAGAAATGTTTATAAATAAATAAATATGTTAAAATCTATAAATAGTATATGTTACTTTGTATGTGAATGATAACAGAAGATGCATTGTGTTTTTTATATAGATTATATTTCACAATTTCAGATTTGTTTTTATAAGGTGTTTAACAATTCCATGTAAGAACAATACCTTAAAACAACTGCGTTTTACAATGGTGTCTATTGTAAAACCGCGTCACACGGTTTTGTTTAAAACAGGAAAAATGGCTTTTGTCTTCTCGGATTCCATTAGGGTGTACTTACAATTCGACTGTGTTGGACCACGCAAATGCACTCGGTCTCAGAATGGCTCATTTGTGTGTAACCTCCCCCATATGCTCACATGGAAATAGTATACAGTATGGTCTGAGGCATGTACGCCTATATACACCCACGCACATTCGCTTGCACACACATGCACAAGGCAAGCACATTTCTGGCACAGGCTCATTGACGTCAAAAAAATCCCATCCCCCATCGCTCCTACAGTTGTTACCATTCTTTACAAAGCAATGCTGGCTATTTAGGCCACATGCAGTATTAGATGTTGATTTGAACCCTGTGACCCAACAGAACGGACACTATTACGCTAAAATTACACAATTGCATGTGATTTAAGATCCAGTCATTGGCTAGCTTCTAAAGGAACCTTTCCCCAAAAATGTGGCGTAACTTGAACTCAACCTCAGTCCATCAGACTGACCTACCCATCATCATCCCCCACTAGACCTCAATAGAATACACAGACCCGTGAAAAACAATCCTAAGAACCAGACGGAAAACCAAAGCTTTTAGCTCAAGCATTCCTGCTTGGTCTGCGGATGCCTAATTGGTGGTGTGGAACGACTCGAACGACACGTTTTAGCGGACGATTGGGGAATTCTGACCCTAATGGAAGGGTTAAAGGAGGGTGTGGGATGCGGATAAACTTAGGAGCCGAAAGGAGGGGGCGTGTCCTCACCCTGGTCGCGCCGCCTGACGTCCAGACCCCAGCAGACACGTCTCCTCCTCCCCCACAACCTTTTCTTTTCCTTTAATACTCCGTCAGGAATTCCTAGGTCAGACTAGTTGGGAGTAGTGCTGTGGAAGGCGGGGTGGTTAATGTGTAGCTCACAACTAGCATCCAAAATTAGCACTCGGCGACTGCTAAACATGTTTAAAATTGGCTAAGTAGTTGTATTATGTAAAACTGGGTTTTGATTGTTCCGTGTGTTAATCCTGTTGGTGTGTGTATGACAGCTGTTTCCATACTAAAGCCAACTAACTTTTAGAATGTTTCAAATGGTTTTATTCATTGGGACAAAGCGAACTATCCTTATAAAAATGCAACATTAAATTGTTAAAATGAAACAACATAAAGAAACGTTATGTGGCCCAAACAAAGAATCAATGTTAAGTAGTTTTAATTTCATTTAAAGAGTACATTCCTCGAGATCATAAAAAATACATTTCATGAAGTGTTTAATTTTGCCGTGTTTGAATGTAAGCAATCTGCCAAGTTGTAAATCCGAAGGTGAACGAATAACAAAGTTATTAGCTTATAAAAAAGGTAATCGACTCTGAATCACGCGAACAAGCCATGACCTGTCCGAATCTTTAACCACAATGTACCTACGTCACTAGAAAAATCCCCGCCTACTGACTGCGAAAACTTAACTCTCTCCTCCCCAAACACTGTACTAGCTCGTTCGTGACGTGTGCATCATGTCTAAGAGAAGCTGTGTTCTATGTAGTGAAACTAAGTCAGTCTTATTTTCACTACCAAAGGAAGAACTTCTGAGGAAAAAATGGTTACTATTTATTTTTCAAACGACACCAAAGGAGTATAAACCGAACGTTTTACTTTGCGCGCGTCATTTTACCGAAGATTGCTTCATCAATCTTGGCGCCTTTACTGCAGGATACATTAAACGTCTTTCCTTAAAAGATGTTGCAATACCAACTTTATTTGGACCTGTAAGCTCCACCGAATCACAACCTGTAAGTGTGACTCTTTATTTTTGTCTTTACTTAAAATTAAATTTGTGTGACGTTATCTCATGTCTGTGTTTAGCTAACGTTACCGTTATTTTTGGGGTTGTTACTGTTTGTTTACCTAACGTTAGCTATAAACTCGTTGCGCTAATGTAAGTGTTCAACCATATTAACTCACAAAGTCTTTATTTCAAGAACTGCGTGGTGTACTATAGTTATAATAACATCTGAAGATACAAACACCGTACACTGTATGCCGTGATAACTAACTGTTACAAGAGAAGTGTCTAAAACAGTCCTTTTTCTTACTGGCATCTGTATAAGGATTAAAGAATGATTCGTCAGACTCGGGCTCGAACTGGTAAGGTAAAATCGACGCCATCTCTCTCTATACACTCTTAATATGCAACCACCTGCAAACCGTAATACAGTAGTAATGATAGGCGGTCCATTTGCGACACATGCTGAACGCGTTTGACCAATCACAGCAGACTAGACCATTTGACCAATCACAGCAGACTAGACCATCTGACCAATCACAGCAGACTACACTATCTGACCAATCAGATCAGACTACGCTGGCGGAAAGGCGGAGATTACACAGATGAATCGCGGAACGAATCATTTGAGAGTCAGTCAAGAAGTAAGGTAATAAAAACTGCTTATTATTACGAAATAATAGTATTTTTACATCATGTATGTACATAAACTTGTTGTCGGACACTCCATAAACCAAAATAAGCCCTTAAAAATATTGAGGAATGTACTCTTTAATACAAGTAATATAAAATAATATATGAATATAAATAAAATAAATCGTTATATTATAACCGAACACAGACCGGAAATGAACTTTGGGCCAGACGGGTGCGTCCAATGAAACCTTCTGTGGCATATTTCTGCTTGTTTGTACATCCACCAGGTCTGGAAACACATCTATTTTCATCAAACCGCATAATTTGAAGTATCATTCATGCCTGTTGCACAAATTATAAAGGGCAGTTTACATGCAAAAGTTTAATACTTAGGGCTATGCTCAGAAAAACTCTTAGCAAGCGCCTCAAATAAAACTCCATTGAAATGCAAAGAAATCTTTTGAAAGTTGTTTGGATAGCATGCAAATTGCTGTGAAATTGACAAATGCGTAAATAAATGGATAATAATATTTCACTGATGCAAAGTTACATCTATACTATTCACTAGACTGGTGAAACAAAGGCGTGCGTCTCGGGGGGGGGGGGGTCTTGGGGAGCACATATGGTATACATTAAATGAAGTAATTTATTCCATACATTTAACATGTTCTGGCTGCGCTGAAGTTTTAGACATAGTTATGCATTGACATTGCTGTGTTGGGGTTAGCGTGTACAGCATGTGTGTATGGGCATGCACACGCACGCACTTCACACACACACGCGCGCGCACACACACACACACTTTTCTTTGTCAGGATGTGAAAATGGATATTCTGCCATTATTTTCTCAACCTCATTTTGTTCCAGACCTGTTTGTCTCGTTCTTCTGTTCAACATAAAATGTGACTATGAATAATATCCTTAATGCTCTTTATTATATAATGGAAATAAAAAAGCAGTTTTGCAGTTAAGAAAAACAACGCTATAAAAGTCTACGATAATTCTGACATTACAGATTTTCCTCTCCATTGAGCTGTAAACTGCAGCAACTGGATTATTGATTTAGTAAGAGAACCAGATTTGATTCATGAATCATTTAGATCGTTTCTGTAAACTGAATAAAAATATTAAATACAAATAGACAATCGTTCATTCGCAAATGGGACATTCCTCTTGTACTCTTATGAACATGTCAAGTTATGGCAAACGTCAACTAAATGATAACTTATATTTTGTCATCATAAATAGTTTGGAATAGTCTTTGCTTTTTGTCATTTTAGCATGACAGCCCCCATTTACTTTTGTTAAATAGAAACAGCGTTCAGGACATCTGTGTTCCATGGGAGAAAGAAAGCACAATCTGGAACCGTGAGTAAAGTAATGGTGGTGAGTAAATGACGGCATTCATTTATGTGTGAACTGTCCCTTTAAAAGACAGACAGAGAGGACAAACTCTAAAAGATGTGTAAGATGGAGAGAGCATACAGACAGAGCGAGGGTGTGCGATGGAGACGGCACGTCACGTGTATGCTGGAGAAGTGCGTAACCCCTCACAGGGCAGTCCCTATAGACACAGCACCAGCACGAGCGCAGACAAACACGTTTGTCACGTCCTGCGTATTTCAGTCTCATGCTGCTCAAACTCCCTCTGCCCTATTTTAGTTTTTACCAGATCACTTCCTTTAGGCAAAGCTGTGCTGTGGACCCACTCAGGCTCAACCAGATGTGTCAAGTTGAATCCAGACTAAACTTGATTTGCTCAGAGTTTTTATAACTCAGGGATATAAGCTGTGATGTAATTTGTGATTTAGGTTTAGTATGAATAAAAATTAAGTTACAACTTGTGCTAGTAAATATTAGTGAGCTGCAACACTGCACTTAGTTGTAACATCACATTTAACATTACTGGAAAGAGGTTAACCTCAACTTCATTTATTTATATAGCACATTAAATGCAATGTTTTGCCCAAAGTGCTTCACAATATTAAAATCAATAATATTAAAATCAATAAGGTTAAGGTTAAGCAATTGTTTATGGAGAGTTTACGACCTGTTTGATAACAGTTCTTGGCCACCATTGACTACCATAGTAAGAAAAATGACAATGTTAATCAAAAGTGCCCCAAACTGTTTGCTATATCCTTCAAAATATCTTCTTTTGTGCTCAACAGAACAAAGAAATTTCTAAAGCAATTCTTCCTACAATGGGAGTCAACGGTGTCCAAGAACTGCTTGTTTACAAGCATTCTTCCAAATATCTTTCTCTGTGTTCATCAGAACTAAGACATTTATACAGATTTGGAACAAGAGTACTAATACAATTTACAGTGTAAAACAAATTGGCTTTACAAGTCACTTGTGATTCAGTCAGTTTAAATTATATTAAATCTAGCTGCCTTTTTTATAACTCATGAAATCAAATGCAAATTGGTTAAATGTGTCAACATGACTTATTAAAAATGACATCATTTTTACAGTGTATAAAAAATAAGAACTTCAAAAAAATAAGAAACCTTTCCTAAAATAAGAAAAATATATTTTGGGGTGAACTGTCCCTTTAAGAGATAAGGTTCATCAAGAGTACAAACAGTTCCTTTACCGACCAAAAAACTGCCAGCATTATGTCATAGTTGAACGGTTTGTTCTCTGGTCATACAGCAACATATTTCAATAAATTATATCATTTGTCATTAAAGAAGAATGTATGAGAAAACAGCACAATTTGTGACACTGTTGAGATCTCTAAAACTCCCAACAAGACACAAAGATTTCACTCAAATCTTTTCATCAAGAGACAAATCTGAGAACCACACATCATACGCAAAAGTATCCATTTTCTCAACAGTATCTACGAGAACCAATTGAGACATCAAAGAAATATCATTTGTGATCGTTCTTTCCTTCGAGAAACTTTTTCCATAAATGTGCTATTCATAAACGTGTAAAACAGGATCTGAGATCTAAAGCATTGTGTCTAAGACAGGGCCACCAAAGGTCGAGAGAGTCTTGAGGGTTCTGTAAACAAAGCGGCTTCACATCCCTGTAAGAAATACGCTTTTTCTTCACACTCAGCAGGATGTATGTTTGAAAGAAGACTCCGCCTCCAAGTCTCAAGGCTATGCTACAGAAGTGAATACTGGAGCCGAGCCAGCAGAAACGTGGGATAAGCTCGAAACAAATGAATTACAGCCTCTTAAAGTTATGTAAGTATACGAGATTAACGGCCCAATAAAAAAACAGTAGAGAACTTATGTAAAGCTCTCATTATTGTTGCTTTGCCCAATGAGGAGGGGACTTGAAGGTTGAATGGCAGGACAAACTGTAGACCGTATGATCCCCACGATGAACCTGTCCAGTTAAAACGGCACGTTTTCTTTTCTATACGCATGTCTTTTGAGTGCGATATACAAGAAGTTTTGCAAAGTCTTCAGGCTGTTTGCAGGCCTCGCTTGCTTCTGCTCTTTTTCTCTGCCTGTAAAACTGAAGCAGGCATCGTGAACATGAGCTTTTAATGCTCGAGCCGTCTCCTGTGGAGACAGCTGGAAGCTCAAGGTTCTGCCGCCTTATGCCGATCCACAGGGTCTTCTCTGTCAGATAAACCCATGCAGCTCAGGTCTGATCCAAGCAGCGGAAGAAGCGGTATCTTCTGTCTCTGTGTACTTCTCTGTTTACAGAGATTGTGTTATAAAGGCATTCATAAACAGGACTGTGCTGTTCGGATCAGATCAGATCAGATCGTTCCATGCTGGAATCTGCTGCCTTGTGCGAGGACAGAATATTTATGGCAACTGAGACAGAAATGTGTTGAATGAAACCGAATTCTTAAATGTGAAACAATTTGACATGTGGTATTGCTAAATGGAAGTTATTTCAGTTTAATACATGTATTCAATAAATATAAAATTATACGCTGGGATTTCTCTTAAGGCATTTTTGATCACTTGATATTTTGAGATGTGTGAATGTTTTCCTCTTCAACAAATTATTAGATTCAGTTTTTTCCCTACAGAGAGCTTCAATAAAGGGATAGTTCACCCCAAAATAAACATTCTTTCATCATTTGTTTGCCCTAATTTTATTTTAAACCCTGTGTGACTTTCTTCTGCAGAAAAAAGATATTTTGAAGAATGTTGGTAACCAAACAACATTGCCCCCCATTTACTTCCATTGTATGGACACAAAACCACTGAGACATTTCCATAAAATATCTTCTTTTATATTCTACCTAACAAAAAGTCAGATACAGCTTTAAACAACACGCAGGTAAATAAATGATGACAGAAGTTTTATTTTTGAGTGAACTGTCCCTTTACCCTGTTGAAAAAAACAGCATAAATGCTGGTTAGGTAGGTTTTGAAGCATGGTAGCTGGTTTGTGCTGGTTTAAGCTGGTCATGTGCTGGTTTAAGCTGTCCTGAGCTACCAAACCTAACCATCATATGCAGTTTTCTAATATACTGTGGTCTCCAATATCGGTTCACCAGACCATTGAACAAAGGCTCTGTAGCTGGTGTCAGTTGTGATTGAAGTAGGGGGGTTCAGATGGATTGTGGGTGATTATCTTGGTGCTATGCACTGATAGTGTTGTATGCTTTCTGCATGGAGAGACAAAACAAATCAGGGTGCAGTTGACCATAAACACTTCTAATTGATCTGGGTTCATTTCACTTGACATCACTTAACACAAGAGTTCACCACCCTCACACCACAGGACAGGCTCTTCCACAGCCTTATAATTATAGGGATGCAACACCTTAAATTGAATTAAAGCAATGTATAATTATGAGGGTGCCACACCTGAAACTTATAAAAGTTAAGTATCTGGCAACTTTTTAAAGAAAATCATGAGTAGTTGTATTATTATATGCATTTGTCCCTTCATGTGAAATCCAAGTTAAAGTCTTTTTATTTGATTTCCTGTTTTCTAAATAAATACATTTAATGTAAAGAACATTCTGTGACACATTCCTGTCACGGATCTCAGGTGTGGTGAGACAAGAACAGAGGACCCAGGTGCAGACAGCGGTTAAGGGGTTAACATGACATTTAATAACAAAGACAAAATACAAAACAAAGACCCACGTGGGGGTAAACATAACAAAACAGAGGAACAAGAACAAGACTAACTAAACTGACAAGACTCAACTAATAACACATCGAATAGGACCACTACAAACTAGACTAACTAACATGACAAGACCTCACCCACACGACACAGTGCAATGACCCGACACAAGACAGAGAACACAGGGGCATTAAATAAAGGGACAAATCAAAGGGGAACAGGTGTGGGGCATGAACTAATAAACAACCAATAACAAGAGATACAAAAGGGCGGGAACACAGACAAAGACCGGAGAGAGTATCGAAGGCCGACAGGGTCAAAATGACTCTCTCCACACATAACAAGGGATCCTGCCGTGACATTCTGCCACAAGATCAAGAAAGACATGACAAAATGAGGCAGAATCACGACACATTCCGGTACACATCACTTACGGTACACATCCACAAAGATAGAGTCCCTGCCGATTATTACTGATAACAAGCAAAAGAAATAGCAAGTAAATGACAGCTAGCAAGTACTGTATGTCTTGCCAGTATTATTTAGGGTTACCAGTAGAAGAATCGTTACTTGGTTAGTCTTAAACAAGACAAAGTTACACGACCCTTCCAACAAATTGTTTATTTAATACAATTATTATGCAACAAAATATTATTATAAATTAATATGAATAGCAACTAGCCAGACCGATCAACAAACATAACGTCGGGCCAGGCGTGTGTGTCTGATGAAACAGTCTACTGTACACACACATACACCAGCCTAACACAACCTATGGTTAAAAATGGTGTTAGTTTGGGGCGGGAACTTTTGTTTGTGAAATCTGTCGAAAAATTGGATATTTTTACAATTCCATAAACTACATACTTACATACTTACCTTTAAATACTGTTTAAAAATAATATTAAACAAACAATGCAGAAGCACCCAAAAAACCTGTTGAAGCACAAAGACCGTATTGTGTTATAGCTGCCGGTTCTGAATTGCTCAATCTGATTGTAAATGATCACCGGTTGTGCTCAAGCACTGCTCTGAATCATGTATAGCCATCTTTATCTGTGCACTGTGCACAGACTCGGCCAGAGTGCTTACATAATCCAGTTAAGATACACCCCCAGTCACATGTAGCATTCAGCCCCGTGGAGAGATATCCTCCTGCCACTAGGGCTGTGCTGGCAGCTGTTCAGACATTTCCACACGCACGCACACACTCACGCATGCACACACACAAAGCCATTAAAGATTCAACTGTGATTCGTTGCCAGTGTTTTAATGCCCTGCCTGTATGTGAACTGTCTGTGGAAAAATGAGCTGAGAGGTCTCCCTCTGAGCACTTCACATGTGACTGTGCCGAGTCTTTGCTGGGAAGCGGTTGCCAGATCTTGCAAAGAAAACAGGCCGCCTGTATGACACAAATAAGTGACCCGAGTTTGAAGTGTCGTGATTATATTCATCTGACTTTGTCGAATAAAATGTACTACATGTAAGAGGTTTTCTCGGGTACAAACTGAAGCATACAACTTCATTATCCAAACTTTAGGCTGTTTATGGTTGCCAAGCAACTTACATTAATAGGTCGATATTTTACAACGGTTTTAAAGTGTGCTTCATCGAACAACAATATATCAAGCTACAAAGAAAATGTCTTTTTAATAAGAATTTTCTTTTTAAAAAATTGATGAAGTTTGTGGATGCAACAAAAGGGGAAGGAGAAAGAAAACTAAGCCAATTAGAAATAATGTAATAAAAACAAAAACGGCTATTTTTCTGTAATACTTTTTTGAAAATATACACCACCAAATATGTATTCTCGAAGTAGACCATACACAATAATTATATTTAAGTTTATAATAAGCCCAAAATCGCTTGCAATAAGAGGACATGGCAACACTGGAAAACACTGTGTGAGGGAAAATGAGATACAAGAGAGGCACGGCGTACATCCCTTTAAAATCATAATAAAAGCTTCCTGAAAGGGTAAAGGGTTTCCCTTCTGCCCTCTTAACACAGTTAAATTTAAAGAGCTAACATATCATGTAAACAGAAACCACAAATGAGATATCCTCAGTAACTCAACTGTTTCTCCTAGATACCAATGTGATGAGAGCAATGACGTCATAGAGATCTTAATTATGTCATTAAATGTGTTTGGATTTGCCAAGATACCTGGAAATCTGGAATTAAAGAGATTTTAACAGGACTTAAATGCTCTAAAGACCAATTTATTTATGTTTTCCATAATAACAAAAAATAATGAATACACAAACAAAGCAATAACTGCACACAAATTCAAAACATAGACAACGGCTTGCAGACTGGTAAAAGGCAGACATGATGACTGATCGTGGTTGACATGAAAAACAACATATTGTCCAGGGTACATCTTGCCAGCGTGGTATGAAAAGATGCCATCCCACCATCTGTGACAACACACAACTGTCACACTGTATAAGCCTGATGACCAATTCAACTGCATCAACACACCTGGCAGTTCTATGGTCAGAGATATTATTTATGCATAGCTTTAATATTTAATTAAGGGCTGTTTATATGTCCTAACATTAAGGAGAAAAGAGAAGAGATGAACATCTCAAAGCCTGGTAGGCACAGCTGACTTAGTTACATAATCAGTGAACACAGCACATGGATTTACAACCAGAACAATGCCTGTGCCTGAAATGATCATGTTAGATTTAGAATCAGTCTGACCACAAAACGCTATTTGGATCACCTTGTTCTTTTCACATGATGTTTCCTGATGAATATTCTGTAAGCAACAATTTTACAGGTGGAGCAACCATAAAATTACTTTAATTGACTATTTTTATGTATGTGTCTAGGTTAAATAATCATTTTTTATTTATTCATTCTGTGATCTACCAACAATATTTCTCCCAAATTTCAAATAAATTTATTGTTTCTATTTGCATTTATATTTAAACCTTGATTTTTCTCATAGTTTTTATATTTACATTTAGTCATTTAGCAGAAGCTTTTATCCAAAGCAACTTACAAATGAGGTAAACAATAGAAGCAATTGGAACAACATAAGGACAACAAAAAGCATAAGTGCAGTAAAACTGGTCTCATACAGCCTACCACAGTATACAGAGCTAAGTTTTGTTTTGTTTTTTAGATTTTTTTTTTAAGGATAGAAAGAGTCGAGAAGAAATAGAAGTCAGAACTAATAGGTCTGGTGCTGACAGAAGAGATGTGTTTTCAGGCGATTCTTAAAGATGGCTACAGAATCTGCTGATCTTGTAGCAGCGGGCAGATCATTGTGCCCATTGTGAACAGATGCTGAGAGTGATTCTTTCCCTTTTTGGGATGGCACTACAAGACATTGTTCGTTTGCAAAGCGTAGGAATCTGGGAGGTACATAAGTCTGTATTAGCGAGTGAAGATATGGGGGTGCCGAACCAGTGGTGGTCTTGTAGGCCAAGAGCAGAGCTTTGAATATGATGCTGAAATGTCAGGCTGAAATGACAGGCGGAGTTGTGTATCGTCCGCATAGTAGTTATAGGAAAAGCCATGTTTTCCAAATCACAGAACCTAGGGATGTCATGTATACGGAAAAGAGCAACGGTCCAAGCACTGAGCCCTGAGGCACCCCTGTATTGAGATGTTGGGACTCAGAGACCTCACCTCTCCAGGATACTCTAAATGAACTACCTGAGAGGTAAGACTTGAACCATTGTAGAACCATTCCAGAGACACCAATAGCCTTGAGGGTCGACAGGAGGATGTGGTGGTTAACGGTGTCAAAAGCAACAGATAGATCCAGTAGGATGAGTACAGATGAATTAGAGGCTGCTCTTGCCAGTCTCAGGGCTTCAATGACCGAGAGCAGTGCAGTCTCGATGGAATGACCGATCTTGAAACCAGACTGGCAGCTGTCCATGAGGTTGTTCTGCATGAGAAAAAAAGGAGAGCTGGTTAAATACAACACGTTCAAGAGTTTTGGCAATGAAGGGTAGGAGACATACCGGTCTGTAGTTATCTAACAGTGCAGGATTAAGAGTGGGTTTCTTCAGTAGCGGGGTAATACGGGCCTCTTTGAAGACTGTGGGAAAGGTCCAGTGGTGAGAGACGAGTTGATAATGTGGGTCAGAGCAGGAACAACCAATGGAGAGATGGCCTGAGGAGATGGGTGGGGATGGGATCTAACTGGCAGGTAGTCGGGTGGTTGGAAGAAATGACCTTGGAAACGTCATCTTCAGAAAAGAGAGAGAAAGAGGGGAGCGAGCATGTGTCGGGGGTTTGGGCGTGTTCAAGAGGCAGCATCGAACTGACTGCTGATGGTGGTCATTTTCTTTACGAAGAAAGACGCAAAATCATCATTTGTTAAGTCCGATGGAAGTGAGGGGGCAGGCGGGCAAAGAAGAGCAGAGATGTTTTAAAGAGAGTACGAGAGTCAGGCAAGTTGTTGATTTTAGAGTGGTAGTAATGAGTTTTAGTACTGTGTGGAGACATCAGCAGAGAAAGAAGAGAGGAGAGACTGATAGAGACAGAGGTCAGTAGAATCTTTAGATTTCCGCCACTTTCTCTCAGCAGACCCGAGCGTGGCATGATGCTCACAGAGAACATCAGATAACCAGGGGGCAGAAGGGGATGCACAGGCTGGCCTAGATGTAAGAGGGCATAAGATGTCTAAGCAGAAAGTTAATGTGGAGCAAAGAGTGTAGGTGGTGCTGTTAGTATCCAACAGAAGAGTGAGTGTTCGTAGGTTGTTCCGGACTGTGACCAGTGGGGAAGCGTGTGTAGTGTCTGGAGAAGTTAGGTCAAGATCAAGAGTGATGATGAAATGATCAGACATGGGCAGCGGTGACCTGAGAGTGATGAGTGGAGCAGTAGTGTATGTAGATTAAATCTAGTTGATTACCAGACTTATGGGTTGCTGAAGTTGCCGAACACCGTCGTCTGGAGGGTGAGAGCGGCTGTAAGAAAAACCCAGGGAGAGAGGAAACTCTTTTTGTGAAAATGTGGGCGCTAGGCCCCCGAAGGGGCCCAAGCAGGTGCTGGGTCGGGTCCGACCGACCAGCGATGGAATGGCTGGGGTCGGGCCCGATGGTGGTCTCGATCTCCCTTGGCTCGTCCCGTCAGGGTCGGTGGTCTCCTCTTCGACGTCCTCTTCTGGGGGGCCGCCTGGGTAGGTGGTGCCGGAGCCGTTGCTGTCACGGAACGGGAAGCAGACGAGGTGGTGGCTGGGTCGATAAAGAACACAGCCACCCTTGACTGCAACGTCTGGTTCGTCATCCGCCCGCAGTACTCTGGTACACCTCTGGTACTGCCGAGATGCCCAGGGGAAGTCACTGACAAGAAGGGACGATCTGCTGCAACACGTCGTATGAATCCAGCAATATCTTTGAGAATTGTCATCCGATATGAAGGCTCCGAAGAACAAAGGGTGAATAAATGCAGCACGCCGTCTTCCTTTTATACCTGGATATCCGGGGCGGAGTCCGACATGCAAATTTCATTCGCCAATTTCATTGGCCTTTTCAAAGTTAGTCAGAAGATGATAGGTTCTCAAGTCAAACCCCATTCTGTTGACACAACTTCGAGAGACCGACAGAAATGGAACAGCTATGCTCACAGCAACCTGTTTGGGTGCATGTCTCTTTAAATGATAATGAGTTACAGCGCACCCCACCCCCCTTCCGTCCGGCGAGTCAACACAACACACGTGTAGTACTGCCATGGCCATGGTTTAGCTAAATTATGTGTCCTGACCTCCTCTGCGGTTAGTTTCGTTTTAAACGTCTCAAATCATTTGTCCGGAGACTAAAAAATCTGCCACAGCAAACAGCGCTCACGTTGTGAGTGTATGCTTGCCTAAAATCCATGGAATGCGCACCTGCAGATCTTAGCGGAATTACGTGGATTTTACAATTAGCATAATGATGTATTTACATTTAATACAATATAATATATAATTTTAATACAATACAATATACATTTGGTCAATTTTAGGGGGAGTGTGGGGTGGAAAATCTGATCCCTTCCACAACGAGACCAGGGATTCTTGCCTGTCCACCTGTGGAGCTGACATGATGATGTGGGCACACCAAGTGTTTTTTTTTTATGAATGAGAGATAAAGCCACCATTCCCCCGCAGCCCTTCACACTACTGAATCATCAGAGCCCGTCTGATAGCGCTTGTAAATCACAGAAGCAATTTTCACCGTGACTCATTGCAGGCCCGCCACAAGGACGAGGGGCCTAGCATCGTTGCTCAATGTGAATATGCTCGGAAGAGACACAAGCACAAAAAAAACAACACGTTGGAATGTGCGCGAGTGCGCGAGAGACCTTGTAATTTGCGGAGTGTGGAAGCAGTCACCCCATGATGACATTTCGAAGCATTTGCGATTCAGAGTGAAGAATATAGTTACCGTATTCAGCTGTGAATGACAGTTCACGCTTATTAACCCTGCCAATGGAATGTGAGAGGTATAACAGCATGAATCTCATGAAATCAGATACGACCGGCTGTGCATGTTGCAGTCCTTTTGGAGCAGGTAAGGATAACACGGCTTCTGGGTATCCAGTGAAACAACTGCAGTAATGTGCAAACTGCAACAGTTCTGTATTGGCAGACCTAAAGGTGGTCTAGAAATGCGGTAAACATCATTAAGGTAGGTCCATGGCATTCTGATTTTATGTAAAATAGATTTTAGGTACCATTCATTTCTTTGTTGTTAAAAATTATTATTGACTAAATTATTATTTATTTAAATCGGTTTTAATAAACAGCATTACAAATACTGCTATAAATCTATTACTATTTAAGTCATTTTTTCCACATTACCGTTATAAGAATATAGTTGCATTATGGTAATAAAAAATGTTTTCAATATACTGTCATAAAAAACAATGTCACAATACAAAAAAATCTTAATTGTGCTGAAACAGGTCACAATTTCTTCGGGAAACAATGGTTTTATTACTTCCTCAGTGAGTCGCTTTGGATAAAAGTGTCTGCTAAATGAATGTAAATGTACTTTATTTTGACATTTTATTACTTTACAGACAGTTTCATCGGACGCACGCTCCTGGCCCGAAGTTACCTTCCTTATCAGCCCGGCTAGTGGCTAATAATAACCATTTCTATTTTAATCAATTTATATTAATATTAATTCATATTGTTATTTTATTGTATAATAATTGTAATAAATAAACAATTTGTTGAATGGGTCGTGTAACTTTGTCGCATTTAAGTTTAGCCAAGTAACAGTTCTTCTACTGGCAACTTAAAATAACATTATAGACATACTTTTAACTTTCTAGCTAATGTCATTTACTTGTTATTTCTTTAGCTTGTTATCAGTAAGAATCTACAGGGACTCTAATCTTTGCGGATGTTTACCGGAAGTTAAGTTTGGCCCACAAAGGTGTGCATGCGTCTATATTTACCTGATTTGTTTTTATTTTTAGGGTGCAATATGAGCCAAAAATGTCTGTGACGTATTTTGTGAGATTTAACCAAAACCATTGCAACATGATTGTAATTTTTTTCTAATAACTAATATGAGAGATCTGCAATATGAAAAGAAGCCATCAGTCACCTTGAAGTGATACAAGATCTTCAAAATCTATAATTAAATGGATGAACTCTGTACTGATAGTTCACTTCGTGCAGGACTTTATGTTCTTATTATATTGTACATGGTGAAACAGCCAAGCTAAGCACTCCGTGAGAAGCCCTGTGTAAACAGCATCCAATCGTTGGCGTAAAATCCTTTCATGTGATGTTCTGACCGTCTGTTTTGGACACGTAACTGGGTAAAGAATGTCCAAATTTGATCAAAACCACTGACAGTGTAAACTTAAGTCAACAAACAGACGTGCACAATGTTCCCCCGAGCGGATACGACTCAGGTAGTGATGACTGTACTGACCAATAGCGCGCTGTGGGCATTATCAATGTTGACGACTCCCACCCAGAAAGGAGCGTCACCTCGGCTGTTTTTAGTAGCCCATCCATGTTTGTGACTCACCTTCTTCTAAGACACAAATCAAAAGTCACCACCTAGTCATCACTTCATTATCTATACACTATACCATGCCCTCTGGAAATCCCTATAGAATGATTAAAGAACAATCACATAGCCTTATAATTTGGCCCAAACATTAGGACCTTTTCCAAGAACACAGTCCACATTTAAACCCAGACCGGTTTGCACCCAGTTGTTAATCTATCTGGGTGGCGTCTTTGGCTCAGTTTAAAGCCCACAATGTTTTGTTTTTATGCCCTCTTGACTGTCAAACGCCGCCAGAGCTGGACAGCAATGGAAGTGACGTCCCGTTCGCAATAAAATATGATTTTCAATTGTGCAATGCCCAAAAGAGAAACAGAAATGGGTGGGTTTTCTTCTCACATGTGATCACGTTTTCCGGGGTGGGGTGCTATGAGTCATTGAGTCCGGGCTGTGATTCTGGACTCCGACCAGAGATCCCACCCCCTAGAGAGAGAGATGCCGTGATTGTGTGCCCTTATGTGCTCTCTCACCGTCACAACCGCCGGCATGAGCGTGAAAATGCCGCTGGAAGCAGACCACCTGGTGTCTGAGAGAAGCAGCATGGGCAGAAAAATGTGACACACTCTCCTGTTATGGAATATAACAGCACGCTTCACCTGCTGTGGGGCTTTTAGAGAAGGTGCGACATTCTTAACATGGCAAGTGAACTACTTTGGAATGCTTTCCTGCCACCCCTCCCCTTCCCTCACCATGGAAACTAAGGCTGTGTAAAAGACATCACGTGCACAACCCCACGCGAAACAGAACACCATGGCCTATCACGTTCAGCCTGCTTCATTCATCCAGTTTAGTACACATACGACCAGCTGTGCACATTGCTGCGTGTCCAGGGCAGGTGAGGATAAAACCAGCAATGGGCTCTTGAGTATCCGGTGAAAGTGGACCGCAGAGATGTGCACTGCTCCTATGGCACATGTTTCACCGGCTCATGCCTGCAAATGTTTTCACATGACTCTGTTGCGAAATGATCAAATTGTGCCTCCTAGTAAAGGTTTAAATGCCTTTTCTAATAAATCACATTTCCTAGTCACATTTCACAGCATATTCAAAAGTATTATTAAGAAATGGCTATTTATTTGTATATGTATATTGTTATCTTATATCATTATCGCAACTGTGATGTTTTTTTGCATTGCACTAAAAAATTAAATCAACAATAATGCAGTATATACGAAGAATTTATTTCCAAAAAGAGATAGAGATTTTTTTAAATCATGTTTTTTTATTGCGCATTCCAATTAATATCAATCAAACTGCAGTTGGTTTGTTTTGACTTAAGCCACAATAAAAAACATGATTTTTATCATGTTTATCAAAGAGTTATCTCTTTTTGGAAATAAACTCTTCATATGTATGTTATACTGTATAAATATAATTATTATGTATATTATGTATTATTAAGTATAATTACTTAATATATTTTAGTTATTTGGTATTTTAGTTAACTGTTTAGATGCAGATTTGTTGAGTTATAATCTGATCAAATGTCCGACTTTTACATATGAGAAAGAGTCAAATGTCCGACTTTTACATATGAGAAAGAGGTATATCGCGTTAATGCCATTTCAACAAACGAGGTATAAAAAGGTAGTAACTGTGAACACGCACGCACACAGAGAGAGAGAGAGAGAGAGAGAGAGAGAGAGCAAGAGAGAGAGAGAGAGAGACATTCTGACATTCTGTCCGCCTGTTGGAATGAAACCGATCCGCGTGTCCACGTGTTTTGGCAATTTGCATTTTATTTCAATATGTAAGCTCGTCTCCCCTATCAGCCGAAGCTGGCTTCAAACGCAAACTCTATTTGTCAGATTCGGCTCTGGACGCACAAATCGGAAAGCCCGGCGTTTTTGTACCCGCCCTCTCAGACACGTTGCCTTGGGAGAAGTAACACGGGGCCACACAACTGCAGGTCTACATCACTGGATCCACGTACAGCTCTTAACAGAGGCTCGATCGGGCGCTCCAGTTGTCTTTGGATATACTGCTGAAACAAAGGAAACTGAGACCATTCGTCCCATCCGGCTTTGAGGTAAGACAAGCGGTTTAAATAACAGCGATCGCTTTCTGAAACGTGTTTTCCGGCAAAAATCGCGCGCGTGTCTATATATCTTTAGGTTTGTGTAAGACTTTATGTATGTATGTAAAATATGTGGTGTAGGTAACGTTAGTGAAGATGCCGCTGGGTGAACAAAGGCATCGACCCGTTTGGTAAAATGTGTAAATTGTGTTAAATTACGTTTTGTAGTTTAAAGCACTTATTTTAATGCATATTGTCACACAAAGCAAATACAATTAATGACATGGCGGATTTTGCTCACTGTACTCTTAAAATATGTCTTTTGGTTTCGTTCGGGTCCGTTTCACGCGACACTGTAGATTTAATTTAAACGTATAAATGTTTTAAAACAAGCAAAAATTACAGTAGTATTTTTGTTAAAGAGCGTGTTGAGGTGTTTGTCATCAACAGGGCCCCACCCTCGGTTATCACACAGGTACATTAACGATCTCTACGGCATTTGTTTTCTTTATATTATGTTTAGCGTTAATATAACATTAAGTGTTGCCCACAGCAACTGATGTTACAATATTAAGTCTCGCTAACATGACTTCCTACAACTGACGTTCAAATTGTAGCGCTGAACGTCGCTATTAAATAACTGTCACGTACGTGCCCTTTTGTCTACGTTTACGCAAACCCAAATGCAGCGAAAATACACATTTGACTGATTATCTTTATTAAAAATCCCTGGTGACAGGAAACTAATAAAGGGCCTTTTCATTCCCTTCCTCGGCTGGCGACAGAACTTGTACAAGTATGCGATGTAGGCAGTTTTTCGATATGAAAGAGGAGTTTGTTCGCCACAAGCGCCGTTTACGATATCGGCTGTCGTACTACACGCACGTTTTTTGTTACTCGTCAGCGTTCAAAAAGCGATTACATGCGTTAGGAAAAGCTGATCTTTGCGACCGTTATAGAGCCAATTAGTCGCGTGCTTGCGGTAGAACTGTTACATAATGTTTTTTTATTGGCAGCGCAAAACTCTTTGGCTCAGCAGTCCGTTTGTTTGCAATGAGACCGACCAGCTGATGGATGGATTAAACGCCCAAATGATGTGAATGTGCATGGTCAGTCTAAAATGAAAATCCATTTACAATATTGACTGCATGTGGTGTTGTATAAACACAAACGTCTACATAATATTTGAATTGTACAGAGTTTCAGTATATAGGGTATGCAAAGTTATTGTTGGCTTTTTACCTTTTAAGATATTTTTTAAAAGTGTCTGCTTTATAAAAATATCTATGTGTTTTGGTAGAAACTGAGATCTGAGGGTCTAACTAAAAGTAAATATTACACTATTAAAAGTAAAAGGTTAATTTGACCCCTACAGATGCTGTAGTCCGGGTAGTTTAAAACAATAGATATGCAAGTTTTGTAACATGCATCGTGCACACCCATTTATATACAATCATGTCAATTTTTAAGAAGTCTGCAACCTTAAAAAGAAGAGCACACTTACAGAAAGCACAAAGTAGTTGACATGACTCATGGCTTGCTTCATTAGACATAATGTTTAAAAGGCTCTTAAATGTTGCTTTTATATAGTCCTTCGGGCTTATACACAGATACACAATACACAGATAATAGGCAGGGTAGTGTAAAATGTGTGGTTTGTCAATTTTTTAAAACACCCTCATAATATTGTACTTATAGATTTAAGCACCATACATGACTCACGTATTCAGTTCCAGAATAATCTAATAAAAATCCATAAATCTCAGCAATTTATTAAGTGGTTTCAGATGGATTAGGACTATTAAAATTGCTCATTTCTAGGGCCATTATTTGTGTCCCATGGCGGTCACCATGGTTGCAGTGTTCTGGTCTCATTGAATAAACAAACAGGGCTTTGAATGTGTGCTTTTTGTGTCACCTGCTCCACCACAGCCTGCTTGTTCAGTACAGATTTTTGCAAGTGTTTTTCAATTAGATGCAATCAGAACAAACAGTTTACGTATGCAAAGGGTACATGTCTTCCAAAGGCCCTACAGCTATGAATACCATAAAAAGATACTGACCCATAACAAAAGATATTTCATAAAAGCCTATTTGTAAAATATTCAGATGTTTCAAAATCATAGGAGATGATAGTGTGTGTAGTCAACACTAAATGTAGTTTATTCATGAACTAGGCTTTTTAAAGACGTAGAACCGTGGAGTTCCCGGCAATGTTTGTTAAACAGCAGTTAGTCTTTTTTTTATAGTCGCTGTTTGAATGAAGTCTGCCATTGAGGCTCAGGTGGTGTGACTGGAAAGCTGGCTGGTCTGAATTGACGTGAATTCAGCATCCGGCTGGATTTTATTAAGGGCACATGCTTAGGCCTAGTCCACACGTATACGGGTATTTTTATAAACAGAGTTTTTCCTTCGTTTTAAAAAAACCTGCATCCACACGAAAACACGCTGAAAAGCACTGTCAAAAGCATGCCAAACCAACAGGTGGCGATATAACCCTAACCATAAAGCCGTGTTGGCCAATCAGAAGCCTAGAATCTGACGTCAAACAACGGAGATGGCGGCACGCATTCCAATGTCATATGGCAAATCTCAGTCTAAAAATCTTCACCCTGGCCGGAGTTTAAAAAAAAGTTTGGTTTCAGTGACTGGGTACTGCGTTTGCGTGTGGACGAATGGCCAAACCGCATAGAAAAAGCTGCGGTTTTGAAAATATCCGTGTGCGTGTGGACAGGGCCTTAGATGGGCATGTTTGATCAGTTGCGTCTGCTTGACTATTAATCTCTCAGATAGGTCCAAATTCTTTCAACACTTTGTAATCGTTTTTTGTCATGTTCCAGTGAAAGATACATTTTTTCTCTCTTTTATTCACACCAGCTCATGTAATAGTCAGTATTTAGTAATGTTTCTTATTATTACCCAATAAAAGATGAAGATTTAAATGCTCCACCCTTTCCCCCCCACAGGTCAGTGATGGTCCGTGCTGGTTAGATTCTGCTTCCGAAGATGTCAGCTTCAGATTCTGACTATTCCATTGACTGGCTGGCCAGTGATGATGAAGAGAATGATAGCGAGTTAGAGCCAGACTGTACGAAAACACAGGGGAAAACGACACTGCGCAGAACCCCCTCTTCGGAGGTTATCCAGGTGACCCAGACATGCCAGTCGAGAAATGGAGATAAAGGGGAGTTGAACGACAAAGAAAACATGAGCTCCCCTGGAAGTTCTCCTTCGAGGTGCGACAGTTCCGAGTATGGCATCGATAGGGGGCTTTCTCATATGGGACGAGGGGATCGGTCCAATTACAGCCAGTGCCCCGAGAGCCCTAAAGGCAAAACGCTTAAAAGAACGTGGAGCTCTGTGGTGCTGGAGCAAAGGGAGAGGCAGCTCACACCTGCACAAATGGAGAAAGACAGACTGTTCGCGTACAAGGTGAGACCTGCCACATTTAGTGCTCTGATATATGTAATTTGCAGGAATCCTAGTGGAAGGGACACAGCGTTCTGAAAAGAACACTTATCGCCACATTATATATCTCCACCCCAACAGACTGAATAAAAAAAGCACGCAGCAGTACCACTTCCAGGAAGACCCCTCCTTCGTGTTTTTTCTAGGAGAAATGTGAATGAGTCACACGAGGTTATTGATTACAAAATTGAGTTTTTCAACATAGTAGAATTTGGTTGAGAACGCATTCTGTTTTAACAAATGTGTGTGAAAGGTTAGATGAGTCATACTGTTTTGTATCAGCATGTCATTGTTTTTCAAAAATGATGAGCTTTATGAGGGAATGTCCTAACTTGACTTGTTTGTGTATGGTATTTGGCAAAGTGTAATGTCGTCAACTGTAAAGGAAGAAATCGCTGAATAATGTTCTCTGTTTTGCAGTGCTTGGAGCTGCAGTGTTACATTCATCCTCTATCCTCAATCCTTAATGGCCTCCGGTCAGGCAGATACCGAGAACGTAAGTTCATTTTACTAATCTTACAGTCAGCATACTACCACATCTGCCCACACCACATATACTTTGTTGCACCAAAGATTAGATTAAAATAAAGTTCCCATGAGAACATTTGGACTAGTAGATCACAAAAAAATTAGACCGAGGTGTGATATGAATGTACATTGTGACACCAAATTGACCACAATTATTTCCTTTGTGTACATGCTGCCTTGCTTAGTCATAATAAAAAGTTCATGGGTGAATGACACACGTCTGGAGCAATGCAAACCGCACAGCTCTTAAAATATCCCAGAGCCTTGATTGAAATACCTGAAGCTTGTTAAAGATAAGCTCAAGGACATAAGGTGGCTCCTTTATGCCCTTGACTGGTGGGATGAATTATTCAAACCATCAGAATCACATTAGTTTTTGTTTTGTTTTCACGTCACTATAAAATCTGCACTTTTAGACATCGCAAAACTTTCTCATGCCAGACATATGGCAAATGGTATTTGAAACGTCAGGTGCTTAACGAAAATTTTTATTGGATAGTTTAGAGCCCCACATGCGGTAGAAGAGAAGTAGTGCATCAGGTCTGTGCTCACTTTGGGATCGCTGTCAAAAGAAGCTCTCTGGGCGACCCCAAACATCCTGGCCGCAGAGACAGCAAGTCTGTCCTCCCACACGCTTCGCAGGAACCCATCTGCCTCACAGACGCAGAACAGCCTGTTCGAGACAATGAGCTGGTACGGTTTCTATAAAGAAATTGTTTAAACTGTGTGTGTCTTCTTTCATAGGGCTTAGCACTTTCCAAGAGAGCGTGGCCATGGACCGCATCCAGAGGATTATGGGGGTCCTGCAGAATCCATGCATGGGGTGAGTGTCCTGCTGTTTCTCCTCGCCTCACTCACCAACTGCTTGAGGGTGGGCTTTAATCCACACAGCACTCCATCACTGATCGATCTGATGGATGTTGTGTCCATTTACTTAATCTACCTCAATCCTCCCTCGCATTGCGTTTGCTAGCCGCATTCTGTTACAAGTAGTTGCCTTAAGTGCTGTTAGGGAATTTTGCTTTGTATGCATGTATGTTTAATGTTACACATTAGCGTAAAACAAGGCTGAGTTCTCCCACATTGCTTGCAAATGACTTGCACGCTCTCAGTTGTGTTTTAGGAAAGCTTCTGCCTGTCTTGGTTTAAGTGTGGGAGTAAAAAAAATGTGAAAACACACGGCGTCACAGCATAACGCTTGGTCCTAAACAACGGGGGACCGTTGGCCAAGTGCAGACCTGTAGCCACACATCTTAACATGTCTGGGCAAGAATAGAATTCGCAAATGTTTATGCAGTCTTGAGGAAATAACCTGTTATACAATTTATGCATCCTCTGGCTAGATGGTGTAATGCGTGTGATGTCATTTCTGGGAGGAGTCAGAGATTCTGTTGCGTAAAATGACCTCATAATTGGTCAGAGTGTTGTGCCATTTACTTTCATCCAGTACCTGGCACGCACCCCAGACATATGTTCTCATTGTGTCATTGTATTGTGCTCTTTAGCGAAACCCACGTGTAAGTGCAGAGTCTAGAACATCTAGTCCATTGGTGTACTTTGGGTCGCATCCAGCGGTGTTGCAGCCTGTGCAGTGCAAAACCACAGCTGCCAGCTTGAAATGAGTATGCAGCCACTGAAAACGTAGATAATGAGGTTGTGAGCCCTAATTCAGGCCATCTGATAAAGGCAGTGAGCCAAGATGGCGTTTGCTCATATTGAAGCTGACACAGGTGATTGTGGAGGCATGGCTGCAGCCCCCCGTTTCACAATTCACCCATTCCATCCCGCCAACTGGCGAGCCCTCCAGCTCATCAAAAAAGCGAATAGTAACTTTAACAGTAGCAGCCATTTAAAATTAAAATGCTGAAAATGGGGCAACAGCAGATAGACTTTGGGCATGTGACTTGTACTAATCCTTGTTAGCCATCTGTCGGGGGCTGGTCGAGTCAATGGGCACCATGTGCTTGTGTGCATGTGTATCGCTGCTCCTCAGCTCAACCATTTCTTGTCCCTTCCCCGTGACGTGGACGTCAGTGCCCTGCTTCAGGCTTATGTGTCTATATTTAGAGGCAAGGGAAACGGTTGCACTCCATGCCACGTGTGGGTTCAGACATGTGTGAATCAACACAAGAGCTGTTCTCATTTTGAGAAACACGTTTGTGTGTGCCGAGTACATGTGGTTAGATTATCTTTACACTCGCTTAGGACATTAGTTAATTTACGGTCATATCAGATAGAACGTCAAGACTGAAATTATGGGTGTAGTTCTTTTTGAATTTTTGTTTGCAGGTGAATTGCCCAACTTAAAATTTGTCCTTCTTGTGCCATACAGAGAGCGATATGTCAACATCATTCTGAAAATGGAGGAGATGTTGAAAAACTGGTTTCCTCACATAAAACCCCAACGAAACAACCAAGCCGATACCACAGAGCTGATGGAAGAGGCAACCCTGTCTAAGAAACCCAAGGTATGGTCTATTTTTTAAGAGTTAAAGATGCTTGAAACGGCAGAACCAAAATACCAATTGCAATCACAGGACTGGAAATGAACAGAGCAGACAACATGTAATTAAAATCTATTTTTACAGTTTAGAGGTATTAAATGCACATTCCCATGTTCGCTTAAAACAATGACACAAAAGAACAGGTAATTTTGGAAAGAACATTCACGTACTGGTTGTATACCTCTTCCAAGAAAATATACCACACTTATTGTTACTACAAACCTGTGGGAACTTGATATGGTTGTTCCTGTAGCACAACTTAAGGAGCTTGATTTTAGGTCATGTGTTTAATTTCCAGGTATCCCGATAAAACGTTCCAATAGACAATTGTGATGAAGTGCTTACCATACGCACAATACATCCGTTTCATAAAAAACATCATTAAATACTACCAATAGACTTGCATATGTTACGAGAATGTCAGTAGAGCTGTATAAAAGCAAATGAAACAAACAAAAAGTAACTTTCTGTCTTTCAATACTTTACAGTTGTTGCCATCTACATCCCCCCTGCTTACTGGCAACCCCGCCACCACAAGTGCCCCTTCCATGGGTAACAAGACTTTGAGAGTCAGCGACCTGACCCCACCCGGGCCCTACTCGGCAACCAACCTAAAATGGCTCCACACATCACCCATCTGCTCCCCGACAGCCGAACAAGCTCAGGGGACAGTCCGGAACTATTTAACAGCCCACAGGGAGAGGGACGCGACGCAAGACAACTCCGTGTCCTCCAGCACGGACCGGATGTGCACCAAGACAGACTCTACTCCCAACCGACCACCACTGGGCAAGATTAACGCCCCTTGCCTTGAGAGACTTCTTAAATCCACAGAGAGCATCATCACCCAGAAAGGCTCAGCGGGCACGGCAGGCGGCGGTTGGTCCTAGTCCCGCGAAAGGGCTCTGGGAAGAGCCTTGGAAGTGCGTGACTGCCACCAACTGGCCTGGAGTCACCTGTCTCCAGCACTCCGTTCTAGCCTTGGGGAGAGGCACAGACCACAGCAGAGGGAGTTCAGGAGTTCAGAGCGACACGTTCAGTTTTGTTGTTGGAGTGCGATCTTTGTGCGTGTGTTGGCAACTGATGTGTACGCATTCTGCATCTGTTCCGTTCTGTTGGACCGCAGAGTCGGAGGGGTTGGGAAGGTTCTATGATCTTGTACTTTTGAGATGGTTTCCTTTGGAGACAAACCTAAAGGATAAACCTCCTGTGGCAGCAGGATCTAACGAGGCAGTGTTTTAGGATCTGTGAAAAGCAAATCTCTAGACAAAACAAAGTAGCCTTTTTTATAGAAAGGGAAGGGAAAAGAGGGAGGAATTTATTCTGGGAACACTTCAGATATTCCAATTTGTTAATGATCTTTATTGTAGGTGTGGTTGAATGTGAATTTGCTTTAGTTTCTTCTTTGAATCCATGCTAGAGAGTTGATTGATGTGACTGTTACTTCATAGGTTTAGAATTCTAGCTACGTTTTGGTACAACAGTTCTACCTCAATCTGACACCATGTCTCCAGAAGTGTACAGAGACTGTAAGAACAGACGTATGCTTGCGTTGACTCAGAGCGAGGAAGCCTCAAAAAGTGCATAAACTCAGCGAGCCAAACATCGCCGTCGTGACGGGTTGTAAGCCGTTCCGTTCAGACTACCACAGGAGGCTCCTTTCACAGGAAGTGCTCCAGAGGCTTGACTGGGTGCCATTGTAAAGAATGTGAACTGAACTGTTTTTCTTTTTGAAGCCTCCCAGTTCAAGGGCATATAGTGCCTGTCAATTCGATGTCAATCTGTGCCTCTTCACTGGTTTTGAAGGGAAAGTGAGAACCATCCAGAATACCTGACGCCTTTGAAGGATGTACAAAGAAAATCAGGAACCTTCAAAACTCTTGCCATTCTTTTTTTGTTGCTATCAAGTAAATTATTGAAACTCTTGCCAACTACTTCCTGTGGTCATGTGAGATGATGATGTTTTGGTTTGCCACATAGCCGGACAATATCTAAGAGGGAAAAGGTATTAGCTCTGTACATATTTGGAAAAAAGTTGTTAAATTACCCTTGCAAAGTGGCCTTTATAGTGTAATATTTTATACTTTCAGAAATAAATGTGGTTATATTTGTTTGCCGTATTCTGTCTTTAAGTATTTTTTTGTGGTTACACAAAAAGTGGTAGACCGGTATCATGTTTCAATGATCAGTGCTTATGTCTAGTGAACAGGATATGCGGATATATAAAGTGTCCTATATATAAAAAACAAATCTGATTCATTTGCACATGAGATGCACACACAAGTGCATTACCACACACATCAGTAAAACCAATAACAGCATTTGCTTGATAACCGAATGGAACCGGTCCAATACAAATATTTTACAAGGATCCTCTTCAGCCATGAAAAGAATGTCACACAATGTCTAATTTGGCTGCATTGTTTTTACTACTTTGATATTCTACCAGAAGACAGCCGATCATAGGCCTCTTTGTTTCCTGTCCTCATTGACATTCTAAAATGAAGACATCTATTCAAATATCAAAGCAACCAATGCCTTCTAGGCACTCTGGAAAAACAACCTCTCTAAAACAAGGCCAGATCTGAAATATAGCTTTCGCTTAATCACATCTTGACCTTAAAAAATGAATCTATTAACTGTCAGAGAATATTGAATGTTACAGGAACGGTCTTGGATGATTAACCGCTCAATGGTTTCTGGGAAGGGTAAGGTTGAAGGAATGGAGAAATGCGGAATACAACCCACATCCTCGGGAGAATAGAAAAGCAAATGTTTTTCTGGACAGTGAGCAATTCAAATGTCCCTCCCTTGATCTGACTTTCTTCCATTTCCCTGCTGTTCACAAAATGAAAGCGAGCGGGCTCGTTGTGCCACGGCACTCTTGTTTCTCATTGCCGTGACTTGTTCTCATGAGAAGAGCTGATGTTCAGAGCAGATAAACAAATTGCACTTCTTATTTACAGTCAAGAAAAACAAGAGCTATCCATCTACCCATGATCGTAAAATTCTAAAAGCCTCTTCACACCAAGAACGATAATAACTATAATGATAACTGTATTTGCGTTGTGTTTATTCTAAGCTATTAAAAGCCTTTAATTTTGATTGCCAGGGCAAAAGTGCACTTAGTACACTTTATTTAGGTACACTTCCATAATGTACTTAAAGTGCTCTATTGTCACACATATATTTTGTACTTAATATACAAAAAATATTGTTTAATGTTATTGTTTAATTTTTTGTATATTAAGAACAAATTTAATGTGTGGGTCGGTATATCGTACGATTCTCATGCTCTCGGTTTCTCAATGACTTACGGTTAAATGCCGCCACATCCGAAAGCCAGAGGGCGCTCTCGCGCAGAAACTCCGAATATGGGAAACCGAAGAAGAGCAATTAGTTCCAGGAAATGCCTGTGGTCGTATTCTATCACTGTTCTTCAAACCTTTTCAGGTATTTTCATGATAATAAAGTTGATTTATAGTAATGATGATTTTTCAAATAAAATAAAAGACTTTTTCAAATACACGTTATAAACGACTCAATCTCGTAGTGATTTTAGATCGAGCAGACGAGCAGTACTTCCTACTGATCAAACAGCGTAGTTCACGGAAGAGCGGTGCATAAAACATCGAATCGATTTCAGAATCGATTTAGACATGTATAATTAGCCTGAATCGCGATATATACCGCGTACTTTAAGTACATCTAAGTTTATAATTGCACTTTTTAACCTGGGTGTGTTATCGTTCATCTGCTAAGAAAGATACTGAAAGAAATCCAAACAATATTGTTTCTTTGTATCTTTATGACAATAGTTGTGGTGTGGATTCAAAAACAGTTTCTAAAATGTTATCTTTATATTTTTGTCCTTGGCATGAATGAGCCTTAAAGGGACAGTTCACCCAAAAATAAAAATTTTGTCATCATTTATCCTCGAGTTGGTGCAAATCTGTATACATTTTTTTGTTCTGATGAACACAGAGAAAGATATTTGGAAGAATGCTTGTAACCAAACAGTTCTTGGCCACAATTGACTACCATAGTAGGAAAATGACAATGGTAGTCAAAAGTGCCCCAGAACTGTTTGCTTTCCTACATTCTTCAAAATATCTTCTTTTGTGTTTAACAGAACAAAGACATTTACAAAGAAATTACTAGTGTGGTAGTCAATGGTGGCCAATAACTGTTTGGTTACAAGCATTCTTCTAAATATATTTCTCTAACAAAGAAAGGTATACAGATTTGGAACAACCTGAGGGTGAGTAAATGAAGACAAAATTTAAATTTTTGGGTGAACTGTTCCTTTAAATGTGAAAAGGGGATCAAGGTGTCACGAAGCTCATGAAGCAATAAACTGATTATGTTTCTTATTCAAGGAATAGGAGCTGTCTAAATTATTTAAACTAGTCACATTATGTAAGTATTAGGGGTGTAACGGCTCAAATTACTCACGGTTGGGTTTGTGCTATGTTCAGGGAAAAGGGACTACTGACAAATAAAAATAAGAACAAATAATAAAGCTACAGGTAACAGCATCAATAAAACAACAGAGCAAATTAGAAAATGAAATAAGATACTGTATATATACCTTTTAAGGTAGAAATGGATTAAAGTAATCAAATAAAACATACCATTGCATATGTACAAATGAAATAAAGACAAATCATAATTGAAGTTACAGAAGCTATTGAGTCACAAGCAGTGAGTGATTTCCTTGACTTTTAACAGACAGCAGGAATATGCTGCTGTCTCTTTAAGAGGAATGAAACCGATCCAGTACACTGATACTGTACACATGCGTTGTTTTTCATCTGTTTCGTCCGTTCACTTAAGACATAACCTACTATGTTTGTTAAGATACTCGACAAGAGGGGCATGTTGACCTACTTCGTGTGTGAATTTGTCCATTTAAGCGCTTCAAAGACAACTCAATATTTGCACCATGTCTGAGACTTTCCTTGTGCGTGCTTCGGATGTTACAGCTCGCAAGAGAGTTTTCTTGTGCATAATCTTGCACTTAAATGTTTAAATTGGCAAGGCTTGAATCAGTGTAGTTTAAACAGCAACATGTGCTGTTCAGGTCTCACCTGCACTCGCACGCTCACAACACCCGGGTGATGAAAGCAGAAATGACTGGTCAATTTACAGCATATGTCAATTTTATTGAAATTTGTCTACGTTATTTGATTTGCTGTAGGTATTAAATGTGTATCCATCGACAAACATACATTAGCTGAACTTTGTCCGTCTGTTTTACGCATTATAATTTCTAACGAACCATATTATAAATGCGTCGTCAGATTTAAGATGAGCCGCGCGTGCCGAACCGTTGGTGGAGAACCGTGCAGTTCAAATTTTTACCGAGAACCGTTACACCCCTAGTAAGTATGGTTTTATAACTGAAATTTGAAAGGTCAAGTGTGTAATTTCTGTGCAAGTATGGTTACCCAACAGAATAGCAAACATGGCTTTTCAAACAGGTTTCTAGAACACTGCCATCTGTCATTGATTGGGTAAACAGATAGCCCCACCCCCAAATTCACACTTGATGATAGTTCAACCAATCTTGCCAGCTGAGATTCCTTTGCTAACACAAAGGAGCAAGTGTACACTTTAAAACATTTTATATTTATGGGATACTGTGATTTTTTATGAGATCAATGTCATCTACTGTTTCTTAGGTCTCACTGGATATGACTGAAAGTGACTAAACATAAAAATAGTGATGCACGATATTGGATTTTTGCCGATATCCGATATGCCGATAATTTCCACCTCAATTAAGCCGATAGCCGATGCCGATACGATATATGCTGTCTTTACGCAGCTAAAAGCGCCAGGCGCTGGACAGCGTTTTTTCAAGGTGGTTTGGTCACAATTATAAGCTGCATGGGAAAAAAATAAGCGCCAGCACTGAGCCCGTGGGAAAAAACAAGGGGACATAGCCCGGTCACTTCAGTGACTGTGCCTTTTCACAGGGCTTGACATTAAGCATTGTCATGTGGTTGTCCTTCGGACAAGAAAACTTGTCATTCACTTGTCCCGAGTACAAAAATTACTTGTCCAACGATAAAAAATGATATTTCATTTGAATTCTCAATATAATTGTTCCGGATCTAGATTGGTAAAGTTTGCTTCTAAACATTTTAACCGCTTTGGCCGCCTGAATTTGGTTATAGGCCTACTCTCCGTGACTGCTATAAAACAAAGGCAAGCAGTAATTATTATTAGTGTTAAGGCTGTAGGTTAACTTTTTTTGCACATAGCACTGGTGCTAGAAATGTTTAAAGTTTGGTAGCACAGGCCAAACTGTAGGAGTATAAATCATCTGTTGTCATCATTAAACAAAAATATGCAAGTGCAGTTCATCATGAATAGACACGTAACTGACAAAAGACATTAATGTTACATACAGATGAATAAATTAGGGCCGTATCATTTTTAGATTACCTAAATTTGTTTGAATATTTCTCAGTTGTGTATTTTTCCTTTTTAACTATATAATAGTGGTACAGTATATTTGTCCACATAAATTACTGTAGTATACTATAGTAAACTGCAGTAAAATTCTTGGATACTATAGTGTTTTTGAACTTTACTATAGTATACAGTGTTTATCAATTCACTACAAGGGCACTACAATTTTCAAAAGCAAATACTATAGTACACCACAGTATTTTTTGTCTGAGTGTTCATTTAACGGGACTTTTATTTTGACGGGTCTTCGGGAAGACGCTTGTTTGCAGATAGCTTCACTCAAACAGTTAAACGCTCGTAAAATAAACTCTCAGAGCAACTCTGACTGGACAGGAAGTTCATGTGTTCACATCCTCATACAGTGCAGACGCAGATAAATCCTCGACCATCACTCGTGTTGTATGTTAAACTGTGCACGTAATTCACTCAGACACGCAGAACAGCCAGATGACATTTAAATAACAGGATTCCGCATGTAGTTACATGGACTCGGTGCGATGCGCCATTGATTATTGTCGCACACAACAAGCACCACCACGACAAACGCACTACACACAAACACACAGCTCTGTCTAATGCACATATTCTTATTCTTCTACATATATGTCGCACTGTTGTTATTTTTTTCAAGTTACTTGTCCAGTCGGGCAAGTAAAGTTATCTCTCACATGCCCATACAAAACATTCACTTGTCGCGGACAATCATTAATGTCGAGCCCTGCTTTTCACATTTTAAAATTATGATAAACGAAATAATTTCAAAACATTTGGAAAATGAATTTGGTGAATATTAATTAAAGAAGCAACAAGAGCATAGGTGTCTTTGAAATGGAGACTACAAAAATGGCAGTGTGCAGAGACGAAAGTCACAGGGCGGCGCGTTGCATATTATGCACGCTTGAGCTCAAATTCAAAGTCTACTCCCGGTGGACGATGGGCAGGATTCAACTTTATATTTACTCTGTGTTTTACTTAAAAACGTTAATCAATAAATAGGCAGTGCGCGGCTGACGGGCGCAGAGATGGATTTCTTTGCGCACTCAGTTAATGTAAGAATGTGCTGCTTTTACAAGCGTGATTTAATTACAGCTTCCTATCGGCGAGGCATATCGGCGTTATTTTCTTTATCGGGCCGATGCCGATAATTAATTTATAAGCCATTATCTGCCGATAATATCGTGCATCCCTACATAAAAAGTAACTCAAGTGCTTAGATGTAATTCTCAGACAGGAAATGTCTTATAGTTACACTGAATCAAAACTGTAAAATGCTTCTTATGTTTGATGAGTCATATCACACAATGATCACAAACTTAGATTAACAGTAGGAGGTGTCTTTGGTTTCTGTCACATTAGGGATGTGGTCTTTTTACCCTCAATTTATGATTTTCTTTTTCCATTTGCATGGGCACACGCTTTTCTCACAAAAACAACTCAGAAAAATGGGGAAGTCCTGTAAAACGGGAGGAAGGGTGACATGCAGAAGTGAAAGTGCCCTTTATGTTTGAATTGGAAGTTTCCTTTAACTGCGCGTATAGAAAACAATAGGTGTTTTGACATTGAAGGTTGCACTGAAGTACAAAAGCATTCTGAATGATGGCATACTGTAGATTAACTTTCCTGTAGCTCAATGGTAAGAGCATGGCGTTAACAATGCCAAAGTCGTGGGTTCGATCCCAGGGGATTGCACATACTTAAAAACTTGTATGTATAGGATAATGCAATGCAAGTCGCTTTGGATAAAAGCGTCTGCCAAATGCATAAATGTAACTCCTAACGTTTGACATTTGTGTTGTCACGGAAATGCCAATAAATTGATGAACTTCACCGAAGGTCACAGCAACTTTGAAGTCTGAAGGAACTACAGGATATGGGTAAACAAAGTGTGGTATTGACAAAAATTCACACTTGGTATCAACAGACAAGAACACAATTTATTACACAACTATTTGGGTTTTGTGGGAATGTTTCATTTTGACAGAATACAAAAGGTACTTTTGACTGTCAAATGAGAAATACACTTTTTGTTCGCATAATATTTTAGTTGCGACATTTACCAGTAAGAACTGCCAAATCTAACCAGCCAAACCACAACTCTCTTCAGAAGCGCATACAATCATACTTCTCATACTATTTCAGCTTGACCTCCTATTTCTGGTACAACAAATACACTGAAATTTATACAAGTCTCAATTTTTTCACATCTTAAAGCAACACTAAAACTTTTGCTCACGAGTTGCCCCATGTGGTTTTGTGCAATTGTCTGTTACCAGTGTTGTAAATAATGTCGCTGTATAAGCTTCCCCGTGGGCAGCGCAATAAACAAAATTTTGTTTATTAAGCTGATGGAACCAGCGAATGCAGAAACGCAGTTTGGAAACCATGTGGCACTCTTCCGGAGGCAGGGGATGGGCGGGGCTGTGTGTA